>NW_025999932.1:18097357-18153981 GCF_001458135.2 Marmota marmota marmota
GGGGGGGGGGAGGGTGTGTGTCACCGGGGACTGAACTCAGGGGCACTTGACCACTGAGTCACATCCCCAGTCCTATTTTGTATTTTTATATTTAGAGACAGGGTTTCACTGAGTTGCTTAGCACCTTGGTTTTTATTTTATTATTCAATCTAAAAAGTTAGCTACAGGTTATTTTTATAAGGCTTAAAAATATTCACAGCTAGATAGCATCACAGTAGCGCCCTTGTATTTTTTGGTGTATGTGCATGCACATGTGTATGGGGGAGTACTAGAAGAAGATTCTTTAGAACAGCTGTACAGGAAAGAAATAGCTGCTGTCTCAGTGAATAACAAAGATGGCTAGACCACTAGAGCACACTCTTGATTATTTGCTCTTAGATTCATTTGCAATTTGCAACATGGTTCCAGGTAACAGGACCCTGAGACAGTTGTAATCTCTAATTTTATGATCAATGCCAATTTAGGTATCATAGTGCTAGCTACTCATGCATTTCTAAACATTTAAATTGAACCCCATGATATTCACTAGGTAAGTCTGGGTAAGTCTGGTAATGCTCATTGGGCACAGTCTCCTCATGTATAAATTGGTTATAATAGAAGTGACTAAGCTAATCCCACAGGATCAAAATATAATATATAGTATTTTATAAAAGTCTTAATCCTCTAGGAGTTCTTTTTAACAAAGAAAGAACTGGACACTATGTTCCTAAGCATATTCTCCATGAGTATAATTTCTTTTTTTAGTGGGGAGGGTACTGGAGATTGAACTCAGGGCACTTGAGCACTGATACACATTCTCAGTCCTTTTTGATATTTTGTTTACTGATAGGTTCTCACTGACTTGCTTAGCAACTCCCATTTGCTGAGGCTGGCTTTGAACTCTCGATCCTCCTGCCTCAGCCTCCTGAGCCACTGGGATTACAGGCATGTGCCACTGTACCTGACAAGTCTGATTTATTTACACCTGTTTATCTCCTTTTCATTCCCCTCCTCCTGCTACACCCCCAACCTCCCAGTGTTTTTGCTGACATATAGTTTCAGGTTTTCAAGTCCTTCCCTAAAGCAGACATTTCAAAGATGTGTTTCATTACTTGATCTCTGCAAATTATCAGCTTATTAGGCTCTAGATTTACCCTTCAATTCCTGTTCTGATACTCCAGATTAAAATCTTCAAATATTTTTCTTTTTCATGAGCATGATGTAAATTTAGCCCACAAGAGTGGGAAGGACCTTGCAGGAGGGAGAGAGGAACTTCTCCTGGTTCTTCTGTGTATGCTATTCTCTGTTCTTGCTCCTGCTTGGAGGTCAGTCAGTAGTGGTCATGTGTGAAGACATGCACTGGGGCTCTGACTGACCAATCATCCTGAGTGTGTAGTCTCTGGGAAACCCTGGATCCCTGGCCTGGGCCTCAGGACCATCTTCCTGTGGCCCTTGCGATGTTGACACTGGAGGCTTTTTACCCACAGCCGCTCCCCTACTTCCTTTGCACACACTCCTGCTACCTGTTGCTCCTTTTATTCTCAAGAGCTTTTCTAGCTACTACCTGTGACCCAGCAATGCAGCAAAACCTCTCCACCATCTAGAGGACTACAATAATACCTTCTCCAATCAGCCCTGAGAAGGGAGGCCCCTTCCAAGTCCATCCTTCCATAGGTACTTCTCATCAACCACAGGGTTCCTTTAGCATTCTTTTTACATCCTTATCATAACGTAATAACTTTTCATTTTAAACATTTCCTCCTTAAGTTACTGGATGGTTTTTCTCTCCTGGTTGAGCCCAGACTAATACATTAGCTGATAAAGTAACACGTTATCACATGAGAGATCTATGATGGACACAAAATAGTTATAATACTTGTATTATTTTTGTTTTAACATATTTACTGACTTAAAATAAGCCATTGTGTTTCCTTGTGTTTATTATTATCAGAGAAAGAATTCATGTAGTATCAGTGGGCACAAACGATATGAGTGATATCAGTACTCCAGATTTTGTTTCAGTTCTATTCCAATTTCTAATTTGCTTATAGCCAGATTTCTTTTTCTCTTTTTCTTTACTTTGCAGTGCTGGGGACTGAAGCCATATGCATATTAGGCAAGTACTCTATCACTGAGCCACACCCCTGGCCCTGTAACCTGATTTCTATAGGACCAACATTCTTTTATAGAACATTGACTTTATAAAAGTTTAATCAATCATAATTACAAATGTTGCTACCACAGGTATTAAGCTCTTAAATGTTAGAAAATCAATTAAAAAGTAAAATTCAAGTGATAAATTACTTTTCTGTATAGTTTTATATGCAGTTTTTCTGTATTTCCAATAGTAATTATTTACATTTTTAAATTGCTTCTTGGACAAAGTAGTGTTGAATTCTCTTGTAGTGGACAAACTGTTTTACTTTTGACCAAAAGAGGCCAACTCCTTTAAAATTTGTAAAGCATGTAATGGACCATTTTGTAAATAACAGGAGAACTGTTATATTTTCATACTCTAAGATAACACAATGGTAAGAAACAGAAATTAATTACTTAACATATGTAGAAAGAAAAAATTCCAGAAATAATTGTGATACCATAAAATGCAAAATACGTTTTAATTTCAGATATGAAAATGTGAAGGAAAATAGAACACTTAAAATTGGTGAAATAGGGGCTTGGGGGTATATTCAGCGACAGAGTACTTAGCTAGTGTACCTGGGGCCCTGGCTTCGATCAAATGCAGAGAGAGAGAGAGAGAGAGAGAGAGAGAGAGAGAGAGAGAAAGAAATATGATAGAACTCCAGGTAACTCTGAGGATGAATAGCCTTGGTATCATTGCCCTGCTATTCTTGTAAAGATTTCAGCTGAAAGAAAAGCTATTTGGGAAAATTCACTATAATATACACAATACAATCATTGCAAATATTCTACAAAAGCTTTAAATCCTAGGATCAGGATCCTCAGGTACAATGGCTTTCCTACTATTTTAACTACACATCACAAATAGTAATTTTTATATATTGATACAATAGACAGTTATATAAAACAGAGACAAAACTTTGACAACTTTTTTTCATTATTATGTTTGCTGGACTCTAATATTTTCTCTTCTTCTCTGACTCTATTTTACAAATACCAAGGCAAATGAATTCATATATTTTTCTTATACACTTCTCATTCTTACTTTATTCTTTGATGGTTGTGCTTGTACCTATATTGTAAGAGTACATGGCCTTCATATATTTATGTTATTTCCATTTTAAACATTAATTAGTTACAGATAGGTCAATATATTGTAGATGGACACAATGCCTTTATTTTGTTTGTTTATCTTTATGTGGTACCAAGGATAGAACCCAGTGCCTCACACATGCTTAGGCAAGCGCTGAACCACTGAGCCACAACCCTGGCTGTTTTTTTTTTTTTTTTTAACTTTAATGTCTCTCCATTTTCTGGATATCTGAAGTTGCTGTCTAGGTAATTTTTCATGAAGGGCCTGTGGAAACAATCTTCCCTGAGTTCTTGCATATGTGTGTTAATTTTTCTTTCACTTTTGTACTTAAAAACTGATTTAATTAGAGATAAAATCCGTGGCTTCTATTTTTTTCCTTGAGGATTTTTAAATATACTTCTCTATTTTACATAAAATATTTTGTGTGCAAAAAACAAACAATAATGTAATTTTTCTTTCCTTACAAACTGATAGGTCTTTTTTTCCTTTGCCTGAAAGGATGAAAGTCTTCTGTTTTTATACTTACTAGGCCAGCAGCTTTATCAGCAAGACAGGGTAGTCCATGATGGGTCAATTTACCTAGGCATGTCATATAAACTCATAATATTAATTTTAAAGGTTCTTATTTTAGAAAAAAAAATTTGTTAAATTAACAAAATAATATTTTTCTCAAATTGCTCAGAAAATTTTCTTAGATTATAGATTTTAATATTTTTTGTTCAATTAATATTCATTATATGTGTTTTGATTTTCATTGCTTGTCTTCTATTTTATCACTCTTTCAAATTTTTTTATCTTTTTGTTTGTAACTTTTAGAAAATTTTCTTCTTCCCATATTCTATTTAGTGAAGTCATTATCTTTTGTGTTTATTATTTTCTGTATTTCATTTAATTTAATCTTTATCAAAATATTTTAATTTTCTTACTTGAGTTATCTTTCAAATCATCTTTTTTCCTTCTCTTTCCATATTTTCATTTTGCCCTAATCATCTAATTTGTAAGTTTTTATAAATATGATCTCTCTTGAGCAAATCTTTCTGTCAGGATTACCTGAACTTCAGGGATGTTTATTTATCAAATAAAACTTTATTTTATTCACCTTTTTTCTTATAATAAATATGAATTGGATTTAACCACAATGTTTTCTGTTCCGTATATATAAATACAAAATTCCCTCTACTTTCAAGGAGAGGGAGGTGCCATTCCAAATCATTAAAGTGACTTTATGAATTTCTTATAGATTTGGATATGCAATTGAAAAAGCAATAGTCTGCATAGTCCATGGTTTTACATCTTGGGACTTATGAAAATATTGGACTGGCATTGGATGTATTGTGCTTATGAGTAGTTTTCTTTGGATATGTTTTATCTGCTCCTCTCCACCCCCTTCTCTTCATATTGATTTCAGAAACAAGCAAAAAGAGAGAGAGAGAGAGAGAATGCTCAGAATTATATCCATGGATTACACCAGACAGACCAACAGAAATTTATATGTGGATTCTATTGTTTTATAAACCTATTAATCCATAAAGAATCTCTTTTATGGTATTTTTAAAATTTTTTTATTGAGTAATCATTGCTTTACATTGAGGCAGATTAAAAGAAACAGCTGTATTTACTATAAGGAGGCATGCTTTTTGTATTATTATGTTCTCTTAAATATCCATAGGGGAAAAATTCTCCTATATTCTCAGTACCAGGAATTGCCAAATGTCTTCATTATTATTTGAAGAACACAGAAACACACAGCAAATGACCTATGAATATTTTTAGTGTACAAATAAAAAAATATATATACCGACTGTTTAAACTCAACATTTGATTAAAGGCAGAATTATTTTAATATTGTAGAATTAAAATGGATACTCCCGTAGTTTGTCTGCTCAGACAGTACTATCTTCTTTACATAACCCTTCTTCATAACCTTTCTCCTCTGCTTTTTTAGTGCTGCAGTACTCAGGATTGAACTAGGGCCTCATGCACACCAAGCATGTGCTCTACCACTAAACTGCACCATCTACTCAAATCTATTCTTTTTCTTGTCCACTTGTGAGACACTTTTACCTGAGGCTAATAATTAGAACCTTGAAATGAAGTGAAGAACATGGATAGATCATATAGTAGTTTCTTGATATAGTATAATATCTTTAGATTTTCAATCATGAAAAATCTAAGGAGTCTGTCAAACAATAGTATGTACTCCTCTTTTATTAATTGCCTTGTTTTTCAGAAAAAGGAATACTTTTTGAAGATATTTTAACATTTCTAGTATTATTCCTGAAGTAATATTTCTATTATGCTCTCTTTAAAAAATGAGACTCCAAAATGGAATAGAATATTCCACCTCTGTAACTTGAGCAAGTGGAAGTATTATCCAATAAACATAAACAAAGTTGAAACTTTATGTGTATTTTTCAGAATATCATAACAATTTTCTCTTGTGACTAAATCCTTTGAAAAACAAATATTTCGACTTCAAAAAAATTTACAATAGGAATTTGATGACTAAAGTAAAAAAAAATTAAAGATGCTTTGATTTTATAATGTACTATCTGAATTCAAAGATATAAAACTTCTAGAAATTTGGATGAAGAGGCTAACTTTTAGAAGTACAGTGTTTTAGTCACATATTTCAAATTTGCTTGAGCCCCCTTGATGCTCATCTGAATGTTACTACCATCCTATGGGCACTGATGACCAGACACTTACTTAGAAAAAGAAGTTTAAAGAAAGAGTTTCAGAAGCTGGAAAAGGAATCAGTAAAATCTTGGAGGGGCTTCAGTTCCAGGGAGCTCTGAGCATTTGGCCCAACCGGACCATAGAGAAGCAGAAGCAAAGCTGATCCTCAGCTGTCAGACCCAGAACACTCTGCTGGCATTGGCCTAAGCTTCAGAGTGATGAGTCACAGAGAGTGACTGGGGCCAGTTGCACTTCCAGGGTCTCCATTCATTTTAGTCCTCAGAACCTTGTGCTGGGGTGTGACTTAGAAGTAGGCATCAAATAAACATAATTATGGGGAAAGGAATGTATTGATTTCAGAAATATGTGGGTTGGATAATTAGTATAGTACCAGGCTCTCACTACTTTCCTGCAAAATGAATTAAAGGGGAAGAATTAGTACAGAAAACAAGTGGCATTAAAGTGATCAAGATCCAAGAATACAAGTGGGAGTGACAGTTTTTTTTTTTTTTTTTTTTTTGGTCTTGGGAATTTTTTGGTCTTTGGGTATTTTGTTACAGGAATAGAGGAGACAGATTGGCTCCTACTGTTCAAATCTGGAAAATCTGAGCCCCAAGATTATGAGTTCCAGTAATGAACCAGTCTAAATGATGGAAGACTGTAAAGTCATAAAGCATGACATAAAGTGGCTTCTGCTTGATTCCTTAACTTTGGCTCGAGGAGTTGGCCCAGTGACATGTTTTGTTTAGTACCTGAAGTAGTGCTGGGGAGGGGGCAAAAGATCTTTATGAAAATGTGACCCATCCAACTTCAGGTCTATTCTTAGTATTGTCCCGGTGTGAGAGCCTGAGAGTAGGGATGTGGTTGATTTTTAAGGCACTGGAACTCTAACAAATCTTAAATCTGAAAGGGGGTATAAAATTATCCATAATAATCAAGTGAATTTATTGTAAAGTAGACTAATTGTGAGAACAAATCTAAATAATTTGGCAAAGTCTCACAAAATTTGGCAGTTCTGTGATTAACAAGAACCTCTGTTAGCAACCCCAAGGGAATGGAAAAGGTCCCAAGGGTAGCACAGTCTCTAAAGATACTTTCATGAACAGGGAAGACGGTACTTTAGGAAGCTCTAAGAAACGTGTCTTGCTTTTATCTCACTTTCTATTTTTAACTTAGGGTTAGTTCATTAGTAAAAGGGATAACAACTTTTTGAATCTATATTATGATATATGTACACATTTTAAATATTTAAATACAGATTTACTGTGGATAATGTTGAAATCTGACATAAATTACACATTACAATAGCACTCAGTACACAGTAAACACCATTTAAATCTTCAATATTATTATTACTATTTTGAAGATGTAATTCTCTTGCTTAATTAAATGTTCAACAAATAATTAATTTAAGAAGAATACCTAGAGTTTGATGTATGATTTGGAAGGAAATGTTGATATAGAAATATGAGCTATACAAAGTATGAGCTATACATTTCCTAGATGGACTTAATCTATATTATTGATTGAGAGAATTTTAATAGTGTGTTTAACTCTCAATTCATTATCTTATTGCCTTCTTGACTTGCTTTAGTATCTTCCTTTATAACAACGGGATAGTAATGCCTACCTTTCTAGATAATTATGAGAATAAATTTTGAAAAAATTAAGACTGTATGTGTACCTATATCACTGTACAATATGGTAGGTATTATTATACAGTCATTATTGTTAATTCTATTATTACCACCTAGTCTCTTCAATTATATTATGTACAAGTTCTCTCTATATATATCCATCCTTTTAAACAATCAACTATCCTTTTTATAAATATCCCCTTGTATCTCATGTAATAACTCACACTATGTTTGAAATATTATCTTCTTTTCCCCTACCTTACCTAGTTCTTGAAGAAAGAGGAAAAATATTACTTTTTTTAGATTAATAATGCTTATTGTCAGAAAGTTTTTCCTTATAATGATCTGCCATTGACTTCGTTTAATTTCTACTCATTATTCCTTGTTCTGCCTGATTCAATTCACTCTTTAAACAATAATTGGGTAAGATGATATGCTGCTGAAAATCAGAAATTCTAAGTTAATATAAATAGTGCTTGCTAACATTTGAGAAGGAGATATTTGAGAGTGTGAATAGCATTTCTAGCAGGGTTATACTAATTTTACCAAAAGGAGTGAAAAATCTTCATAAATGCTAGGTTATTTTATTAGTCAATCATTTTTTTTTTTAAAAAAAGTATGTTACTAATCAGGATTTTTTTAAAAATTGAAATCTCCTTTAAGTCTTTCCTAATCCTCCTTTCTTTATTTATTACATACTGCAAGTGGTTGCAAGTTGGATGAGGCCTGTGTTTCATATGGATTCATCATAGTCCCTTGATGTGAGCAGAAAGGACTCCAGATCAAGGATGAATATTTGAATAAATGCACAGCTTCCACCAGTCAAAATGATGGAAGATTGTAAACTCATAAAGCATTAAGCTGAAGCAACTTCTAATGTACCCTACAAAGCTTTCTTCAGTCTCCTAGCTGCTCCACTAAAATCTTAATGTGGTCCTCTGATTTGGGATAAGACATACAGTTATTCACTGAAGATGTTAAATAATGCTATCTACGTGTTCCATGTTGGGTTATGATTCTTCCTACCAGATAACAAAGCCCTGGGGACATGTGGTCTCTACACTCAGGTACCCTTCGCTCTGACAGAGAAGATAACCATCAGTCAAGAAAGTATGAATGTAATGAGTATTGTTATGCAGCAAGTCAGGGGACCATATTCTATTCCTGATAAGAGTGGGGATCAGAGAATATAGCCCCAAGAAAGTAGAACAATTTATAACAAATCCACTAAATACCTCAGATTTGAAAAGATTTTATATTATGCCTTGGTGAAATATATTAAAGTGAGACTCATGTCATATGTATAGATAAACAGAGGTGGAATTCCAAACAAAATTTAAAGAAGATTGCGGTATCATCTATGAAATTATTTTTTTCCCTTGTCAAAAGTTACAATAATTTCACATTTAATCAAAGAAATTAGTTTTCCTTTCAGATTGATCTGAACTGTGTAAAAGAATATCTGCAAATATCCTATGGTCTTTGTGTAATGCAGAGACCATTATGCCAAGGGTGCCATCATGTTGTAAGTATGTACATCTTTTAAAAGATTTTTTTCTTCATCAGAAATGCTTTATGATTTTTCATTATCTGTATGAACTCTCAATATATAATAAAATAGAACTGGGTGTCACTTACATAAGGCAGATCTCATGTAGTCAAAAAATGGATTCCACTGTTTGATAGCATTTAGCTAATTTTTGACAATTATTACAAATATATTTGGAGAGCACCTCCAGCGCTCAGATATTGGTCCCTATTAGCATTCCTCACCAGAAGGAATCAGAGCTCCTTGGAAAAATGACTGATCCCTAGGAGGAGATGGAGTAGGAATAAGATGTGCCTGAAACAAAAACTTGTGCCCAAAGTTAAGAAAGAACTAAAAACAAACAAACAAGCCAATAAAAAACAAATGGAAATACATATGTTACAGGATTAGAGGTGACAGATTGGCTCCTACTGGTCAAATATGGAAAATTTGAACCCCCAAATTCATTATAAACTAGTGTAAAAAACTCAATAGGATGCATGAGTGCACCTTAATAATCAGTTGATGAATGAATGAATGAATGAATGAATGCAAGAACAAAGGAGATGGGAGACTTTTGGATCATAGCAGGGTTCTGAGGATCAACTGGTAAAGGTGGAGGGAGTGCTAGAGTTAGAAAATTGGCCTTTTGCAACTATCATAGTAAAGATCTGATAAGGAAAGAATCATCAATGGACACTAAACCTGAAGGATCAGAGTATTTGTATGGTGTTGAAAAGTCCCTCTGTAGAGTGTTTCTTAGTTACATGGGGGAAAAATAGTAATTAGTGGAGAAATTAGACAACACTTAGGCTATGACCAAAATTAATTTCATTCACAAGGAGCAGATGGCCATTTTGTGAGAATATAAAGTCAGTATTCTCACCAGGAAGGCATAACCTGAATCCAGTCACAAGGAATATTAGACAAACCTAAAATGAGAAACATTCTATTTAAAGGTGGACTCTATAATTCAAAAGTGCTGATGTTGTAAAAGACAAAAGGTAAGGAAATGTTCAAGATTAAAGAAGGCGAAAGAAGCTTGACACCTAAATGCGGTACTTGAAGTCATACTGAATCTTGTAGTAGCAGAGGAAAGTGTTATAGAGGACATTATTGAGTTATTTGACAAAATTGGGATAATGGTGATTGACTACCTAAAAGTAAAATTAACCTGTGTTAATTGTTGAAGTTAATTGTAAATAAGTAAAACAATAATCCTATTCATTGAGATACATGAGGACAAAATCTTGAAATATGTTACTTACTCTCAAATTTTTCAGAACACAAATACACACAAGTGTGCACCTATCATATTATAAAGCAAATAGGATAAAATGTTAACTATAGTATATGGAATTTTTTGTACTATTTTATTTTTGCAACTGTTTTGTAAATTTGAAATTATTTCCAAATAAAAAGTTTTTAAAAATCAATCTGTATTTTAAAATTTTAATTTGCCTAGATTATTTTAATGAAGTTTAGATAAAAATGAATTCCTATATTAAATAACTAAAACTTTGAAAAGAATAAGCAAGTAGTATTCTGTTTGTGAATCTTATTTTATTGCTTTTAAAATGTTATTTTTGGATTCCTAAAAAAATGTCCTTGGGATAACTTTGATTATGTGTTATCTGTGTGTTTTATGTAATATCTGAAAGCATTGATTAAGGATAAATAAATCAATTGATCAACTAATACATAATATTTTAAGGAAATTCATAAAATACATTTATCTTTAATTTTTCCTGGAGAATTAGAAATAAGATGATATTTTAAGACAGTTTTTTAAAAAATCAAGTGTTCATTTTTTTCTACTTTATTTTCTATTCATTTTCATTTTAGTTTTTTACTATTTCACTTTTTAAAATTATTTATCATTGCTTCTGATGAATATAGTTAATAAAACAACTCTTAACTAAACATAGAACTGATGGTTGCAAAGATATTGAAACTAACATTTTTTCCCCCAGGGACATAAGAGCCCTTATCAGTTGTAACAACTATGCCCTCTGTTCATTGAAATTCAATTAATAAGTGAATGTTTTTGTTCCATAGTTTAAATAAGAGGTATTCAGTTAACTCTGTTAAATGATGCACTGTGCTGGACCAAAGATTTAAGCCTTAATATTATTCCTGCTTGAAGAATATGCCAAATTAAGGGCAATTCTGAAACATTTCCACAAATATCAACAGTGTGTAATCCTTTTAAATTCTTAATTACCCTACATCCCACAACATTAATGTTTGAAGGGACAGTCATCTTACAAAACAATTTGTGGTAAAAATAATAGATTTTGTATTACAATGTTGTATTATTTATATACAGTTGTCATCACTTTGGATTCTGTAGTAAAAGAAAATTGCGTCCTAAGACATATTTTTATTTATGAAATTATATTATGAAAAGACTAATCCTATTCATATATAAGTAAGTTATATACAAAAATGCTAATTAAATTTAATTGCATTCTTATATAGAAATTAATGATGGTTGAAATTATTTACCCAATTTCTTGAAAACACTTTGAAATCAAATTTGCCTTGGGTAGCTAAAATTTGAAGGTGTTTCTGTATAATCCAAATTATCAGATAATTTTAAAAATATATAAATTATTTTCTGTTGGAATCTAAACCAATTAAATTTACTAATTGTAAATACCCAGAAAATTGACAGCTAATTTTAATTTTACTCTGATCTTTGTCTCTGGTATGGGCATGATATTTGTAGTATAAAATTAAAGGAAAGGATGACAAATATTATGTGTAAATAACAAGAAAATGGCTAAGTTTTGTACCTGCTCTCTCCATGTACTTATAATACATTGCCCACATTATCCATGATCTATTCTTATGAAATTATTTTGCTATGTTACTGCCATTTTAGTAGGCACTGTCCCCACTAATTCTCTACTTCAGAGAAATTGAAACCAGCCATATAGCCATTGGTTAACTTTCTTAGAATCCAAAACAATGGGTCATTGTTCCTCATGGTAGGAAAAAAAAATAATCCCCCACTAAATTAGTCAACATCTGACATTGATATTCAGAAAAGCTGAAGTGAAACATTGTAATTGTGCAAAATTGGTCAGTAAGTCTTTTACTACTACAGAAATCCACTGCAACTTGTAGGATTAATTCCATTCTAGAATTAACACATTTTATTCTATTACTGATATTAAAAATTANTGAAAAAAAAAAAAAAAAAGTCTACTCATGAGTCATTTTGGCTGCCTGTTTCAGGACACTAAGTAAAATTAGTTCAGGCCTTTAATTTCTGGGTAATGTTGTAAGGACAAGATATATACTAAAAGTTCTAAAGATGGATAGATAGACCAATAAATAAATTTATTTTTTATTCAGTGTCTATTATAATACATGTATGAAAATCTACTGATGAATGTGTGTAGTGAGTTCACATGTTCTTTCAACAAACATTGGTCAAGTTTCTATTATGTGTCCATCACAGTGCTAAATACTAATAATCCACCTGTGGACATAATTGGAAGGAAAAGCAAATAGATAAATTCTGAAGCTTTTAAAGGAACATCACTAGGGAACCAATGTGTCTAAAGACCAAGATTTCTAGAAACACTTGCAATTGACATTTATGTAATCTATTGGAGGTTTTAGGTTTACCTCTTCTAAAGTAGATTCAGCTATGTTTCCACTGGGCATTCTTAAGGGCTTAGGTTGGGGGCCAGGGAAAGCACTTTGAGGAGTAGAATTTGAAGTGGGCCTGCGAATAGCAGGAATTTTTTGAGGAGCCATTTAGATAATTTTTCTTTAGTAATTTTGCCCAACGTTGTTCTAAATTTTTGAAAGTCTTTCTTACTTTCTAGTACTTTGTTTTCACTTTTTTGAGATAAAGATTCATCAATTTTTAAATGAAATGAAAGAATGTGGATCTTTTCCTTTAACCTCTGTCAGTGCTAACAGTTATCCATTTCTTTTACTTTTAAATTATTTAAGCATAGAGAATATAATTTTAAGATTCACAGATAAATTAACATGTTTTCCTACCCCCTTTTAAATCATTCATTTATTCACTCAGTATTTAGAAATAAAAAGCAAATACAATGAGTAGTTTCCTTGGCAAATTGTTCTTCTAAGGAAAATCAGTCAATACATGCTTCTTCATGTTTTCTTATTTTAAATATTTTTTGTTCAAAAAATCTTTCTTGAACAGGTATTATGTGCTGCTTGGAGTAGAGGATGCAAAAGGAATAAACTGAGTCCATTATTCACAGATACAACATTTAATTTGTAAAATAATGCTATAAAATTGCTATATGAGTGCTATAAAATTGGAAATAATAATCTCCTGAATATTTTATAATCAATATTATGCAACTAAATCTGTCATCTGTTGATGAAAATCAATCTACATTGCCTGTTTAACATTAGAGCTCAAACTTCAGAACTATGTGAAGGACTTGTTAAATCACTGATTGTGACCTCATGTACAGAGTGGCTGATTCATGGCACCTGGGGTAGGATCTAAGAATTTGTATTTCTAACAAGTTTTCAGGTGATGCGGATGCTGAGGTCCCAGGAGCATATTTTGATTTCAATTAGGGCTCTACAAACTAAAGCCCATGGGCTAAATCTGGCCGTTCCTGGGTTTTGTAAATAAAACTTTATTGGCACACAGTCACATCCATTTTTACTTTGTATGGCTGCAACTGTGCTTCTGTGACAGAGTTAAATAATTGTGGCACAATAGATCTTATGACTTGCAAAGCTCACAGTGTTTAGTAACTGGCCCTTTGCAGAAACAATTTCCAATTTGAGTTAAATGGATGATCATTATATCATCATTGGAGTCTCACTTGAGATTATTTCTGTGATTTTTGGTTAAATGCTATCCTGACCGTCACAAGTCTAGGCAAGATTTACTTGATTAATGCTTGCTTTCTTTTCTTTTTTCTTTTTGGTACATAATATGCAGCTTTTAAGACTTCAACTAGACAGGCTCCAGAAAGTGTTAACTAAAGCGTAAACCAGAAATTCTCTTGAATTCTTCCGGAGTGTGATTATGCCAGTATAAAAAAAAGAACCAACAATGCAGCCTAAAGAGTGAAGAGTGTACTAGTTTAATGGCCAGATCTGTGTTATTTGACTGATAAGCTTAGAAATTATAGATGCTCCATATTAGCAGCATATCAGTTGGAAAAAATAGGGAGTGATTATTTGCATGACTTTTTTTTTGTCTGAAATAAAATGATAAGTTTCACTTCTTTCAAAATAAAGAATTTTTCAAAAGCAACTAAATAGGATCATAGATTTTTTTCTTTTAGAAAATTAACCAATAATTACTTATCAACCATAGAGTTGTCCATATTGAGGGAGTACCAGAGCAAATGAATCTCGCCAGGAGGTCACACCAGTTCTGTCACTTGGTGGTGGCTCAGTGA
The DNA here is from genome assembly GCF_001458135.2 of Marmota marmota marmota. Lineage (NCBI taxonomy): Eukaryota > Metazoa > Chordata > Mammalia > Rodentia > Sciuridae > Marmota > Marmota marmota. The sequence goes on from NW_025999932.1 coordinate 18,111,833, forward strand.
TGCACTATGTCTAACTGTAGTTGATCCGCGTGCTGAGTTCAGGCTTTCAAAGACCTCACCAGAAGAACACAGTTGAAACTTGCTACATTTTGGGAAAACAAACAAACAAACAGACAAAACTATTACTTTGCTGAGACACAGCTTTCAGCTTTACTTTTGAATTGTTTAGATTTAATGCCTGTGGCTGTTTCAAAGCTTGGCCATAGGTTATCTGACACTTCTGCATGGAGAAGTGGTGTCTGTGTCCCTTTCCCTTAAATCTGGGTGGGCTGTGACTATGTTGTTGAACAATAGAGATTGATGGAAGTGATGATATGCAGTTTCCAAGATGAGGTCGTAAAAGGTCAGGCAGCTTGTGCTTTGGGCTAGAACACTTGCTTTCAAAACTCTGACCTACCATAGAATAACTCCAAATTCTCCCAGGCTACTATGCAGTGAAAAAACCCAAATCACATGAAGAGGACACACAAAGCTTCTTCATCAATATCCCAACTGCATCCCAGCCTACAAGTCATTCCATCCCAGGCACCAGACATGTGCATGAAGAAGTCTCCAGATAATTCACGCTTCTAGCTGTTTGTGTCATCCCTCATCATGCAAGTATTTTCAGCTGAGACTTCAAGCACTATGAAGGGAAAAAAAATGTACTCAAACAACATAGTCTCTGAATTCTTTTTTAAAAACTTTCTTTGTAGTTGGACAGAATTCCCTTATTTGTTTATTTTTCCTTGTGCCTCACACATGCTAGGCAAGCACTCTCCCACTAAGCCATAACACTAGCCTTGTCTTTGAGTTCTTAAGCCATGGATATGTGAGTATTCAGAGTTCGTTTGTTAGGTAGCTATAGATAACTAACTGGTAAAGCATTTCATAATAAGAGTGGGGTATGGTATAAAAAGCCGTAATCATGAAGCAGTTTGGGTGACAGAGCAATGGATAAAAGATTGACAGGATTTAAGAAAGCTGCTTGTCAATGCTTCATGCAAGCAAGGAAAATACTTCAGAAATTTGAAGGAAAGGAGGCCCTTATTACATAAGTGTGGAAAATTGGCATCATGGTTGCTTGCAACATTGTGGAGAAATGATAATCTAAGGAGATTTCCAGGCAGTGTACTGAAGGCGCTATTTGGCTTCTTTTTATCTATTATAAAACATAATAGGAACATATTTGAATTTTCATATAGAATTTAGAAGAAAAATTGAGGGCTGAAAATGAACTTTTCAAACAGCAAGGGGCAATATAATAAAGGATTACAGGGCAAAAATTCAATCCAGGCTTCTGTCAGTAAAATGCAGAGTCACAGTCAAGATGCAGGAATGGTGGAAGAAGCAGAGATCAGATGCCTTTAAGAAAAGGCAGGAAGAATCCTTAACTTATTTTATCAATAACTACCCTATTCTTGTCTACCACCATGGTATTCTTGTTTGCTTTTTGTAAAAGATGTATTCACTGGCTTTACTTTGAACGTACATTTATTATCCTGGAGATGCAGAACCAACCTGTAAGCCTTTTAATTAGTATGTGACTTATGTTCTGACTATTTTAGGGAAAGTAGCATTAGATATCAAGCTGAAGCTGCTGAAAATTCCTTGGCTGCCCTTCAGTTTCTCAAGGGAGTGGATAAGGTTACAACCATAGTTACTAGATAATAGTTTCTTTGCTTAAATTAATTTAAAGGAGGTTCATGAAGGTTGAATGCATTTGAAAAGAAATAGAACAAACAAAATATTCACAAAGAATATTTTTTTTCACCTTTCTTCATTCTACCCAACTAACAAGCTAAAAAATTACATGTAAAACATCAAGAAGATAAAACCAAATATATGCCTGTATGCATATATCAGAAAACACTAGTTATATTTTATAGCAATGATTTAATGTGTTAATTTTATTGTGTTAACAATTATAGAAAAATGTTAGAAATAAATATGTACAGTAGTTAATGCTGGAACAAAAAATTCATTTTCTAAGTATTAAAATGTAGAATAAAAAAGAATGGAATAATTTTGTATTTCTAATAACTAAATTACTTAGCATTTCAAGGATTTAAAATTTGTTGAATATCCCCAATAATAGCAACAAGATGTCTGTTTAATATAAAGATGTAAATTGCAAATCATTAGTAACAATTCTCAATGTATAATTTTGGGAAGTACTAATGAACTCAACTGATAAGTAATACTGTAACTGGATCATTCATATATATAAAACACTAGTAGTTATAATAATAGTCTCTAATATCACACATTAATTAATGCTTTTTTAAGTAGGTAATTCAAGTTAGACATCACCTAACTGAAATTTAATGGTGAAACCAGTTAAATTTCATTAATTAAGGATATTTACTTTTTCCTTATACATAGGAATGAATGTAATATGTAGCCACAGTATAAGGTGGTCTTCAGTCAAAATGCAAAATAACCCATGATTGTATGTTTGCAAACTAGTTCTCTATATCAATCACAGCAAACACTTGAAGAGATGAAAGAAAACTCAGATTATCTTGTTGAAATATTACAGCCACAAGGCTTAGATTGCTTAAGTGCTCTATCTGGGGTCATTCATATAAGTATAATAGAAATTCTCTAATTTTAAATTAGCTTATATTGAAAGCATTAATCTGCAATTTGACTGCTTAAAATTGAATAAATAGTATAAAATAATGTAAAAATCATTCTTATGGTGAACAGAGAAAGAAACTAACAATAGAATGTCCTCCTCCAACTTTATATTTGAATTGAAAAAGTGAGAAACTATTTAGTATTATGAATTTAAAGAATAACAAATCAACATCAAATTTTGAAAATGCAGCATTGATCTGGGAATGTATCTCAGTGGTAGAGTGCCTGATTTGCATTTGTTAGGCTATTGGTTCAACACCCCACAATGCAAAATGAAATAAATTAAAAAATTTTAAGTGTAGCATTGTTTTGAATGTGTTTTGTTAATATAGAGAATTCCAAATCAGCCTCATTTCTTTTTTTGTCCTGGGCTCTGAACTCATTGAAAAATCAAATACCAAATATCAAATCAATATTACTGATAGAGATGACTTGGAAGATATGTTTTTATGTGACAGACAAATGAGACTACTAATACTGAATCATAGAATTAAGCAGTCACACAAACCAGTCTTATAAATCCAGGCTCCTAATTCCTCCTGCAATTAAGAAGTCTGGATATCATCTCAAAATGAAAAAAAAAAAATTTCTTCATCCTGTAGTCAGGCTCTGTTGTATCCTATAACTTCCCTTTTTCTACTAGCATTAATATGAAACACTTCTTTTGGGATTTCAGATTTAAACTTTTCAGACTCATTGACTTATCTTTCTCATTTTCTCTTTAATTTATGAGAAAAACATGGCTATCTCCTTTAGTGAAGTTATCTTTACTTGTTTATTTTCCATTCCTAGATATACTTGCTATCACTTTGTGCAAGGATCTCTTAAATTATTTCAAGTTTAAATCACTACCTACTATTTCTAAATTTTTCTACTTTGGCCTATAGCTCTCTGACGAACTTGTATTGTTAGACCTATAATTTATTATCCTGCTCAAAATCATTTTTTGTTTCCCATTGCTACAATAATGCTTTACAAAATGGGATACACAAAAGGGTAGGTGAAATTTTGTGTTTGAGTGGAAATTAATGCATAGTTCAGAATATTCACTTCCTAATGATTCTAATTCTATGGGGATTCTGCATTTTTCATTACCTTTGAACAATCTTACAAACAGTACTTGTAGGTAAATGATAGCAATGCAAACTACTCCTTAGCTATAGTCATGTAAACAAATTCTGGCATGGGGATGTTCAATATACTTCCCTCCTCTCTTGGAATGTTCATTTCATTTGTTTTGATCCATAAATGTGACTGTTCTTTGTATTTTCCTTTGAATGGATTTTAACATTTTACCAGTTTCTTCATCAACTACGAGTTAAATAAAATCAATACCATATTCATTATTTATCCGTATGACTCATTATTTGACCTTAAAAATTCCTTTGAAAAGAAACAACAGTGATCAGATTTGTGATTTAATATATTTTTTCTTAGTTTTCAAAACAAAAGATTTTTAAATGTGTTTTCTACTGGGAACATGAATTAACTACAAATGTGAAAGCAATAAAATTATAAATGGTAGTGAAAAGATATCAGAACAAGTTTAAATTCCCAAGGTATGAAAAAGGCATAACAGTATCTCTGCAATTCTTCTCAATGGACTTACTAACTAGAAGCAACCAATGCAACTCTATTAAGTAGCTTTAGCCCCATAAATGAGCATAACACATATACGCCTATTTTAAATGTAACTCTTATTATTTGAGATCAAATAAGAGTAGGTTTTACTTCTCCTTCTAAAAAAGACATTAGCAAAATCAGATACAACTATTATTTTTGCAGAAATAATTGAATACAAATTATAAATATTTCAAAGAAAAGGTAGTAGAAATTTTATATCTAAAAGGAGAAAAAAAAGCACAAGTCTTGGCTAGGTGGAGTAGACAAAATAAAGGAACAAAAATAACAGGATGGTTGAGACATTCATTCTCTTTTCTCCAAAGAACAGACGTTTAGTAGAGGAGACAGAAATATAGAGAAATAAATACAAAGAATTAGGATAATATATCTGTTTCTTATTGCTGTGATAGCAAATTGCTACAAATTTAGTATCTTAAAATAAAATGTATTACCTCACAGTTTGATGGATTTGGATTCCTACATGGACTTCACTGGACTAATATCAAGGTGTTAGGAAAGCTACTCTCTTTGCTGGAGCCTCTAGAGATTGTTTTAGGTTGTTGGCAATATTCAGTTTTAGGTGGTTGTTGAACCAGGATGTTTTTCCTTGCTGGCTGGATGTGAGGGCCATTCTCAGCTTCTAAAGATCACCCACATGCCCTGGCTTATAGCCCCTTGATCATAAAAGCCAGAAAGGGCTGGTCAGGTCTTTCTCCCACTTTGATTTTCTAACATCTCCTTCTGCTCATTCCTTCTACCTTACCCTTGAACATTTCTCTTTGACTTTTAAGATCTCACGTGATTACCTTGGACCCACAATACCTTAAGATCAGCTGATAACAATCTTAATTACATTTGCAGGGTCTCTTTACAGTAATACTTAGCTTAGTGTTTGAATTACCTGGTGTTGGGTATCTTGGGACAAGGGACATCTTCAGAATTATGACTAAAGTGTCCTAATAGCTGTGTTGCATACAGGGGAAACTCAGAGCATAACATCTGGATACCCACTGATGGCATTTGAGGACACTGAAGTTATCAGTACAATACCTGTGACTTTACATTTTTTTTGTGTGTGTCACTATTATGATTATTGCCTTAGTCATTGATTTCTATCACAGGTTATGATGAGAAATTTCTGAAATTTTAGTTGCTAAATATCCTCATGAGAATACTTAGGAAAAGTACATTTAATTCTACTCTTTACTTTTATGGTCTTCTTTTCCCAGGACGTAAGCAGAAGACCTCAGGCATTTGTCCAAACAGCAATTTAAAATAATAATAATAAAAAAACACTGTATAAATCATCATCATCATCATCAACACTGTTTTCCCTTGAAAACAATTCCATTTTTCTTGAAATAATCTCCTTTACATCTATATTTGTCTCTTTAGAATGAGCTTCTCCAGATGGTTTCTTCTATTCTCCTGTAAATAGACTCCCATCATTCCTACTTCCTAAGACCTATAGTCTCCCTAGTTAAGCCCAAGTTTTAGGATAAATGCAGATCCAACTGAGACTAAAATTCTTACTATACAATTCCACCAAGATGTACAGTGGAATCTCTATTTTTCTCAGATTTTGAGTATAATTTGAACTCTCTAGTTTAAGGTCTGTGAGAATCTAAAGTCTTCCCCATGGTTTCAGAAAATTCTCCTCCAGCTTACTACCTCATGTTCCTGTCTCTCTTCTCTCCTTGGTTTGTGTATATTTATTAGTTAAGACTTGCTTTTAGAAGTTTGAAACAGAAATACAATGGCAACAGCTCAGTTCAGGGTGTAGTTTTCTCGGTCTGGTTCCACAATGTCATCACTGCCTCAAGTTGCTTCATATTTCTGGTCCTTCAACCTCAGCATGCTGCTTTCATTCTCCTGGCTGCAAGATTATGGGCTCGCTTTCAAGCTCTCGATCACACTGCTGGTAGGAAAATAGAAAAGGAAGAGTTAGGATGGCAACCAAATTAAGAAACCAAAATCTTCTTCAGTTCACCATTTGTGTCCCATTGATCAGCACTGTTGACCTGGCATGTTTTCACCCTGAAAAGAAAGGGAAGTTTTGTTAATAAAAAGAAGAGGATATGACATAGGAGAGGTATTTGTAGGATTGCTGCAATGCGTTCCTTCTAATTGAAGCTAACTTGAGCGGAGAGGTTTGTCACGCCTCAGTCTCCACCAAAGATCCCTTCACATTAAACATTTTGATGGTTTAATAATCTGACTAAAGAAGTAAGATGAGCTCAGGAATGGAGCAATTTCTCAAGTGTCTTGCTAACTCTACTTGCTACTCTTTCTTTCTCCTGTGCTATGGTTTGGATGTGTTCCCCCAAGGGTTCTTGTGTTGAGAGCCAGATCCTCAGTGTGGAGGTGTTGGAAGTTAGTATGGAAACTTCCAGATTCCACCTGATTAGGTCATTGAAGTTGCTGCCCTCAGAAAGAATTGGTGTTGTTCTTGTGGGATCCTGGTTAGTTCTTGTGAGAGGGTTAAAAGAACAACCTGGCCCTTCCCTGGCCTCTGACTGCTTGTCTCAGCATGTTATCTCTCTCCTTGCATGCACTCCATGATGCCATCTACCAGGAGTTGCTCACCAGAGCTGAGCTGATGCTAGCACCATCCCCTGGAACCTAAGCTCTGTTTTTTGTAAAGTACCTGACTCAGATATTTAATTATAGTTGACAGAAAATAAACTAATTCATCTTCAGTTCACATAAACAGGGCCACCCTATCCAATACAGAATTCCTAAGATGAATACCTCTGCTGGACATTAATGTAATAATTTCTGACTTTGTTATATAAATGGGTGCCTTGATATAAAAGTATATAGTTCAACAAGAAGGAAATATTCAAGCTTTACACATACATTATCCAAACAATAATGTGTTTTACATTCAGATAATTGCAGCCTCCAGGAAGTCAATATTATAGTCTATATGGAGAAAAAAATGTTCTCATGCTATGAGAAAGCAATGTTTTGAAACAATTCTCCTGGGCCTCAATAGTTTTTTAAAAATTCCATAGGCATAAAGTTGTAGCAGTTTGTCAGTAACCAAAACTAGGGTCCTATTTTTTTGTTCTAACACTTAGAGTGATTGCTGTAAGAAGTGTCAGGAGCCACTCCGAAAATACACACCCTTAAGTCCTGACCAAGAGATACTGAACAATTATTGTGCCCCACAATAACTTGGGCTTTACCTCCACTCGGATAATGAGGTATAGGCATCACTCGGTGGGGTTGAGTTACACTCACCTGTTCCTTTATAATCCTACCCCTTGGCCCTTTTGGGGATAGAATGTTTCATGGAACCTTCCCTTGTGTGTCCCCTATATAAGAATCAAGAATTCCAGTGGCTCTCTCATTTTCCACAGACCCCTAAGATCACAGAGCCATCTCTGGATTTTGAAAATTTACTCTTTTGTGTGTTTTCTTTGCCGTTTTCTTAAGTTATTGGAATAATCAGATTTTGTGAACCCAGCATTAGGTTGCCAGCTAGGATAGACGGTGATAAGTTAGAAAAAGGATGTTTTGAGCCTCATGTTCCTTTTCTGTATAATGGAGTAGATCAGGATGATCTTTAAGTTCCAAATATACTAGTAACCAGCTGTTGCTTTGACTGGAAGGAAAAACATAAGCAAGGAACATGGGGATGGGAGGAGAGATTGATAGAGAGGCAGAGAGGCAGGTAAATGGAGGCTGGGAAGGAAGGAAAGAATAAGGGGAGGTGGGACACTCCTCACCTAGCCCAGGCCCTCAGTCATGAGCTAATGGTAGGCCTGACAAAGGGAAACCTGCAACGACTCATCTTCCACTTTTGGTTGTGGGTGAGCTTTTCTGTGTTGTTGGTCAGTTAACTTGAGAGACTAGCTCTCACCTCTATGCCGTCATACGTGCTGCTCCCTGAGCAGGAAGACACCAGTTCTTATCTCCTCCACTGTGTATGGCTTATTCCTAGACCACATTCCATGTTGGCTCAGGAAATACCATTTCTGCAGGAAAGCATCAACCCTTTGCCTGCCTCCCATCCCCATTTTGAGTTATGTGCTCTTTTATTTCCTTATACTGTATTCTATCAGATGTACCTTTTTATACAGGTATAATTATGTATTAATTTGGTAAAGCATTAGGTCAGCAAAGTTTATTGAGCAGATACTATGAAGGAAAGCACTGTGATAGGTATTTCAGTTAAAGAAATTAAATACAGTATTGTTTTCTGGGACTGAATAGTCTATCAGAGAAAGTAAAGGGAAAGATAAATGCTATATGAGGAGTGTGCACATGCACAGGCAAAGAGGTGCAGCATTTAAATAAATTTAAAGGAAACAGAGGAGGCTTTGTAGAGAAATTTCCTAAGCTGAAACCTGAAGAATAAGAATGATCCAGCAAAAGAGGAGGTTCCAACAGGCATGCCAGATGAAGCCACAGCACAGGAAAAGAATGAGGGAAACTCAGCACAGCTTGAGCCATGAAGTCACTTGACTACAGGTGTTGCAGGATGCCACTATCCTGGTAGTGGTGAACAGGGACATTCATGATAAGCCCTGCATACATAATCTAAGTATATCCTAAAAAGAGAAACAGTAAAGAGTTTTCTTTTTTAATATATTTTTTAGTTGTAGATGAACACAATACCTTTATTCAATTTATTTATTTTTATGTGGTGCTGAGAATCAAACCCAGTGCCTCGCATGTGCTAGGCAAGTGCTCTACCATGAGCTACAACCCCAGCCCTGTGAAGAGGTTTTAACTAGGGATATGATGCAATCATTCATACGCAAATGCCACGAAAATGCATTTAATTTTTTAAAGTGTTGATTTTTAAAAAATGTTACTGTATCGTAATCATGTTTCCATCTTTGTCTTACCTACTGGACTATGGATTTCTTTGAAAGCCGGAACAATATTTTACTGGAATCTCTTTACTTAACGAAACTGCCAAACAGTAGGCATTTAATAAACATTTGTTGAATGAATGAATAAATAAATGAAAATTGAATATGTGAAGTTGGGTGAAAAGAAAAGTGAGCATGTTAAATATAATCAGAGATGCTGCCAATCTGAAAACAGAATGGAAATGACCCTGAGGCTCATTACTTGGAGCACAGAGCTATTTTTTAGTGTTTTAAATCTTGAAAACACCTTTATAAAACAGTAAATAGAAATTTACGTTTGGAGAAGGGATAGGTAGGAATTGTTTAAACGTATTTTCTTTTTAATGCTAATATATAAATAGTATTTAATCAATAAACTGTAATGTTAATGATATGATTTTTAATGAAAAAAAGCAACCTTGACTAGATCAAGTATATCTTTTTTTAATATTCATTTATTTTTTAGATGTAGTTGGACACAATGCCCTTTATTTATTTATTTATTTATTTTTATGTGGTGCTGAGGATCAAACCCAGGGACTTGCACATGCTAGGCAAGCACTCTACCGCTGAGATACAACTCTAGCCCCAGATCAACTACATTTTTGAGATGAACTTTCATGTCCATCTTCTATGAAACACTTAGCTTTTTTAAAAAAAAAATTTTTAGTTGTAGATGGACACTTACCTTTATTTTATTTACTTATTTTTATGTGGTATTGAACCAGTGCCTCATATATGCAAGGCAAGCGCTCTGCCACTGAGCCACAACCCCAGCCCCATAGATTTTTAGATTTTAAACCAGCAGTAAGACCCATCCCATGCCACTCCTAGGAACCAGCTCCAATATTTTAAATTTCAGCCATACCTCAGGAAGGGTAAATACATGCAAATATCTAAAGGACAAATTGCTATCATCTCTCATAATTAACCATATCAAGTGGGCAGTCTAGTTATTCAAGACCATGAATCCCTAACTAAGGTGGAACCACATATTGGTGTCATAAGACATTAAACCACAGGCCTAATTCTTAGGAATAAGCTCTTTCAAGGTAACTGGTCTTGCACACTCACACCTATAAAATACAACAAATTTTACATATGGGTTTAATCTTTATTACAAAGACCTCCAAATGCTTTAATTAATCCTCAGAACCTCTATTTGGAAGACAGCAGGTATTGTCTTCATCTTATAGAGTGAAAAATTGAGTCATCTGAAGATCTTGGCTTGGATCCAGTTCGCAGAAGTGGAACATGAAAGGAAAAGAAAAAAAGCACCTTAGATCTGTTGCCACTTGGTTTAGAGCTTCGGTCACTAAAATTTGGCAGCCAACTACATGCTAATTATAAGCTGATTTCATCCTGAAGTTCATCTTGACAGATGCTTTCCTATTGGTAGATTTTGAAATATACACTGCCTATGAAGGAAAGGCTTTTTCTCCCAGGATTTCCCCTATTTGAATTTGAAAATGTTTGGTAAGAACAAATTTGCCATTGCATCTTTTTAAAAAATTTAAATGAATGAACCATTTAAAAAAACCTGTATTTTAAAAATATACTGTGAATGTTTCAAACTATTATTTTTCATTTTAAAGAATTAACTACTTTAACTAATATGTGTAATGAACATATTATACCGTCATATAAAACTCTTAAGTGTGATGTCTATCCTATAAAGATACAGGTATGATGTAAAAACAAATGGTGAAAACAAACACTCGTGGATCCACTATTCAGCTTAAGAAATACATTTCCAATAACTTTGTAGCCCTCTTTCTTCATCCTGAAAGGTAGCCACTCAATGATATGTTTATAATTTCCTTAATTTTTTTAATAGTCTTGTCACATGTGAAGCAATTCCTTTAACAAACATGGCATATTGTTTTGAACTCAACATAAATTGGATTATACTATATGCATTCTTCTTTGGTTTGCTTCCTATGTCATCTTAACTTCAGTACTTAATTCAGTTATGAATATACCACAGTTTATTTTTTCTATTTGTGAGTCAAATAACATATAAATTATTTTTTCCCTTCTCCTTCCTTCTTTTCACCCTCCCTCACTCCCTCTCTTTTGGATTCCCTCCCATTTCCTTGTTTCCATCTTTCCTTCTTTTATTTCTCTATTATTAACAGTACTATTATGGGAATTCCTGAATGTAATTCCTGACCAGGGAGATAGCAAGATTGAAAGCAGAACTTGGTCTACCTGTATATTAATAGATTATTTGGAAGGTGATATTAGGAAGTAAGAGTGAAGAACTAAAGTTCTCTGAGTCAAACAAGAAGGAGAGGAACCAGTAGAGGGTGTAGTCTGCTGTGGACTGAATGTTTGGGTCCCTCCAATATCCATATGTGAATCCTAATCCCTAGTGTGACTGTATTTGGATGTAGGACCTCTGAGGTGTAACTAAAGTTAAATGAGATCCCATAGGATTGGAGACTTGATCCTGTAGAGTCCTTTAAAGAAAAGACCCCAGAGCGTATCTCTCCCTTCCTGCCATGTGAGGACATAGCAAGAAGGTGACCATCTGTAATCTGGAAGAAAGCCTTCACCAGGAACCAAATCCACATGTACCTTGATCTAGAAATTTCTAGAAATTCCAGAGAATTGGGCAAATAAGTTTCTGTTGTTTTGAGTCATCTGGCTTGGTGTCCTTTTATGACCAGCTTATCAGACTAAGATATTGAACACTGCAGGAACAAAAGTGTAGAAATACTTGTAATTTTATGTTGCATCAGCATTCACTGCAAGAATAGGGATGACTGCCTCATATCAGAAGCAGTGTTTGTCATTCAGTTTCCTGCTCTGATCCAGATGTCTGTTCCATATAACAACCTTCTAGTAATTGCCTCCCTATGGGACAAGTAGATACAAGCTCCTGGGCTCATCACACTGATGCCCACACCCTGCATGGACCGTGCAGATATACTGTAGTGACCATTCCTCAGTCGCAGCATGGCCCCACTGGACTTGTGTTTGCTTGCTAGTTGTATCAGTTAACACTCCCTGTAAGAAAGCTGCTTAGATAACACACTGGACCACAATAAAGGCCAACTTCTGTCCAGCTCCCCATCTGCTGGTTGTGTGCGATACCCCTAAGACCTTGTCATCATTCCTCATTGATAACTCTTTTCTCTCTTGACCTGTAAGTAATAAAGCAATTCTGTTATTTAATGTGTTTTATTGTGCTGCTTCCTTTACAAGTCACCTAGATAACACACACAAACCTAACTTTTTTTCACATTCAAGGCTCTTCCAGAGAGTGGTTATGTTTGCCTGAATCTTTGATGCAGGTTAGACAAGAATCACAATGGTTTCTACCAGTTCAAAAAAGCTTCCTGTGAGAGGGGACCTTGCCATGGGTTGGATACTTAAGAATTAGTCTGACCGCTAAGATAAAGAGATAAAAGTATTGCATGAAAGGTGCACTATAAATATCCATAACCAAATCCTCTGGTGTTCCCCACCAGGGAAGGGCTAGAGTTTATTATAGCCACACTCAAGACAGAGACCTTAAGATGAAAGCATAGAGAAAAAAAGACTGGGGTATAATATTCTCTTGATAATCTCTGAAGGGGGAATCTTTGGAAAAATCAAATTGAAAAAAATAGACACAAATGTAATTTTTATTGTCTTTTGTATCTATGTGTTCTTTTGTCTGCTAGTGTACTTTCATCATGTTCTAGTCTGTCTAATATTCTTTCAGTTCAACCAATGGGGCTCTTCTTTTGTATTTTTGATAGGATCAACATGCTAGAAACCAATTCTTTTAGATTTGCTTATTTGAGGGAACATTAATTTATTCTTTGGATTTTGTTTTGCTCGATATAAAATTTTTGGTTGACACTTTTTTTTTTCTTTCAGCACATTGAGTATATCATCCCACTGCCTTCTGGCTTTGTGATTTCTGATGTAAAGATGAGAAAGTTCTTGATTTATTCCATACAACAGCATAGCATATTGGTCAGAATTCTAGCTTTCGAAAGAGACAGCTTGAGTTCAGATTCTTTCTCTTCACTGGTTGTGTAGCCTAAGACAAGTGGCTGCTTGTAGGCTTAAATTTATGTCCTGTAAAATTAGAAGGAAAAATAATTGGCATAGTTCTAGTCACATAGAAATCACTCAGTAAGTTATAGCATTAATAAAATGATCATTAATGCCACTATAGGAGAATATTTCTCTTATAATCATAAGAGAAAACTCTGCAATGTATAGACACAAAAAATCTTAAATAAAATGCTATTTCATACGATTAATAATAAGTGAAAACAAATTCATTATTGGCAAGTAAATTTTCCCTGGAACTCAAGAATGCTTCAACATATGGGATTCTAATAATAGAATGGATTTCTTTGTCTCTGGTCTTCCTTCTATAAGTGAGATGATATTGATAACCCTGCCAGATTACAGCTCTTAAATTATCATACCTTTAGTAATCTATAAGCTTTTCCCCATTGGATTTGTTTTATCTATACAATCAAAGGCTTAACTTGATTTCAAGTCCTACATCCATTTTCTTGTCCCCAACATTTATTTGAAATTTTTCTTTAGCTCTTCTCCCATGCTAACTTTAGATAAATAATAAAGAATAAACATATGTCTTCTACTTTTCTCCCTCATTCCTGTGTTCACATAACACCACCTACCCCCCAAACTGTAACTCAAACGCTTTCCTACAGATTATTTTCCATAATTGTGTGCAGTTATATAAATTATATCTTTTATATATTTTTCTGTATTTTATATATTTTGTACCAATTATCAATTTGTACTCTTATTATTTAGAGAAGCTTTAGTGTCCTTTTCTTTAATTATATTAGTCTATAAGAGAAATAAAATAATACTTACAATTACTGAGGGAATATTTGGTGATTTTAAGATCATCTTTACAAATCACACTTTGTAAAATTTTAGTCTCAGCCAGCGATCTTTTTCAATTATGAAGAAACAAATTTATCTTAGTTTTTAGAACATTTAATATGTTCTGATCAAATGCGTCTGCTTAAAGTTGTGTTCTAACAGAAACTTAAATTTTAAATTATATGCTTTTCACATATGAGTTTATCAAAGAGCAGATGTGTCTAACTCTCTTTGAGATGGTGGTCATAAAAATAAATGAATGGGGTTGGGTAGAGGAATAAAGTTGAGAGGGAGAATACTCTACATATGTAATTTAAGTATGAATTCACAATGACAAGACAGAAAACTTGATATGGGGAAACAGTTGCTGGGTTTCTGTGGTCTTTCTCTTTTGGCTAGTGTAGGAGGCTGGAGAAAGAGGACTACAGATGAAAATTCTGTTTTTCAGAATCTACCCACTATCCTTCTGGGGCAATTGCTTTGTTTGTATTATATGGAACTGGGAAAGAAAAAGACAATTGGAAAACATTGGCAATTTTTTTTAGAAGATCAAATGCTTTTATTGCCATGTAACACTAGCGTTCTGAATGTGTCCCAACAACAGAGAGAGAGAGAGTAGGGAAAACTGTTCTGTTCTTAGCAAAGTATAGGGAAAAAAAATGAAAAAATAATTGAGAATAAATAAAATGAGTGTCTAATGTAACCCTCAGTATCCTTTAAAATTTACTTCTTTAATATGTACTATTTCCCTGATATTATAAAGAATTGTTTAATGTAGACATATCATTTTGACTTGCTCTCATGTAATGAAAATGTAGATTATTAGGCCATAAAAACTTTAGAAGTGCACTTATTTAAAACAATATATTTAAAACAAAAGGCAAAGAACAACAACAAAAAAAGAAGTAAACAGCTTCTTACTTCTTCTTACTAAATCAGCAATGCTGTCAGGGAGTCTATTTCATATTTAATTGGAATCCTTATATTCTAAATTTGTTATAAGTTTTTGGTTATGGAGAAGAAGCCATCCTATATCAGAGATGGATTTATAATGAAACTAAATGGAGTCCTGTTTCTTGCCTCCTTACCTGCATAAGCTCCTTCCAAGACTTGGGAGGGACTCAGACACCGTGTTATGTGGGCTTATATTTTCACAATGTTTGCAAAATTAGGATATTTTAATTGCATTCAAACTGTCCTTACTTTGTGTTATTACCATTTCAATGTTGTCCCTTGGTACTAGACAACAGTAGAATGGACATGGGCATTTTGGGGATCCAGCTGAAAGGATGTGGAGGGTTAGATACATACAGTTTGGGTGTCATGGACATATTTTTGTGGTTTACAATCACTTCTTTGTGTATTACAGTTGTTGCTAGTTACCCCATGATAGGAACTGCATCCAGAAATATCCATAATTATGGCATACTGGTAACTTACCTGATGTCATGAAATGAAGATTTGGGGCCACATATTGTAAAATGATAGGAGCTTGTCCTAGGCACTTGCTTCTGGACCTATGTGGGAAGAAAGAACACATAAGGGGTTAAAGTGTATAGATCCAGAAACTAATCTGTGGAAAATTCTTCTATTTGTCAGGCATGTAAAACTATAAGCAGAGAATGAATTCTCACAACACCTAGTCAAAATGGAAATTCTACCTCATCAGGAACACTTATCATGCAGCACAAACAATCATCAATGCATCATACATAATTTTTTCCCTTTTTGTCAGGAATTACACAGTGGAGAACTGATTGAAGTTCGTGTTTGTGGAGAACAAACTTGTGAGTACTAAAAAAAGCTTCATTTTCTATAAATACAACATATACATACCTTTTTAAAAATAGAGTTTGAACCACACACACACACACTAAGCTTATATTTGTGTGAAATCACATTTTTGTGCATCTTAATATCAAATTAAAAATTCAATTGACCAATCTAAATGAAAGATTGACTTGCTTTCCTATATATCATCTAAACATTACAGAGGAACTTTGTTGTAGGATTAGGGAAAATGATGTTTAATATAAGTAATACATATTTAAAATTATTAATATTTGTGCTATTTGTCAGTATTTTTAAAGTTGCCATTTGTTGTGTTCTTTCCTCATTCTGAATAAAAGATATTCTTCTGAGTAATGAGTTTTGTTTTTCTTTTCCTTAAAATAAATTTACAAAATTATAGGTTTGATTCACAATATCTGTATTTCCCCTCTGTACCATGTAACAATAGCTAAAACTTATAATCATTTTAATTCGAAAACTAAGATGAAGCATATATTTTTAAAAAATCAATATAAACAGCATATAAAGTTTTCATATGCCATAGAAGTCACTCATTCCTTTGTTCCTAAGAGTAATGATCCTTGTTTCTACAATCTTTTTTATATGTTATATTTTGAACACCCTCACTATCCCATAGAGCTTTCTCTGATGATGGAGATGTTCTATAGCTATGCCATTATTATGATAGACATGGTCTGTGGCTCTAGAACACTGGAAATGTAGCTGGTGAGTCTGAGGAAGTGAATTATTAATTTTATTTAATTTACATTTACATAGTCAAGCAGAGTTAGTAGCTTCCATATTGGGCAAGATGTTTATACCTTTAATCAACTTTAATATTAATTCTTCATGTTTAGGCCACATCTCTATCTAAGTCATTGAGGACAGAAATCTACAACTGTATGAGTAAAATCCTAACTTATAACTAATGTAATATATGTATGATCCAGAAGGCTGGCTCTTCATTTTTCAATAACTTCTCAAACTATGTATTCTTGTGTTCTGAATAAAAGACATTATGGGCATTTTTCTAGGCAGGGCCTTATTTATCATCTTTATTGTTGGCAGATGCTGGAAAGCTTAAATAGTTTGTAGAAATTTTCCTTTGAAACATGCTTTATTTGGGTGAAATGTAATAAATCTATTGACATCACAATTGTCTAAAACTTGTGCTTATTCAAAGTTAGCTTGACAAAAGTCTGCAAATGAACAAATGAAGACTTTGTGTTATATTTCATGGATCTACAAGTGGAGAGTGATGGACAAGGCAGATGCACCATGACCTGCTCCCTGGAAGATGACTGTTTATGCCCAAGAGCAATTCCTGGAATGCAACAGGAAGCTGCACGTGACCACGCAGCTAAGTGGGATATTTTTCCAGACTTCCTCTTAGAGGAATGACTGGTTTTCATTCCCCACCAGGCTCAGAAGAAAATCACTCTGAAAACCACACAGAAGAAAATACATATTTAAAACAAATGTAACTTTCCCAAGATTTAGGATTCTTTACAGAATAATTCCCAGATAACTATTGCAACAGCAGGAGTTAGAAATCTAAACAAAAGCTTCAGAAAAACCAAGAGTCTTGACATTGAAGTCTGGTATACTGCAAAATTATACTGAAATTCAATAGCAGTTTCTAAGCGATCTCTCAATTTTTAGGACTGCACAAATTTACAGAAGACTGCAAATCTGAGTCAAAACACTTTTCATTGTTACTTTCCATTTTTCATTGCTTATGTTTTTGGATAATGTTCTCCTACAACTGGATTGAAAGAATACAATTCTTTTCCTATTGAATATAGTACTCCAGATGTATATAATGCTGAACACAGAGATAAAACTTAAATGGTTAGGCAACCACCAAGATATTTTTATTTATTTATTGTGTTCTTAGGCTAATAGGTGAAGAATCATTTCATTTTTGTTTAGAATAAATCTCAATGCTGAGGGATGCAAAGTCAGTTTACTTCAATAGTCCTAAGAAATCCAGTAATAAAGACTTTTTGAAAGTTTGATATTAATAAGTCTTATATTTTGATATTTAAATTCTCAGGGGTATAAACATTTGTTAATTTTTGTGGCTTAATTCAGCTTATGTAGAACTATAATTATTTTCATCAAACTTATGGACACAATATAAGAAAAAAATAATATATAATACATAATGAGAGTTCAGAAGTACATCTATACATATTAGCAAGTGATTCTCAAAAAGGCATATAGTCAACTCAGTGGCAATTTAGTCTCTTAAACAAATGGGGCCCAGAGCAAATGGATATCCTCAAGCAAAAAATTAAAAAGTCAAAGATAATCCTACTTCATATTATTTCAAAACTTAACTCAAATTTATAATTGAGTTAAATATAAACCCTAATACTATAAAACTTTTAGAAGGAAGCATGGAAAATTTTTGAGCTCTTAACTTAGGCAAAGAGTTTTCAGCTAAGAAACCAGAGCATAACATCGATGTTCATAGCAGCACAGTTCACAATAGCAAGACTGTGGAACCAACCTAGATGCCCTTCAATAGACGAATGGATAAAAAAAATGTGGCATTTATACACAATGGAGTATTACTCCGCATTAANTAAATAAAGTTATTTAAGTCTTTAAAAAAAAAAAAAAAAAGAAACCAGAGCATAACTAAAATAGAAAAAATAATAGATTGAACTTCCTCAAAATTTAAGATCTTTCACTTCTTGAAAGACATTGTAAGACAATGAAAAAATAAACCACAGACTGGAAGAAATATCTGAAAACCATTTTTATGATAACTACATGTATCCAGAATATTCAATGGACTTTCAAAATTCTTAAGAAAACAAAGACAATTTAATGAGCAAGAGATTTTAACGGACATACTTCACTAAAAGATATCCAGATATAAAATAAACACTAGATGTCCAACATCGTTATTCGTTGCAGAACTGGAAAATAAATATTGAGGGAGATAGGACTACATACACTATAATACCTGCAATTGGAAAGAAGGACCATATAAAGGGTTGGTGAGGATGTGCAGGAACTGGAATTTCCACACCACTGGAATTCAAAATGCTACAACTACCTTGGAGAGCCATTTTGGCAGTTTCTTCAATAATTAGACATGCACCTATATATAATACAACCATTTAAATTCTACGTGTTTCTCTAATGAAAAACTCAAAGAAAGATGTGCACATTAGTGTTCATAGCAGACTTATTTGTGATAGTTCGGAAAATGGGAAAAATAACCTCAATAGGCAACCAGAGGTGAATATACAGACAGGAGAATGTATAAACAAGTATGGTTTATTCATATAATGGAACACTACACAGTACCAAAAAGGAAGACATACCTCAACATGAATAATTCTCAAAATAATTACGTTGAATGAAGGAAGCTAAGGGGATTAAAAACACCTATTATACTTGCAGAAATTTAGACATTTTTATTTGTAAAATACAAATATATAAAACATGAACTTTCAGAAAAAGCAACTAACCTACCGTGACAAAAAGCAGATCCTTGTTGTCTGGAGCTTGTGTCGGGTGAGAAGGTGTGTGAGAAGGATAAATCACAAAAGACCCACAGGAAGCTGTTAGGGGTCTTGTTCGATGACCTGTTAAAAGATCGTGTTTATGGTAATGGCTACACAGGCCTGTGAGTCAAAATTTTCACATTGTACCCTTGACATAAATGCAGTCAATTTTATGTCAATGTTATCTTGATAAAACAGTTTAATTAATTAATTAATTAATTTTAAGAAGAGAAAAAAGTTTATTTGGCATTCGTGGTTTCAGAGGTCTCAGTCCATAGATGGCCGACTCCAATTATCTGGGCCCAAACTGAGACAGCACATTATTGGGGAAAGGCCCGGCAGAGGAAAACTACTCAGCTCCCTGCAGGGTCAGGAAGACACAAGAAGAACAACTTTCCAAGGCATGACCCAGTGACCCACCTCCTCTAGCCAGGCCCCACCTGCCTACAGTTATCACCTATCAGTCCATTCAAACTAGGGTGGACTGATTAGATTACAGCTCTCACAATCAATCATTTCACTTTTGAATATTCCTGCATTAAATGGAACCTTTGGGGGATGCCTCTTATCCAAACCACAACAGAGACCAGGTCTTCAACAGATAAGCCTTTGGGGGACATTCCAGACTCAATTTATAACAAATATACATGACATAAAACTGTTTAATTTTTTTAAATTTTAAAGAGTGCTCTAAGAAGTCTGAGGACTAAAAATAAGTCCTTATACTCAAATCATTTTCACAGTCTTATAAAAGAGACTCATGAGATCCCAGCAAATACCAAATAAAATACCAAAGAAGCAAATGGTCAATCTCCAAATAAGTCCTAGTAAACACCAGGAGGAGAGAAAAAGAGAGTCCTATGATACTATCTCCTGTCTCTGTCAATGGCGTCAGCAATTTATTTGCTAAAGCAAAACCTTGGGTGTCCTCCTTTATCTCCTTTGCTCTTTGTCAAATTCCAAAGTTACGATTTTGTTTCTATCCTATATTGAATAGAGTCTAAATGCATCTTATTTCTGTCTTGTTTTCTCTGATTCATAATCCATTGCTTGGTCAGATCACCTTTATTTCCTATCTGCCAATACTTCCTAACCCTTTTCTGTTTCCAGTCTTCTTCCCCTCCAATCCAAAACCATGTGACAGAAGGGAGCAGTTACGTGCACTGGCTGGGGAAAGAAATTGCTACCAAATGGAGAAAGTTCTAGCTGTAAGAGGGCGGGTGACAAGACCTAGGCATTTGGTAGAGGAACAAAGCCCAGAGCGACACAGGGAACCAATACTAATTTCACATTTTCCCTCCTTTTCTATCTCCTGACAATCTCTTTTATTGGCCAGACTCAAACTGAAAACCAGGGAGCCTCTTTGATCCAGTCCAAGTTCAGTCTTTTAGAGCACAGACCAGGGCAGAGAAGGGAGAGAGTGAATTTTGGAGAGGCACAGAGATATCAAAACATGCTTCTAAAACACAGAGTGGTCATATTAATGCTTTATGAATTAGCTTTGTGTGTTTTGGGGAATAGAAGTAGAACTTTGCCTCTATCTTCAAAGTCAAAAAGTAAAATTTTGTGTCTATCATTGTTTATTTGAAGAAAAAATTATTTGATGAACTACTTAGATAGTTGTAATTTATTAGGTACCTTTACTTAACAGGCACTCTCCTGAGTACTTAATATACACAATCTTATTGAATTCCCTCAATAGTTCTTTGAAAGCTATTGTTAAAGATGTTGTATTCCTGATTCTCCTGATGAGAAATTGTGTCTATCTTTACTTTGGTGTCATGTTATACATCAATAATCTTAAGGGATTCCCAGACAATTTTAGGGAGGAAGACATGAAGCAAAATGACAATTTAAATAATGCAAAAGTTCCTACCTGGCTCTTTAACTCTCTAATACTGAATGAGAAGGTAGAGTTTATTTATTTTGTATCCTGTGATCCTTAAACACACACCAACTAATTTATCTGGTATTTGGTGGAAGAAATAAGGCAAGAAGAAAACTAACTACTATGAATTTTTAAGAGATGATATGTTGTTTTCCAATGTACCCCAATTTGGTACCTATTTTCACTTTATCCACTGACTTTAAAACATAGCTTTGGGGCTGGGGCTGTAGCTCAGTGGTAAAGTGCTTGCCTAGAAAGTGTGAGGCACTGGGTTCGATCCTCAGCACCACATAAAAATAAATAAAGATACTGTATGTTCATCTACAACTAAATAAATATTGAAAACAAAATAAAACCTAGCCTTTTGCTAAAATGGCTCTAGACTTAAGAATTTGAGCCCAATTAAAGCAGGCTGGTTATAAAAGCATGTCTGATTATAAACTCCTTACTCTTCCGCACCATAATGTATAGCCTTACTAAATAAAAGAATAGAAACTTGTAAACTTCTTTTTCCAGATAGAATTGGGAGCTGGAGATTATTTCTCCTTTTTTTTCTCAATTTGCTGTTACTTGATATTTTTGAATGCTTATACCTTAAAAGGCAATGGAAATTTTATATATCTTGCCATTGTCATTTGTTGGTATGATTTTTATGAGGGAGGTACTCATATTTTAGTGTGTAGGAAATGTCAAAATTCTATTGGATATAAACAAGTTTATTTCCATAACTTATACAATAAATGCCAGAAAAATGTTAATGTCTTCAAGATTTCAGTTTCAGAGTAACAGACTATTTAATAATCAATGATAAGTTTTGATAAATTTTCTCCTTTGAAATTAAGTAAAT
The DNA here is from genome assembly GCF_001458135.2 of Marmota marmota marmota. Lineage (NCBI taxonomy): Eukaryota > Metazoa > Chordata > Mammalia > Rodentia > Sciuridae > Marmota > Marmota marmota. The sequence continues at coordinate 18,133,859 of NW_025999932.1, forward strand.
GAATGATTGGACACAAAATTTGTTTTTGTACTTTAAGTAGGTTTTCAATTTTTTGGATTTCAGCCAAATTTGAATAGACACCTGATAGAGTATCAAAAAATAACATTTAATTTTCATTTAATAGATAATTTTGTGATTTTTGACAGATAGCTCAGAAAGTTTAAAAATTTAGTGACAGCTGAGTGCCAAAACTCATTCTATTCTTTCCTACTTACTTATGTAAGGTTTCTCAATGCTTACATTTGTTAAAATGAAAAATTGCAAAAGAATTGATGCTGACACCTGTATCTGTCTGACCACATGAAATGTGGAATAATTGGGGAAAAGAACCTGTTCTCATCTGCTTCAAGTAAGAGATGCATTCCCAGTAAGTTTTTTTATATTTACCAGTCACGATTTATAATGTATCTGTGTCATTTTAATCAGTTGTTTGTTAATAGTATGTAGAATAAAATTTATATATATTAGTTATAGATAATCTGATATGTAATCATCAAAAGATACCCATGATTTTCAATTTTTAAGCACGATACAACATATAAGAATACATTTCAATGAAGAAAGAGAATAAAAACATAAGTTAAAAAAGAAAAAAACGTGAAATGAATGGTAAAAATGAGTTTTGTTTTAGTTGTGATGATAATGTAATATATATCATTAAGATATTTAGCTTTCCCTTGATAAAATTTAAAACAATGACTTAATAGTTTTAATTTACAATGTCATATTTACACTATGTTATAAATTGTATGTATTTTAATAATTTACACTCATGATGAAAAATTTTAGGTGATTTAAAAATACGTGAGAGGTACTTGGTTTTTTCAAAATGAGTTAGGAGCTGTGTGAGCAAAATGTTCCTTTAGCTTTTGAACTTGTGAACTGCTTTAAGGTAAATTTGTGTGCACAATAGAAAATGTCTTAATTTGAGGGAAGTGGTTCCAGAATGTTTCAAGTTAATCTTAAGGAATTTGTACTAATTTCTGAAAGAGCCTCCGTATTTAGAATGCACACTCCTTCCTGAGAAAGAGAAGAACTCTGTGATACAGAGATGAGTGGATTCCAATGCATAAGATGCATGTTTCACTAACTGAACATTGGGCTGATAGGTAAGAGTGCAAAGAAATTAAAAGTTCTCAATGTAAACATGGAAGCTTAGCTTTCATCAGGTTTACTGCAGTATAGAATAGTCTTAATTCTCTTGCAGGAATATTCTTCAATGTTGGTATTTAAAAAATAAATTAGGAGAAGATAACTGAATTTAACTTTTCTTTAATTTATATTTATAGGTTAGCATAATCTTATTCAGTTTATTAAATGCCAATAAGCACCATAAATGAAAATAATTGTTGAATAATCAGTTAAACACACAAAAGTATTTTGATGACTTAAATTATAAACTTTCAGGGTGCTGTTATCTCCTTTGATTTTAATTCTTGCTTATGAAACCAGGGAGGAAAAACATAATAATCTTTGTTTTCTCAATTTCAATACAAGATGATATTTGAGAAAGATATAACTAAAAAGAAATGATCCCCAAATGGAGGTGATGTTAAAGAAGTAAGGAAATGACATGAACTATTTTTCTTTTTTGACAGTGTAGTCTTCATGTATACCAGCACCAAAGTCAATCACAGCAATAGTAACAAGCTCAGAAAATTATAATAAAAAGTGGCATAGTTTTCCTTAATTAAATCACAATGAAGCCTGTTGCAGTGGCACCCACCTGTAATCCCAGCTACTCAGGAGTCTGAGACTAGAGCATCAAAAATTCAAGGTCAATCTCCACAATTTAGGGAGATCTGGTCTCCAAATAACAATTAAAAAAAAAAAAGGTCTGGAGATGTTAAAGCTATGATAAAGTCCCCTTGTTTCAGTCTCTAGTATTAGAAGAGAAGTTGGGAGGGGGTGTTGTGAATGAATAAACAGACTCTGCGCAGAGTAATCTTGTCTCTGTCAAATAGTGAATTATTTTTTCAGTAAATCTAATTCACTTCCCAAGCACAGGTCTTTTTCCTTTCATTGGTGGAAAGAAGGAAGGACTGAAGTCGCACTGAAAAATCAGGGGGCATCTTTTCCAGCTGAAATGAAAGGAAGCCATGTACTTAGGAAAGTTGCCAGCACCAACAATTATTACCAATGGGTGAAGTGACTGCATACTTGTTATCTCTGGGTTTTTTGTAAATATGGTGTGGGTTCTGGTGATGTTGGTAGATGGTCCAGTGAAGGGTTCTACTACTGTCTCTCTGTTGCTCAACTGCATTAAAGATGAATAAATCAAGACTTGAAGAATGAGTAAGTTGCCCACATTAGATGATATGTAGATGGTGGAACTGGAATTTTTAATGTCTGATTCTAACCTGATATTTTGAAGTGCTATGTTACCCTGTTATCCAATACACTTTGAGTTTTCAGAAACTCACAGACTGAGTTATAGGTTTTACCCAGTTCCAACTTTTGGCCCACCTGTGTCTCCATTGCTTGTTTTGAGTGAGGCCCTCAGGACTGTAACTCTGCAAACCCACCTGGCTATGTGGATACTTTGAGGTATTTATCTACCTGTAAACCTGAGGATGAAAACTTGAAAACAAAACAACCACCACAAACAAAATCATGTTAAGGTATCAATAAAATCACAATTGATCATTTCACCTTTTTTAAAAATTAAAGTATGTTTCACATAACAACTTTAACATCAATCTTGAGACAAAAATCTATGTAAACATTCAATGTATATCAGGTGTAAATTATTTTTAATTCAATTCTCAGATACCACTTAAGAGATTCTACTACATGTAGCAAAAGAAAGCATTCTTCCTGGGATTATATGATGTGGGAGAAAAAATTTGAATTTATTTTCCTAAAAATCCATATAGGTTTCCACAAACCTGCCTCATTCTTGAAATTCATGACATATTAAAAAATACTCAGGTATCTTGGAAATTTCCTGTGCATTTTTTTTATGAGGAAAATCGTAAAGCCCTTAAGTAGCCCCAATATCCTTTTGTTTATTTTTGTGACTGCTTCACCCTGACCATAAAAAGAATCAGGCTCCTTTATGGTTCTTGCTTTACTTAAAACCATTATACCAATAGAGGGAAAAATAAATCAGTCTTTTAGATATTATCACACGAGGCAAAATTGTTAGAGCTAAATAATTTAAAAGAAATTTTAATTAATTATTGAATTCTTTTTTTAAAATGCCAATATGCATAGTATATAAACATGTGCTAGTTAATACCCTCACATCTGCATTCCATACTTTAGATTTTAAGTTTATACTAGACAAAGATTTGTTTTTACTTATGCTTGCAATGAAGAAATAAGACTGAGTTCATGTCTTCTGTATGATATGTTATTTGTTGACAATTAGAAAGGCAAATCACCAAAACACAATTTTTGCATGTTTCTTAATTGATGCAAACCTTCCCTCCATAAACTCTACTAATTTCTTTAGAATTTCCCCTTTTGTTTCAATGTTTCTTAATTATGTTGAGGCGTTTATGAAAATATAGAAGATTCCAGTTATATTATTCCTCACAAACACAGACTCAGACACATTTCCTAAAACAGTTAAAAAAGAAAAGCCTAATCTGATACATTAACCTGCTGTTTTGAGTTCTTTGGAGAAATAGAAACAATAGGCTGTTTATTTATCCGTTTGTTTATCATAAGGCATTGCTTCATGCAATTATGTAGGCTAAGAAGTTCCATATTCTGCAGTCCAAAGGCAGGGGATCCAGGAAAGCCAATGATGGCAACTCCAGTCCAGGTCTGAAGTCAGAAGACTTATGTCCCAACTCAGAGACTCAAACAGGGAAACTGAAATTGTTTCCTGCTCAGCCTTTGGTTCTATCCAATCCTTCAGTGTATTGCATGAAGCTCACCCGCAATGGGCGTAGCAAGATCTCCCAATTCAAATGTCAGTCTCATTCAGAAACACCCAGGATATTTAACATAACATCTGGGTGTCCTATGGACTAGTCTATTTGACATAGAAAACTAATAATCACATTTAGCTGGAAGTAATTTTTAGCAATATACTTGTGGCCATTGTGTACAGTTGTGCAGGTTAGATGACAATAAAAACCTAGGGAGCATCAATCATTGAAGCAATGAGAGATAGATTTATATATATTTGTAATTTTCTGGCATATGGCAGTAAAAACTCTTAAATGTAAGTTTTCCTTCCAGTGTGCACAAAATTACTATTTAAGCTGGATAGTGGATTGCCTTTACTTATCAATAATACTGTTAAGAAGGGGTTTTCAAATTGTGATTCTAAAACTGCCACTCAGACAATGAGATAATTAGATAATCCTCTATGTAGTAGAACAAAATCCTCATTTACTTTAAGACATTTAGAATCTGAGTTGTCTCTGTTCTTCATTTAGTAATTTCTAGCCTAGAGATTTTTTTGAAATACAATTGTTTTCTTGATTAAACATATAATATTTTATTCTTAAAAAAAACCACCACAGGACTGGGGTTGTAGCTCGGTGGAATAGCACTTGCCTAGCATGTGTGAGGCACTGGCTTTGATTCTCAACACCACATACAAATAAATAAAAGAAAGGTCCATCAACAACTAAATGATATTTTTAAAATATTAAAAAACCAAACAAAAACAAAAACCCACCACAGATGGTACCTTGTAACTTAGAATGCTAAAATGCTTACAAAAGATGACAAAATCAAACTTGCCAAATAGAAAATAAAAAGAAAAAGGAAAAACATTAATTGAAGTTCCTGTATAGTTATCTCTTCAGGTCACAAATAATCAGTTTGCTTAAACTATTGACAACAATGAGAAAATATAGCTTAATAGATTTAAAAATGTTTTATCTTTTTAAAAATATAAATGGCATTCTCAGACTTGTTTGCCATGCTAAAATAACTATTATTTTAAGGTTTATTTGTTGTGAATACTATTCTTTCTTCAAGACACAGTGACTGGCAAGTCAGAGTGAGTCTAAAGTGAGTTGTTGAATGGTTGAATGCAAACAGAATCCATTATTTTGAGTTGGGATTAATTGCTTCAGAAATCTTTGCAAAATGACCCTGTTCAGTGACCCGGAGGCCTTGTGAATTTCTGTGGGAATAATATCTAGCAAGCAACTCCTAAATTTGATTATAAATTATTTCTTACATTTTAAGCTTCTTTCTCACCATCAATTTTATTTTTTATTAGTTCTTTTTAGTTATGTATAACATTAGGATTCACTTTGACATAATTATAAAACCACGGAATATAATTTGCTCTAATTCAGTTCCCAGTACTTCCTCTTTCCCTTCCCTCCTCCACCCTCTGTTCTCTTCCCTCTACTCTATTGATCTTTCTGCTATTTACTTATAGATTTTTTAAAAAATTAATGCCTTAAACTCACATAAAGGTGAGTTTCACTGTGCTATATTAATATATTATGATAGTTAATCTGAATTCTTAACTTGATTGGATTAAGAAGTGCTTAAGATTAAGAGGCTACTAGGTGTCTCAGGGTGTTTCTAGGAATGACTGGCATGTGGGACAGCAAAGTGAGTCACAGACCCACCCAAAGTGTGGGCAGCACAGTCCAATAGGTTGGGGGCCTGGATGGAACAAATGTTGGAAGAACAAAGAAGCAGCAGCTGGATCTTCTTGAGGGGCTCTTGGTTGCTGCTACCATGCCTGAGGATGTCAGACTCCAGTTCCTTCACTCTTCCACACCAGACTCTGACCAGTGACTCTCCAGGGAGTTTCTAAGCCTTTGATCCCCAACTCTGACCACATAATTGATTCCTCTTGTTCTGAGGTCTAATTTCTTCTATGAGCAGCTACTGTTTCCTCCAGCTCTCCAGCCTGCAGGTGACCACTGTGGGATTCTCCAGCTTCCAGGCGTGTAAGCCAATCTTATACCCACCACCCCCACCATGTATATATTATTTTCTTTATCCCTTCATCTGTTGGTGGGCACATATGTAGTTTCCATATCTTGGCTATGGTGAATAGTGAATAGTGCTGCTATAAACATCAATGTGGCTGAGTCCCTATATTTTAGATTTTTAGATATACACCAAGGAGTGGGATAGCCGGGTAATATCTCACCATAACTTTTTTAAAAAGGTGACCCTAACATTAACCTAAAAGTCACTGGTTCTGCATCTCAGCAGTGTGTATGTGTATCCTTATCTCAATGCATCATATTCCTTCCTCTCTTCACATCCTTATTTATTCTCAAATGAATAAACTCTATTTTCTTAGTCACCTTGAAAGTTTTCCTTTATGCCTCACCTTTACTTGCTTTGAATCCAGTAAATGAGAAAGGCATAGTTATTTTTTCCTCATCTTTGATTTTAATTCCCATTGTTATTGTCTTGGTACCAGAACTCATCATGTCACAAAAGGACTATTTTGATAATTTTGCAGCTGACCTTGATCATTTTGACCTCTCCAATATTTTCTCTATGCCATTGTTGTCTTTACTCAGTTCATCTTCCTTCTCAAAATCCTTCAAGATTTCTCCATAACCAACAAAATAGCTTTTAAATTTCTTAGCCTATCACTTAAGATGTTTTATAATATGACTCCACCATCCTAGTAATTTAACCTCATTGATTGACTCACTCAGCAAACATTTCTAAGATACTCTGCCCCTGGGACTGTGCTCTGATCTCACATACAAAGATAAGCAAAGGTCTGGCCTTTGGTCTTGACAAGCTCACAGTGCTTCTCAGCAAGAGGTGTTAGAGGTTGACTGTGCTTTTCATTATCTTTCCATTTCAAGGCTCTATCTTCCTCCAATCAACAGTTCATTCCTCACTTCCTCCATGAAACCTTCTTTAACTACTTTGGCTCATTTTAATTTCTTCCTCTCTTGACATTCTATCTTTTGACATTTGCTTATGATAATCAGAATCACTCTTCTTAACTGGAGGTTGACTTTGCTCCCCAGGGGACATTTAACAATGTCTTCAGACATTTTTAGTAGTCATGACTAAAGGGGGTGGTGTTGGCATCTCATGGGTAGAAGCAGGAATTCTTTAACATTCTAAAATGCACAGGACAGTCCCCACAACACAGAATAATCCAACCCAAATATCAATAGTGCCAGGTTGAGAAACACTGTCTTGGAGGCTATTCTGTATACATAAGCTTTTCTTTTGATTATGCTGTAAACTCAATGAACCAGAAATCATTTAATTTTCCATATTTTTTTTGCCTTTTAAAAATCATAGTGTAGTGAGTTGAATGATGCCCACCCCAAAAAAGTAAGTCCACATCAAATCTCTGGAACTTGTGAATGTTACCTTACTTTGAAAAAGGTATTTGGAGATATAATTAATTAAAGGGTGTTGAAATGAGGCTATCATCCTGTATTATCCAAGTGGGACCTAAATCCAGTAACAAGTGTCCTTGTCATTGTTCCTCTTTGAGAAGCAGAGATTGGAATGGTGTGACCATAGCCAGAAACACAGAGGAGAAGATGACAAGAAGACAGGCAGAGATGTGGTCCAAGTTGCCGCAGTCTGGCTGGGCACAAAATAACCGAGAGGTCACGAGCCACTTGTAGGTTCAAACAGAATCTACTTTATTGCCCGAACCCCACGGGAACTCTCTAGAACTCCCCTGAAACTCCGCAAGAACCAATGGGAACTCAACGGGAACTCCACGAGAACTCAAAAGTAGCAGGCACCCTAGGCAGCAGGAGCCACCCCACTGCTGGATAGCAGAGGTCCACATACACAACTGAATACACAGCTTGCCCCAATCCAGCATCATCCAGTTACAGCAATCACTTACCATCCCAATAATTATACACAGCTTAACTTAATCACCATCATCCCAATGGCTCGCTGGCCATCACCTCCCAACCACTCCTTCTGGCAAAATGCCAGGCACCATCCCGACTTGGCTGTGGCTCTCAACAACAAGTCAAGGAAGGAAAACATTGCTGGCAGCCCCAGAAGTTTTGAGACAAGACCTAAGTCTTTGGGAGAAACTCTAGAGGGAATGTGAGCTGCCAGTACCTTGACTTTGGGCTTTTTCTGCCTTTAGAACTGTGTGAGAATACATTTCTGTTATTTTAAGTTGCCCAGTTTGTGGTACATTGTTACTGTGACCTCAACAAAATAATACAGACAATAAGTACAATGCTTCAGTCATAGTAGGTACTTACTAAATATTTCATATTTATAATGAAAACTGTCTTTGCTTTTGTAGAAATTAAATTATCCCTCCTTACAAAGCATGATTAAATTCATATTCCACACAATCGCATTTCCATCTAACTTCATTGATACCACAGTGTCACTAAACTTCTAGATATCTTAGTGTTATGTATGAATGAAAAAAGACTCCCTCACCTAGAGCAGAAACCACATGATGGGAACAGAAGATGTCAGTGTGCTAGAGGGGAACCCATCCGTGTAAGTAGTCGTTAATTTATTTAAAATGAACTCCATATAGATGTAGTTTAATGGAAACTTAACCTACCCTACTAAACTTATTAGCTATAAAATGTACTATTATAATTTAGAAGCCAGTTGTGGTTAATGTAGCTTGTAGCAACATCAGCTTTAATCTCTAGATGGCACTATGTTATAAGGAATCAGACTGAGATCTGCTTACAATTTTCATATCATCGTTTCCAAAAAATGAAAAAAAAATCTTGCTAAATTTTTCCAAGGAATTATATACAGTTATGATAATTGTTCTATTTTACTACATATGAATAGGTTTCTAATTTTTACATTACTGTGGGATAATAGAGAACAATAGAGAAATCAAGTCCCTAAAACACAGTAGCCAATAATAAAGAATTGATCAGATAACTTTATCTTCATTCAAGGTTTTTGGATTCTTTCACATACAGTTTGTTCAAAATGTATAAACAACAGATGAGGTAGTTCTAAGGTTGTCGTATAAGAATGGTCATATTACCTAGACTTTATCTTTGATGGTTATTGGAGGCTAACAAGTTATCCTTTACTTTTGCTTAAAATATAAACAAGGTGACACATTTTATCTTAATCCTCATTATTGAAATTCCACCTTCAGTCTCTGCAAAGAAGACAAAGCTACTTGTGACATCTCTTCCTTAATTCTCTTTTTAACATTTTTGGCCTCTCTTTTGAAGAATATTTTTTTCCCTTGAGTCTCCAGGGACTTCCAGGGATTTACAAAGTTCTTTTTAGTTCATGAAGGTTTTAGTAATTAGATTTCTCTTTATTTGCATATGCAGAAAACTCAATTAGCCTATCAGTAATCTGTTATCCTCAAGTGTTTTGAATCACTGCTAAAGTACATTTTAATCTATTGTTTTGTATTTTAATTATTTGCATATAAATACTACCTTCTGCACAAAATTACACACCCCTGGGGGAAGGTGTCCTGATTTATTTCCTTAATGCACATGTTAAGTGCTTAGTAATCACTTACTGTATCAAATAGATTTGGTAGCACACAACATGATCTGATGCAAAGTAAAAACAAACAAACAAACAAACAAACAAAACAGCTAATTTGAGAGTTCTGTATTACTTCTTTCTTGACCTTAAAAAAAAAATCTGAATATTTTTGAACCAAAATATAAACCCATTTTTCAAATAAAAATGCATATAATTTTCTTGTCCAGAGTAATGTTTTAGTGATTAGTTATTTAGTAAAAATCTGGGGACTTTAAAATCAGTTTGTTAGAGTTGGTCCCCCTTTCACCTGCAAATGGAAAAACAAACTCTATTAGCATCCCTTCCAATCCCAATCCCTTAACTTTTATTCTTCCTTTACATCTCCATGTTCCAATAATTCTCAATGCAAAAATCCTTTGATTTTCAGAGAAATGGCACCCTTTTGTGTTCCTAGATCACAATGCACATTTCCCATATTATAGTACACATATTGGACTTTCATTGCTTATTTTCTTATCTTTGTCTTCTACCAGTCTTTGCATTTTAAAGGATAAGAACCCTGTGTGTTTTATTTACTCCCCCATATTCAGCACCTTTCACAAACTTGCATCTTAAAGAGTAAATACCTGTGAATGAGAGAGGAATGGATGCTTTCAGCATGAAAGGGAACATTTGTAACATTTGCATCACAGATATGTTGTAATATTTGGCATGTGCTAAGAACAGTGTAAGACACAAACAACAGAGCAGTGACCATAGCAAACAAATTCTCCTAGCTTCATGGAGCTTCCATCTCACTAGGGAGAAAGCGGAAAGTCAAGAAATAAATATAAAGTAAAAGAGTGAGTACAAAATAAAAGATATGCAGAAAAAATTTAAATATATTAATAAACAATTAAGTACACATGTATATGTATTTTTTTCTAATTAGACTCCATGTTTAGTCACCTAGGTTGAACACAATGGCATTATGTTTGAGTCAATGTCTCTACAAGTCATCAGGTCTTCATTGATTGAATGATAATGCTTTCAAATATTCCCCACATTTCATTTCCTTTGAAGCCCCTCATCCCAGCACTTTGCCCCTAGGTGTTGGTTCACTGGTGTAAACCTTACCTTGGCCAACCCCAGGGCCCATTTTGACCATAGTCATCAAAACCTTTCTTTCTTCAGGCTACTCCCTTGTTCATAAATTGTCTTCTCAGGATCTGATCTTGCAAAGACCTTGGACTTGTAGTGGTCTATAGGTTTAGCTCGCTCCTTGCAAGAGGAAACTGAAGCCAGACAGGTACACTTTCTACTCAAGGTCAGAGCAAAGGGCAGGGGTGGGGGCAGGGAGGCAAAGGAAAGCCTAGAGTCAGAGCTCCTGATTCAGTTCTGGGCTTTTTCTGTTACCCAGTCCCTACTTCCCACAATAGCCTCAGGGCTCACCTCTGTCAAACCTGACCTCTCCCTTCTTACCTTCATTACTCATTATCCTGAATCTTTCACTCCAGAGACACCCATTTCCTAGCCATCCTATCAATGTATCTGACTTGATTTCTCCACCCAGCTGATGCCTACCTTCTACCTACATAGATTCCTCTTTTTTAAAAAAATTTCTGTCAGCATTCACTATTTGTAGCATTCATTAAAACAGAAAGTTTTCGAACCCCCTTATTTGGCTATTAATGTTTCATGAGTGAGTGTCTTATCTTTTCAGGATTATACATCCCAGATGCTCCATTCCAAGAAGATTACACATTCCCAGATGATACCTATGGCTTCTCTTTCATTTGTAGCCAGCTCCATGCCTTGTCTAACATAAATAAGTAATGCAGTGAATTAAATGAGCCTTAGTGTCTTCTGCACTGTTTACATTTTAAGTTGATGAGCATTTATTGAGGGTCCATTAAGTACTGGGAAGGGGATAAAAGGTGAATTAGGCTAAATCTCTGTCTTCAAAAGGAACCCACTATCTAATGGGGAATTTGGGCAAGTGAATTGTTCTGATGTAATATGATGAATATGTTGCCCAGGGAATCTTAGGGATGTACTACTACTACTACCTGTGGGATGATTACAAGGAGGCTGCTCTTGTCTGGACATGGTACTTCTCCGGGGAGGATATTCGTTCCTGCAGGTATCTTATCCATGCTAGATGTTACATTAGTCCCATGGTCTAGGTAGTTGAACACATTAAGATAACTAAAGAACATGGCAGCAAAACCACATTTTAAAGGCATCTGCTATAGCATGGATTCAATTATTCTGGGTAAATAACCTATCTGATTAGATGCCCTATTGTATTTTCATTTGAAAAGTGCTCTGATCCTGAGCCAGTTAATTACAAACCTATTTTCAACCTGGTCTTTTTTCATATCTAACAAACAGGCCCTTACCATACTGTGAATAATTTAAATTTTAGAATATTGGCCCTTCGAAAACATGCTGTAACTTAATTATAATAAATTCCATGGCTTTGACATTAGCTACAAATGAAAACAGATCTTTTCCACATAATGCTTTCTAAAAAGGAAAAAAAAGGGAAAGATGAAAAAGTCTGGTTGACAAATTGCAATCAGTCTGCACCAGGGTACTTCAGTACATCATTCAGCATTACTGAAATGTAAAGAAGCTTTGTTAGGATTTAAAAATCGAGGACTTGGATTTCTACCCAGTTGCAATAACACAGTGTAGCATTGTTAGCTCTGATTCAAGTGCAACTGATCAAAAGGTTATTGAATATTCCTTGTCTCTCTGCCAACTCTGAATGTCTTCTCCCTGACTGGAATATTTGGATCCTGTTGTTGTTCATTAATGCTTATCTCACATTCCATTCACAATCATTATCTACCTTTCTCAGTAATTAGCTAATTATATTTCCAGATAATTAGTTTAATGAAAGTGTGGGAAGTATGCAGTAAGAATCTAAGTGATATTTCCATGACCTCTACAAGTGGATTAAGTAAAAAATAAGGAACACACACACACACACATACACACAAATAAGGAATATGTACCATATTATAATGTTCAAAGGATTGTGTGTGTTTTATATCTCAGATAAGCTCTAGTATCCTTTTGGGTTCTGTTGTCACTTGGGAGTATGTATGGTGAGTGGGATGCTGGAGATGTGGAATAATTATTTCAAGCCAATGGTCAGTTTTTGAGGGCCTATTTATGGATTTCTTAGCTATCAATAAATATGAATACACTTAGGGATATGAAGTTAAATAATATTAGATGTGTAAAATAGCTTTATTTGTAGAGGGGAAGGAATATTTTCATACTTGTAGTGTTTTTCTATTTTAAATAAAAAGGACATAATTAAATTAAACCTAAATTAAATCTTTATATATTACCCAGTAATGTGTTTGTGTAACCATGTATGCATGTATGCGTGTTTTTGAACATGATATTTTTCCAATTGCTGGGGAAGAGAAAAAAAGCATGTTGGACATGCTTTCTATCATTAAAGTGGTTATTATTATCTCTTTAATGATGGTCACAAGAATGTACCTCTCAGTTCTTCTACTGTAAGGAGGGCAATTAGCAAGAGACTTTTGCTCTTGTGTTCTGAGGTCCATCACTGCCACAGAGGCACTGTGTCCATACTTCCTGGAGACAGTCTCAGTCAGCAACTGAGCACAGATGAAAAAATAAGGCAGTCTATTCCGGAGAGACCCGAGACTCCTGTGGTAGTGGACTTTGGCTCAAGGAAAGACACTTCATGCAGTGTTGTGCTGGACCTTCTAACTGTACATCAGTTTATGATGTTTCTACCCAACCTTTCTCTCCATTCTTCTTTTAGGATCCAATTTGCATTACCTTGGCTGATTCTCCCAGTCTTCTCCAGCTAGCTCCCTTTCACCTTCACAGGCATTTCCCCTAATAAAATTCTTTGCATGCTTAATCACGTCTTGACATCTTATTCTTGGAAGACCCTGGGTAGCGCACTAGATGATGATGAAATCAAATGCACTCAGAGAAATTAAAAACAATTTTACCAGGAAGTTAAAAAAAAAATAAGAGTCAGAGAACAATAGAATTGAAAAATCACCAAAAAAATGACATAATGTACTAGATTCATAGAGGTAAAAGGGGGCAATGTAAGAATTAAAATGCCTAATTTATTTTGAATACAGTAATTGAGTGGAGTACAGAACTGAAGATTTGTTTGAAATGTTTGCTGAAATCAGGTTATAGAGGACCTGGACTGTCATGCTGAAGATTTTTTCTTGTCTTTTTTCTCTACATTCCTTCTTAGAATCTGGCTGCTGAGGGCTTCCATGGTTTTGAGAAGCTGGTACTAGCCAGTGCTTTTTATCTCTGGCTTTTGGTACTAAGGCATGTCTTATATCTGGTGGAGTTCAGCAGCCCAAGAAAAAAACTGTGAAAAGGAACCTTAATACCAGATAGGGATTTGGGGTCCTCAACCTGTGAGGTTTTCTAATGAATTGAGGTATGTGCCTGCAACAAAGACTGTTTTTGGAATCAGGTCTCAGCTTTGCTACCAAGAACAGGCTCCTGGGTTTTCCTCTTTGTTTTAGAAACTGAGTTAAACTTAGCAGTATATGAAATATTGAAAGATTTCATTTGGGAATTCAACACAGTCTTTGTTTGCCAATGATAGTGCTTAAAAGAAACCAGAAATTTAGCATAAAAATTGGGATCTGACTATTCTTAAACAATCAGTTCGATTGGATTTTTATTCTTGTATGGCCACAAAGCTGGAGTTGAATAGCAATTGCTCTGTTTAGATAGGGCAAGGGTTTTCAGTGTGCCACAATCCCCATTCTTTCTTATCATCTGTTCCATGCTGAAAATTTATAAGCCTATAGAGTGTGTGTAGCTGTTTGTGTATGTGACCCCAATCTAAACATATATCTAAACCTTTGCCTTTTGGATCTTCCCCTACTAGTCTTAAAATGTACCGGCTGTCACAAGGACAGTGTATTTTTGTTTGGGGGCAATTGTTTGTGTGTGTGAATTAAAACAGCTGAACTGAATTGGACCTCTGGGAACCTTCCTGAGAGATTCTTCTTGTCTGATCAAGAAGTAGAAAGAGTATCATCTTTTTACTAAGTATCCAGAGGATTTAGATGCCAATAGTGGCAAGCAAGCTCTGTGCAGTTAGCATTGAAATCAAGCATGGAGTCTTGCTTCAAGGAGTAAGCAGAGTCCTGACTTGCTCTACAGACAATGAGAAAGAGCAGGACTTACTCAAGTGTAATAGAAAGAGCTCTACAATACATTATCACATTGTTTGAAGTATGGTCTACATTATGTGAGAACTTGCATTATTTTTCTTCAAGCTTTTAGAAAATGATCCCAAGACCCCTTTTATTGTGTCCTAACCATGAGAATTGCTCACATTTTTAAATTTCCTTCATCACTGCTCTTTTTAGACCCATAGATTGTGGATCAGTAATTGTGGATCAGCTTTTTCTATGAAATGCCAAATAATAAACATTTCCAGCTTTGTGGGTTATATGATCTTTGTCACAACTAGTCAACTTGGCTCCTGTAGTATGAAAGCAGCCATAGACATTACATAAATGAAAGAGTATAGTTGTGTTCCAATAAAACTTTATTTACAAAAGCAGGTGTTGGGCAGGATTAGGCCAGCAAATGTAGTTTGCTGATGCTGCCATGCAGCATAAGGAAGAAGATATACTTACACAGCTTTCTAAGTTGCAGCTAAATTCTCCAAGAATTTAGAGAGATGTTCAAATTCCAACCTCTGCTCCACATCTTACAGGTTTCCTTCTCTCTGGTTAAAATATAAACTTCTCCATGTTTTCTCTTAGAAAATTTTGCTTTTTCTTCCTGACTCATTTGTGAATTCTTCATCAATTTTATCCTTCTCGAGATTCCATAGTTTTTTAGCCTTAGCAAAACCTGGTTCTCCCCCTGAACATAACTCCTTCTAATATTCTGTGCAAGTGAATTGAAACATCCAGACATGGTCCCTCCATCACTGATCTTCTCATGTTTAAGAAACTCATGTTTGCTTCCGCTATCCATTTCTCTGACTCCTCCTGTTAGCCACCTTTGCTACATTTATGCCTGTTATTTTCAAATTTCTATCTGGAGTCCTAAGAATTTCACTTTGTTTATCTTTCCATGACTGATATCCATTTAGAGACCTAAGAAACAATTCAAAACTGAATAGTGCCAAAATAGATTTCTTATTTGTGCCCTTAAATCTGCTCTATCCTTGTCTGTCTTCCTCAGAAAATGATGCCAATTTTAGCCTTGTTCCCTCCATGCCTTGTCGTTTTCTTTTTCTTATTTCCCACATCCCAGTTACTAAACACTCAATCTCTTACCTTCTCATTCTCACCCTTTAGATAACTTTACCTTCATCTCTCCCCTGGATCCCTGGAATGACTACCCTCAACCTATCCCTGATCCTGCTGTTCACAGTCAACACAACTGGAGCCAGATACATCTTTCAAAGCATAAAAGAGATCACTCCTTCACTTTACCTTTCTGGAAAAATAAAAAAACCAACCAAACAAACAAAAAGCCAAAAGAAAGAAAGAAAGGGAAAAAAAGGGGGAAAAAAGCCCCCTCTCTTTTTTCTATTAAGCTGTACACAATACGAACTATGTCATTTGGATTTCATTCTTGTCATTCTTCTTGCTGCTGTGGGCCTTCTTTCTATTCTGAGCTCATTTCCATCTTAGGGCATCTGCATTGCTTTATTATCTTTCTGAATTCATCTTTTTTTTCATGCTTCAAAGCTGAATGTTTCTCATTATTCAGATTTCAACTTACATGGTATCTCCTCAGAGACCTTGTCTACTCCCTATCAAGCAACCACCCTGTCCCTGTCTATCACTTCATGGTTTTTCAGTTCTCTCCATGGTATTTACCACTTCCTCACTCATTCATTTATTTGTTTATTTTATTCTCTGGTTGGATGTGAATTTCAAGGGAACAGGAATTGTCTGTTTATTCAATTACTTTAGTTCTTTAGTCAATTGATCTGTCAACTCCTCTATGTTTCTTTTTTATCATAAATTATCTTGATTATAATTTCAGCAACTTTACTGCCAGTTGTTCTGGTCTCTTTTCTTTTCATCACATTACTCTGGCAAGTCATCATCCTTGGATGAATCTAACTTCTACTTCCCTCCTCCTCCTCTTCTTGTTCTCCTTTTCCTCCTTCTCTCTTTCTCTTCTTTCCTCAGTGTTTTGTGATTTCTAGCAGATTTCTCTACCTGCAGTACTCCTCCCATTTCTTGTGCTACTCAAGTGGTTAATTCTTGTTCTCTTTAGATCTGTACTTGGATGTCAGTTCTGAAAAGTGGCCTTGCAGGATATATTAGGGCTTCTATTATTGTTTCCATCACATCCTAAACTTCCTCCTTTCTTATTCCCATCACTGATGAAATTATTTGTTTAATATCTATCTTCCTTGATCTAGGAGGGAAGGTACCATAAGTGTCTTCTTCAACCTATATTTGGAACTGACACAGTACTGGATTCACACAGTGCATATTTGTTGAATGAATAGAAGGAGGAGGTAAGGAATAAGGAGGGTTGAGGAAGATGAAGGAAGGAAGAAGAAAAGATGACAAAAGAAGAATGAAGAAGAACATCACAAAGAAAATAACTCCTTAAATCCTGCAGCAGATTTGGCCAAGGGTTCTATTTCATACTCTTTCAGTAGGCATAGCCCAGGGCTTTCAGGAAGGTGCTCCGGTTCCATGCAGGACATTAAGACTGATATGCACCCTGATGAGTGGCTCCATGCTGGCACCAAACTATTGACCTTCTCTAGTGTGCTCTACCCAATGTACCTTCTCCTGGAATTGCTGCCCAATGAGTCTGGTACTGACTCAGGCATCCCTAGTGGAGGAATGGGGAGAAGGTTGTCCTCTAGCTAACGTCCATAATATGTCCTTTACAGTGAAGTTTTAGGTGGACCATGACTTAGATTGGAATGATTAGGGCTTGTAGTTATAGTCTGGGACAATGGCTCAGAAGGCATTGCAATAGATGAAGAAAAAAACTGATAGGATCTAAATTAGAATGGTGAGAGCTACAGTTATATTGTCAATCATATAGATCTGAATATTAATGTGCAATTTAAAATTTTAATTAACGATCACTAAAAGTAGAGAAGGAAGTCAAACAGGTGTGTTCTAACATATTTCTGCCTCATGATAGGTTCATAAATTAATAAAGTCTTTAAAAAAGTAACTTGAACCTATCAAATTGGGTTAGTAAATATCAAGAGTATTGCTTTAAACAAAGAAAGAAAAATAAAAAGTATCAATTTACTATTTTAATTAGTAGAGCTAAAAGAAAAGGAAAAGAAATTAAAAATCCCTTAAGAATTCAGTTATAGAATACTCTTAGATAAATGCTATGTTATGTGAATTTGATTTTCCTTTTATAATCCTTACTGTGTCACATAAAGAGTAGCAGATGACATAAGCAGATGGACTTGTGTTATCTGCTACTGCTTAAAATCTTCTTTAACATTTTTTTTTGGGCCATATTCATAAACATAGGGTATGGTAGAAGTAACTTGCATCTGCTTAAAATCCTGGTAACTTCTGTTAAAATTTATTTTAGTAAGTTATAATATGGCAAGACTTTTTATATTATGGACAATATTCTATCCATTTTAGAAATAAGGTGTAAGATATATTTCAATACTTCTAGATGACTATATATTTGAAAAATGAAATGTGTTTTTTCTTGAGCTTTCATATTTTTGAGAATTCTAAAGAAAATGATTGTTTTTAGATAGTAGTTTTAATTCATGGAAGAGGAAATGGGTGAAAGAGATGGAAAGACTTTTGTTCTGAATAATTATTTCTATGGCTTTACAATTTTCAAAGTATATTTCACTAATAATTTCATTCTTATTGCTTTGCTATTTTCATAACAAGTATGTTTTTTCAATCAACAAAAAACAAATTATTCTTTATTAAGTTCATTAACCGTATCCAAGAAAAGAATAATAACTGTCACTCTTCTTTGTTTAAGAGTTTCCCTCTTGTAGTTTGAGTAGTCATCGGGAGTCGCCTTGAGCATTGTACCCAGGAAATATGATATAGATTTCAAGAAATCTTAACCAAACTTAATGAAAAAAATAGACCATTACTTACATAGTTACTGTTAAGTTTATTGTAAAAAAAAATCAAACTTAATAAAATTTGTCTATTCCAGTTACCTTCTATAGAAAATTATTTATTGCAATGGAGCATTTCACAAGTATATTTAGCTGTAGGAAGGAATATGCTTTGTAAAATATTAGTCATAAATTTCAAGTTCTGATGGAGGACTGCTTCTTATGTGAGAAGAAATATGATGCCTTTTAAAATTATTTTATAAAGCAAAATTTTAAAGCTAGTATCTCAGAGAAGCTCAGGACAGACAGTTATTTGTAGAAAAAGTGTTGGTTAAGTACACAATCATTTCTAAAGAAGCTACTTAGGGGACTATCTTTAGCCGGAATCACTGAGGTAGAACAACTCTCTGGGATGTCCATTTCCTAAGCTTGTTGGGCTAGGCCACTGAGTTCAGACAGACCTTTTGGAATCCTACTGTCCCACATTGGCCTCTAAGAACCTCTGAGAGGGGAGAAAGGAGATTGAAGCCAAGACTTTATCCCTAAATGTCCCCCTTCTACAGAGCAGCTCTACTTTTATAAATTTAACTTGCTGAGGTTTCATCTAAGATTTTTTTTGAAACAATGTTTTTTAGTTCTAAACACAATTACCAACCACCAGACAAAATCATCAAAATGATCATCTCTTACTCGAGGGTGCAACAATGATGAGCTGTATTAAATAGCAATCAAATCAATCTGCCAATAATTTTCTTATTGGAATTTTACCAGGCATTTACAATATAGTCCCAATATCTTTTCTTGATTATTTTGGTATAACAAATCTGCACTAGAATTTTTACAGCATACTTGTCTCCTTAATTCTTAATTCATAAAATTTCTCATTGTACAATTCGATACTTCGACAACTTGCTAATAATGCAGAATTTTTTAATCTGTGCATTTTCAATACAGTTCAAATAATTATTCGATGTATAACTGCATTAAAATAATGTCCAATTTTACTCAACTGAGAACCAACAGCAGGGAGGCTTAGCTAGGAGCAGCAGATTCTGAAACTTATACCTGTTTACTATTATTGTGTTCAACAGTTGCAGATGCTCAGAATCAGGCCAGAGAGTAAAAGGTGAAGTTGATGAGTCAAATGAAAAATGATAATTTAAAAAATAAGAAATCAGGATTTACCAACCCAGAACAGAAAAGGAAAGTTGAGAGATGAATAAGTACTGGTGTGTGTATTAATATTTCTGATTCCTGGTGCCTTAGGCTACAAGACCATCAGTGACACTTCTAGACACACTTGCTTATACTCTACACCAATGTGTTTACTTCCACGACTTAATGATGGGGCTGAAGCCCTACTATTCAGTAGTGCCAATAGATTAAAAATGTGACCCAGGGAGAAACAGTTGGTCTCCTGGTAAGGGGGGTGAGGCACAGACACCCGAGTCTCTCTCGATTTGTCGTCGAGCCAGAGGGGAGGAGCCGGGCCGCCGCCAGCACCCGGAGCAGGCCCAGCGGCTCGCTGGTGTGGTGACCGCATGACCCCAATTGGAGAGGGGGCGGAGCAGAGCCGCCACCCGCGCCCGCAAGGTGGGCAGACCCGCGACCCAGTGGTACACGGGCGTGGTAGGAGGGGCAGGGCAGAGCCACTGCCCGC
>NW_025999932.1:18156506-18186740 GCF_001458135.2 Marmota marmota marmota
GGAGGGGGGATGGTGGAGGATGGGAAAGGCAGCGGAGCACAACAGACACTAGTATGGCAATATGTAAATCAATGGATGTGTAACTGATGTGATTCTGCAATCTGTGTATGGGGTGAAGGTGGGAGTTCATAACCCACTTGAATCAAAGTGAGGAATATGATATGTCAAGAAATTTGTAATGTTTTGAACAACCAACAATAAAAAATTAAAAAAAAATGTCACCCAGGGAATACATTAATGTCAACCTCTATTCCTCTTCATGGGAATCCTTTCATTCTGAATTCTTGCAAAGCACCTTCCCTCTCTATGGGGCACACAGTTCTGGAATATACAATGAACAATGGGAAAAGATAAAAACTTTTGACACTATCTATTTTTTTTAGGCCAAAGGGAAATAAACCTGACTATCTCTCAAGCTTGTCATAGGTGACCTTTTTTGTCTGACAGGAAAATGAAAAACCACCCATTTTTTGTATTTGGTTTAATAAGGTACTTGAGGTAGCAATGTTCAATAGCCAAAACTGACTGGTGATTCCCTTTCTAGATGACCCATTAAAACTGGCTGAAGATAATGAATTCATCCATCATTTATGACTAATTGCACTGTTCCCTGCATGCACTCAGGATAATAGCATTTTAGAATGAAGGGTACTAAAATCATCAGATAAATCTAACATTCCTGTAGAAAGTCATTTCACATGATCATTCAGAAGGCATTGTTATGCACATTCTGACCAGTTTCTAACTGGTTGAAGCCTGGAAGAGAAGAGGACAAAAACCATTTCTTTCAAGTGACATCAGTATTTTTCATCTACTAGATTTCTCACCTTCTTTGAGAGTGAGAGAGAGAGAGAGAGAAAGAGAGAGAGAGAGAGAGAGAGAGAGAGAGAGAGAGAGAGAAGTCTTTCTCAGTTTTGGTTTTATAGAATTTTTCTGCTTTTTATGAAGTTGAACTTTTGTGTTTATTAATAATATTAAGTCACATAAAGGCATAAAATCCACGCAGAATAGGACTGAGAAGTGCTGAAGAGTGGACAGTTTTGACACAAACTCCAGGAGCAGCTTTCTTCTGTAAGAGTGTGGGTTGTCTTCAGCTTCAATCTGTTCTCTCCTATTTACTCCCTGGAAACTTTGGACGAGGTATTTAGCCATTCTTCAAACTTTGGACAAGGTATTTAGCCTCCATAGCCTCAATTATAAGTAGCTACCTAGTGGGGTTGAGATGGAAATGAATGCATTGATATATGTAAAATGTATATCACAATGCCTGGTGCATAATAAGACCTTAGAATAGGTTATTCATGATATCAGTAGTAGTATCATTTCTCGCTGTTCTGGCTGGGTAACTGCAAAAGAGAGAGAGAGAGAGAGAGAGAGAGAGAGAGAGAGAATACACTGTATTTTGCAGCCTTTCTTGGTTTTCTTTGTTTTTCAACCGTTTGCTTTAGGACATTCTCTAAGCTGGCTTGAACTTTTCTCTTATCAGTCATATGTTATAGCACTTTCGATGAGGATGAGAGACTGTTCTTGTTTAACCCCATAGACACATATAGTTTAGAAAACCTGAGATCTTCAAAGCATAATGTTGGGCTTAGTTTATGGTAAGGGTGGGTGAAGGGCAGGGGCAAGGACTCCAGAATGGTCAGAAACCTCTGGAATATAAGCGGCCTGATTTGTGTGTGGTTCTTCCATCTTAGGGGGTTATAAAAATATAGGATCTATCGTGTCACTCAACCAAAATCTTCAGTCTAATTTTCATGTGGGTGACTGTTATGGTAATGAAAAATGGCTAAACAAAGAGGATGTTGGTTAAGATACTACAAGCAGTTTACCTATAAAACAGAAAGTCTGTCTTTCTGAAATGGACTTCCGATATGATACCTGGTTGCAACTTTAGTTAAAGAATTCCAAGTCAACCAAGCAAACTGGCTTCTATGATGATATCTTGATTTGAGAGGTCATCACCGAATTCATAAAATATGCCACATTCCCCTAATCTGCCTTCTCTCTGTTACCCTGGGAAATTATAGAACCTGAGGTAGGATTCTATTTCCTGATATTCCTGAAGATAGTATATTCCTTTGTTTTCTTTTCCATGGTGCTTTTCATGATCACTGACCACAGTATTCATGGTGAACTTGCTGATTAAAAGTTTTCCATATTTGCAGCCCATTTTTATTAATAAATATTTGCTTAATGTCAACTGACCCTGTGTTTAGATCCTGGGACTACAAATATAAATAAGTCCTGTTCCCTGCCTTCAGGGATCTCATAGTCTAATGAGGAAGGAAGATCCTATGCTGTAGTGACTGTATTCAGTCATCTAAGTGTTAAAAATTGCTCTAGAAACTGAGAGGAGGGTGAAGCTAATTGACCAAATAATCAGTTGCTGCTGACCAATTTTCATAGCATCAGTGTAAATTCATTCATTTAAATGAAACTCATTCAAACAGACAGATGGTCTCAAAAACTAAAATATCCCTAGACGGCTTCCCTGAGTTAACATCTCTTGATAGAACCACTAAAAAGAGGGCTTCTTTATGCTTTAATGTTTTCTGTATTGTAGCACAAAAGGATGTGATCCTAATTCAGCAAGGACTTCTTACTTCCAGGCATTCTTGGTCTCTATGTTTGCATTCCAATTCTATTAATATTTATAGAACAGCCAGCCACAGGGTGCTCAGCACAATCACCAGTTATATAATTTCATTGAGTTTCACTCTTAAAAAAGCAATGTTGAAGCATCCAACAGGGATTAATATTTATTGGTGGAACTATATTTCAGAAGAAATCATTTAAATTCATTACTCACTGTGCCCCTGAGTTATAATAATATCCTACAAAAGACAAAACCAAGAATAAACCCTATAAATTCCATAACTGAGCTTAGGATTCAAGACAATGTGTGCACTATGAAAATTCTATGTTTCACAAAAAAGACTATTATTCCTTACCATGGTAAACTGAAATATAAAAGATAAGAGAAAGTGTGAGATTGAGTGTATTGACCTGGTGACTAATTTAATTATATTCTGTCAGTTTTATGGACTACATCTACTTAATTATAGATATTGGAATGTTTTTTAAATACAGTGAAATTTTGGTTGCAAAGTAACACATAAAATTCCAATAGTAAATAAATTTCATTTAATTTATGTATCTATCCATCCTTTCTTCTGGATTTACTTATATATGTATTTCCTTCTCATTTTACCTTTTATCACCACCACCACAGCATTTCTGATATGGCCTCAGTGTTCCTAATAGAAAACATATTCTCACTTATGTGGATAATATTATTTAACATTATTATTATTGTGGTACAACACATAGAATTAGTTATTCTAACTATTTTAAAGTGTACGCAATATACATATACCATCACTACCCAGTTCCATGAGTTTTTAATCATCCCAAAAGGAAACTCCGTATCATTTAGTAGTCACTTCCCATTCCCTCCTTCTCCCAAATCCTAGAAACCACTAATATGCTTTCTGTATCTATGTATTTGCCTCTTATGAATTTTGTGGTTTATTATGATGACTAGTAATGACTTGGAAGCAAATATTTGGTGCCCGATTTGCTTACCTCTTAACTAACTCTGAGAAATATCCTTTTAACCTTTTACCTCTTCAAATTTGGTATGCATGCTCCAACACTTATCAGTACTTATTCTGCCGCAGGATATGGATGCAATCCCACTTTACCTTTAAGTTCATGTTTTATTTTGGATGATCAACTTGTTACAAGTGTCATGTGTATCTATAGATGGATGAATGTGAAGGGAATAAGGATAATATAATGTGAAGTTAATTCAGAGAAAGGGAGCTACTACTTGGGGTTTATGCCCCATAATAATCTTGCAACTTAATAAATGTTTATTGAATGCTTCCTATACACAAGGTGCTATAAGTGGATTAAGATAAAATTTCTTGGGACTGTAGGTAGATGCATAACACTCCATCTCTTCAGCAGTCAAGGAATAAGTATTGTGTCTTTTGTCCTTGCCACCAAAAAGGAGACCCCTCACCTTATTGAGTTTTTTTGTGTATTAAGGACAGTATGTGTCTCATCTGGGCATTTTACTTGGCCCTTTATATCAATTACTCTACAAATCAGCCTCCTTTGGTAGAATTTGAATCAATGAGTACCTTGAGAAAATTGTTCATAAAGGTTTCAAGAATGACATCAGTTCATGTAATTATGGTTTTGCTCACTGGAGTGCCTGACAAAGGATGGCCATCTGGATAATTTATGCAGATAGTCATTGTTAAGAAGCTGTTCCCTGATAAAAATGATTGTAACCAAGCTGCTGATTGGGGCTGCACTTTCCTGAGTGACAACATTACTGGCTTGAGTAAACTACCAGTCAAGATATATGATAAACCTTCCATGATTTATGTCATTCATCAAGTATCTGGTATTTTGAGAATTGGAATGACCTTCTCAAAAGTTAACTCAAAAACAATTTTGAATCTACTTTCATTTCTTTCTGATCTGCATAACTTAGTAAAAGCAGTTTGGTCACTGAATGGCTAATTTCAGAAAGGGATTATTTTCTCTTAGCTACTTCCTGAGTTAGGTGAATAGGGTTGGACAGGGGTTATATAGACCTATTGTGAAAAATTTGGGACTTTTCCCCTGACCATTCCTGAGCATGATGATTCTTCTTTTCCTTCATAGTACCCACAGTCTAGTCTGGTTCATATACCTACTGGGGGAGCGGGGCGCAGCCTAGGTTTGGAGACTTAAATTTTGATTCAGTTACCTGGATTCTCTGGTTAGATTTATAAGGTCTAAGAGCATATGGGTAATGAACAAATAGGTGTGTATATTAGTTGATGAATTTCCCCAAGATGGAACACATAGAACAAAATAAGAAATATGAGGGATCTTTGAAGGGTTTATAAAGTTGTACTTATCACTTTTGGGTTTGATCTTCTTAGTAAAAGGAGCAGGTACAAGGAAAGGATTATTGGAAATAGGTAGAGTTATGGAATAGAACATGCTAGGGTTTTTGTTTTGGGGAAGGTGGTAGAAGGAAAACAATGACCTGGGAAATAAACACTGTAGATTCCAGAAGGTACTGAGGAAGGAGGGACATTAATTATTTCAGTCTTTCAGAATGAATATTAAATATTTTCTCATAAAAGAAAATAGTATGATGTTTCTCTCTCAAAGTGTTGTAGATACCTTAAAATTAACTAACTTCTGATCTGCCATTCTTTACCATGTGACTCTGACCATGATTTGATCTCCATTTCTAAAACTATGCCTAAAAGTCTATTGGAAACACCAGGAATGGTCCAAAATTCTGCATCTCCTATGCAAAACATCTGTATATCTTTTTGAACTTCATTCTTGTAGTTATTTTGGTGATATGGAAAGACAGGGAGGTTAGATTGATGATCCTCAGACAATCTCTCCAAAGATATACTGATTCAATTATCTGAATGGAACTACCAATCACCTGTGTGTGTGTGTGTGTGTGTGTGTGTGTGTAGCAAACCGCCTTGGAATATGGAGCTATTGTCTCTTTCTGGAGAAAAAGAGAAGTACTCTGACTGCTAATTTAAAAACATATTGGTACCTTAAATTCAGGCTTGCTCTTCTCTAATATAATCCACTCCACAGGCAGATGTTGCCGGATCCTCTTCACACTGTCCTATCATAATTGGGACTAAGGAATCAGCACAAGAAAATTGATGCTCTGACTAATACTTTTTTTTTGCAACTAATAAACTATGCTTTTTTCGATGACCTAGGTTCTGTTGTCTTCTCCTAGCATCCATGAAACTGGGCTTCCTTGTTAGTTTAAAAATAGTCTATAGTACTTGAGAAGCCTAGCTTGAAATAGGATCTAAGCTGTGATATTGATGGCAAAACTGTTCTTGAAATAAAATTTCCAAAAGCTGAAGCCAGATCTACCAGCCAGAATTGCTAATAGAAATATAAATCGTACCAAAATGTTTTGGAAAAATCAGAGAAGTGATCTTGAGCTTTGATTTGTTTTGCTTAAGAAATATGAATTTTTGGTGAACAAATAAAACACTTTCCTGTTTGATCTAAATTGAATGAATAATATAAGCCCATAGTAATCATATTTTTAACCAAAGAGTAAGTATGCTAAACTTTCCCTGATTACAACAACAAAGCAAGAATATTTGCTCATTTTTACATACTTGTAGAAATCATGTTCCCCCATTTTCAGAAAGGAAGCTCCATTATGACAGTGTAAATTGATTGGGGAATCCATACTCACTGCCAGTGCTATGGTTTGGATAAATGTACTACAAAGGTCCATGTATAAAAGAACTGGTTCCCAGGTTGGCACTATTGGGAAGTGGCAGAGCATTTAGGAGGTGGGGTCTTGTAGGAGATCCTTAGGTCATTGGGGGCATGCCTCCAGTGGAGATTGTGGTACCCTGGCTCCCTCCTCATTTTTGCTTTTGATTCCTGGAGATGAGATAAACGGTTTTGGTCCATCATGTACTCCCATCATGTGCTGTATCACATAGGTCCAAAACAACAGAGTCACTTGATCATGGACTGGAACCCCCAAATCTGGGGACCTGAATGAGTCTTATCTTTTTTTAAGTTAATTATCTCAGATATTTTGATTTAGTGACAGCTGACTAACACAACTACTGATAAGCATGGGGACACTGGGTGGTTTCAAAGATGTTTCATAGTACTATACAAATAGACAATTCAGAGTGAGGGACGCCAACAACTGCTGATGTGTACTAGGGAGTATGACATCAAACTTAACACACAATGTAGAAATCTAGATAGCTTGAAGTTGTTTTTTTTTTTTTTCCAAGATCATGCTAGCTGGGAACTGACATATTTCTAAAAATTAAGCTGTGATACTTAGGGCTGGGAGGTGGTATGCATTTTGCATTTGGTAGATCCCTGAAAAGGCTGAGAAAGTCAGGGTATGGAAAAAAAAAGCAAGGATCTGCTTGATGCCTTCTTGAAATTTAGTGTCTGTGAGAATAACACAACCCAAGGAGCTGAAAGAGGGAAAAATAAAGACTGCTTCAGGAAATAGGAAATATAACCTAAAGGAGAACTAAGATAATGCCATATGCATGCTTATTTGATTTCATAATTTTTTTTCAGAACTTCCAGCAAGAATAGACTCATCTTTACACACAGAGGACAGATGCTTATTGTTATTATTGGTACCATTATTATAGCATCAATATTTATGATTATGTCACAATAAAATATGTTTTTGAACCAGGAATTAATAAAATCTTCTTGTTTTATTACTTTTTGGAGTTGCAAGACACATAAATATGTTTTATTTCTCCTTAGTTCTGAAGAATGAATTTGGGTGCTTTCCTTCAGTGGCAATATTACTTTTAGTAATATTCTCTAAAGAGATGAGAGAGGAGATAATTTTGGATGGAGGAATATATGGTTTTATTTATAGGTTCTACAATACACATTTCCTCATGAAAATATAAATGTGTTTAAGATATACTTGTAATTCTGATTTCCTAACTTATAGTAGCCTAGGGTAAGGATTGGAAGATAAATTGTGGGTAATGTTCACTGTGGTATTCCTCCACTCAAATCTTGAATTTTATAGTTATGTTTGTTTTGAATTGCAATCCTTATTTATTATTTATCTCATTTTGGAGGTGGGGAAGGGAATACAGATTATTTAGGAAAGTGATACTGAATCAAACTCAAACTGAGAAATGGTTACAGAGTAGCAGGGATCAGGAAATCTGTTATCAGAATGAAGGCCTTCGTGGATCTTAGCTCCTTTTAACTTCTGATTCTCTATGACTCATAACGTACACATACTTTCTGGGTCCAACAGTAATGTAGTTCAAAGGTAATGCACCAGGCCCCAGATGGGATATCAACTCCTTTATGTTTTCAAGTAAAATGACTGTAAGTCATGGCAAGAATGACTTCCTTCTTTTTCATAGGGCCCTTCTGTCACAATAATACTGAGACACAAATATGCTTATGCAGCAAAAAGTCAGTTCTAGTCACTGCTCAACTATCAGAGAAAACTGGAAAACTGGCTGATTCATACAAGACCAATGTTAAATACTATGTGTTTACACATACACACACACACACACATTTTTTTTTTCTAATTTAGATATCTCTGCCATGTGGTGATAAAGATTCTTTGGCCAAATTTTGGTCAAGCTTCTGAAATTTCTCTTAGACCTAGTCAGCTAATTTTCCTGTAGTGCACTGAAAATGGCTCAGGTGTCTCATTTTAAGGAAGCAGCTCAGCAAGATTCCCCCACCCTGGATATGTGATCAGATTTTTCAATCCCCATGGCCCCTCAGGTAAGGTCTGATCACCCTGACCTGTCTCCAGCAAGAATCCTGTTAGGCTGGTTTAGCCAGAATCCTTCATATCCATCCTCTGACCCACAACCTGCCCCTAGGCTATTAATTTCCACTTTTTCATGATGAATTTGAGATTGAGCACAATCCCCACTGCAAGACCACATTGCTGTGACCCATGCACCTATGGGACAGTTCTGAACACAGTCTTTCTCACCATGCTTTAATGAGTGTCATTGAATACTCTTTGTTTCATTTTTTTTTAAGGATGCTGTCACATGTTTGATAAAAGTCTCACCCTGCTACTAGCATAGCAGTGCCTCAAAAATGGCATGGGTGTCTTGAATGGGGTAAATCAGCATCACAAGGCGGCAACACTGGTAGTCACCAGCCTGGTGGGACTCAGGAAAGCCTGCATAGGGGTCTTTCTGAATGATAGCAGCTCCTCAAATTAGGATTTGACATCAGGGCTCTGTCATTGGGTTTACAGTACTTTCTCTTTAAGAAACTGTAGGAAAGTGTATATATATATCTTCAGGTAATGCTAGTGTGAAAGAATGAAATAACAATCTCCCATCAGTCACAGCCTAAAGGGGGCAATAGGGACACAATTCCCATAACAAAGAAAACATTTTTGTCCTCAGCTCACTTATGGCCTTTTTGCTGGGGTTAATTCATTTACATTCCTTAAGTTGTTATTAGCTAATACCTTAATAAGGGTCTTTGAGAGACAGTTTGTGATAATTAAAAGGGGAAGAGAAAATCTTCCAACACAATCTTTGCTCTACTTTTTTGGTTTTTGCCCATGGTTTGATCACATCCAAAAATTGGAAAGAGTCTTGGTTCCTCCACCTCTAATTATCCATCCATCACTCCTATCTCAGGAGCACTTGGTGCATCCAACAAAGATGTCTCACAGATGTGGTGCCTCCGACACAGCTTATTTTTCATAGTGCCAAGAACTTCCTGCTTTCCATGAAAGCAGTTCTTTTAATTTGCACCTTGAATATTTCTTTTTCGAAATTCTTGCTCTCAAATGAAGAAATGCTTTGAATACTTCAGAAAATCTAAGTAGAAAAAAGGACTGGGAGAACAGACAGCAGCCATCTGGTACACTGGCTATCCTTATGCAAACTGAGGAAGCTGTCCTTTTTCTTTTCTTTATTATTAAATGTGCAAAACAGTTTAAAAGGACCCATGTATACTTTCTATTAAGTATGTCTACAAAATAATTTGACTTTTCTCACCTTCTAACATATAAACATTCAAACAAATATTATCAAAACCATATTACATAATAAGAAGTTTTATTCTTACTCAAATAGCATCATGATCTAAAACTTTTCAGAAAGGTTGTGATTGTCTTCAGAACTAAATTAAAATTAGACTGAAAATTACTCACCTTATTAATCATAATTTCTTGCATTTTCCCCAATTTTTTTGGGTCAGATTTGGAGCTGTAGATATCCTGGCTTGTTAGAGTCTGTAAACAAGTCAGGGGCTGGGGATGTGGCTCAAGCGGTAGCGCGCTCACCTGGCATGCGTGTGGCCCGGGTTCGATCCTCAGCACCACATACAAAAACGGAGATGTTGTGCCCGCTGATACCCGCCCGCCAATATCCGATAACTAAGGTGGAAGAATTTCCAGTGTTGCTGAGAACCGGACGAGACTTCAGATTAAGCTAGCTGTCTGCAGAATTTACCTGGACTGTAATTTAAGCTAGCTGCCTGCAGAACTTACCTGGACTGTGAGTTAATCTATTGAGACACTGCTCTACCTGGACTGAGACAACAAACTATAATTTACAACAAATTGTAACTTAGTATCTTTGCAAATGGTGTCATTGCTGGTATAATTTTTCCAAGGGCTCCTGGAATTTTAATATTTATTTATTTATTTATTTATTTATTTTTAGTTTTCGGTGGACAACATCTTTGTATGTGGAGCTGAGGATCGAACCCGGGCCGAAGGCATGCCAGGTGAGCGCGCTACCGCTTGAGCCACATCCCCAGCCCCTGACTTGTTTACAGACTCTAACACTGGCTATTTACAAAAATTCAGATTGTTATCAACACAATTTGTCATATTTATATTTTTCAAAACATTTCTTTTGTTTTCAGAAGAGATCCATGATTTTTAGGCTACTGTAGCAGCAATACAAAAATATGACTAAAAGCTCAGATGAAAACAAGTATTATAAAGGGACAACATTTATTTCAGTTTATGACTTATGGCAGGTTAGTTTTTAAAAGTCACTTTGCTAAATGTCACACCACATATATTTATCTGTTTTCGAAGTCAATGTGACTGATGGAAATTAACTTTGGATGTCAGAACTCCCTTTGTGAGTTTTTTTGTGCTTTTGCTTCTTTATTGTTGTGAGGTTGCTTATCACTTCCATTGAGCCATCTCTTATTCTTCTATAAAAATGCCAATGTCAGGAGCTCAGCAGAAAAGCAGTCAGCAGTTAAGATCCTCTTCTGGAAAAAACAAAATAGACTCATGCTCCTCCTCCAACAGTTATGTGTCTGTTTTGAAAATGACTTTCTGGGTCATTTTCTTAAATGCATGTTGTACTACGCCCACAGCCACAGTAGTGAGGTGTTTGGAATCTACAGTAAAAAGCTCTTAACAAAAGAAAACAAAACAAAAGAGAAGCAGGCTCCTTTAGTGAAACTGATACTAATATTCACTATATAATGAAAGATAGCCAACTGCATAAATAGCACCCCGAAGCAAAAAGAATATAATTACACGAAGTCATTCTAAGAAGGCATTTGTAAATGTTTAATGAAATTAAGTTGTTGTTTTAATATTTAAATTCCAACAAGATGATCTCAGTAGTTGAAATTAGTGGGTCCATGTGCCTTGGGTAAACTGCATCAAAATAACCTGGGGAATCTTAGAATTGTTATCATTCAAAAAAATTTTATATAGTCCCTAAGAGCTTAATTTAAAACTCTTGAATCAAAATTGCAGAGACTGAGAAATCTTTAATTTAAAAAGTATCCCGTGAGATTCTGACAGTTATGCCTTGCATTTAATATCTCCTGGAATAAAGGAGAGTGTCTTTAGCAATTGACTAAATTATTAGAATTGCTGAAATAAACTTTAGAGACCAGGGATGAACAACACATGATTCCTGGTTTAAGGAATTCCATGTAAGGGGTAAGAAATTTGGGTGAGAGTTTGCCAAGAATGAATGCTAAACAGCACTAAAGAGAGATGAACCCCAAATATGGAGAATCTGGATGAACTTGCAGAAGTGTTAATGCTTGAACTGAGTATTATAGGATGCCGAATTAAACAGGTGATGGAAGATATAGGAAAAACACTATGTGTGCAAAGGTAAAGAGGTCTGTAAGTGATCGTGTTAGGATCCCTTGAAATGTTCCCGGCCTCCCTTCTTAGAGTTACATTTCCCTCCAGGGGATCTTTGGCAGATGTCCTTTGAGCTGAAAGTAGAAGGGCAAAGGGCATGACCCTTGCCCTCTAGCCTGGTCCCTGTATTCTCTTATGCAGCTGTTGGAGATGCTTATCAGCCTTCAAAAGGCGCCTGCAGGGAATCCCTGCTGGGTGCCTACTGGCACGTAGAAGTCCCCTCTCTTTGGGAAGACTCTCCTGAAGCCAATCTAACCACCACGTGTTCAGTCAGGGACAGTATATAAAACCCTTTTGTATGCATCATTTCATCTGATCTTCACAACAACCCTGGGAGACAGGTATTATTTCTTAACTTTTTTTTTTCTTCTTAGAGGATTAAGTCACTTGCTTAAAAGCATAAACAGCTAATAAGCTATGCAACCAGAAGGAAACCTCTGTTTTTGGCTCCAATTCCTGTGATCATTGCTTACATTTGTGGAGCTTCCCTGCTCCTGAATAAGCTGAAATTGAGATTCACAGTTTATAAGGCTAAAAGCCGGTTATTCACCAGCTATGCCTCCACCTTGAGATTTCAAGTGTCCTTGGAGTGTTGTTTTAGAAGCCTATGGGAATCAGTAAAAGCACAACAAATATTCGTTAGAAAATAAACATATATTTTACACTTTGCGAGTCTCTGACAGACTTGTAAAGATTAATCTCCATTAGAAGTTTGATTCAGAGCTATTTTATCTCTTCTAGATCTCAAAAATCATGTTCTCATTCATCTAAATAACAGAGAGAAATGCATTAAAATAAGGCTTTAGCAATATGAAGAACAAGATATTAACTGACACTGAAATAAGGGACTTACAGTGCTGGAAAGGTGTGAATGTTGACATAGGAGGGAAAGTACTTAAGATATTGGGCACCAAAGGCATGCGACTAGAAGGGGATTCTGGGACAGGCTTAACAAAGTGAAAACCAGGGGCTCACTCTTACAATTGTCTACACCTGCTATTTGTGCACACACTATTTGTGCACGCTCTTTATGAAGCACTTGGAGTTATTTGGCAGGTTGACAAAACTCTAACTCAGTTTCCTGCCATGTACTGCTGGACCCTATTCCTCAGCAGATTAAAGGATGTATAAATAAGAGATCAGATGAAATACATTAAAATTTAGATATCAAATTATGGTTTTCAAATCTATGTAGAACTGAGCCCATCCTTTAAGCAAACATGTGGAAGTCCAAAACGTAAAACGAAAGCAGAGCTGGGTCATGGGGTAAGGAAGCCAATCTCTATTTCCTCCTATCTTTGGGGGGGGGGGAGCCTTTAGACCTGTTGGTGAGGGAGTTGAAACCCTGGTCTTTAAAGCAAATAGAATCTTCAAGTTTTATTCTCTATAACACATAAAGCAATGAGACCTAGAATACATTTTGTGCGAGTCTTAGCAGGCTTCACTAAAAAGAAAGTTTGGGGCAATGAGAGATCAGGTGGCACATCCACAGAGTCCAACAAAAGGGGAAGCAGGAAAACCAGGCTGAGTCGAATAAAATTTCCCATTGAACATAATTTCTTTTTTAAAATTATTTTTATTTATTATAACAGCAGAATGCATTGCAGTTCTTTTTACACATATAGAGCACAATTTTCATATCTCTGGTTGTATACAAAGTATATTCACACCAATTCGTGTCTTCATACATGTACTTTGGATAATAATGATCATCACATTCCACCATCATTAATAACCCATGCCCCCTCCCTTCCCCTCCAACCCGTCTGCCCTATCTAGAGTTCATCTATGAACATAATTTCATGAAAGAATAAATGCTCTGTCATTTTCAGAATTCAAAGAAAGGGATGGATAACTTTAAAAAATACCGAAGGTTGCATTTTATCTCTTTGATTTGTTGGTTAGCTCCACCAGGCATCATAATTTTGAGAGATAGGATGAGACCCTTGATCATCAATCCTTCCTCTTGCACTTGTCCGTGCTTATGTCCTGAGATAAA
The DNA here is from genome assembly GCF_001458135.2 of Marmota marmota marmota. Classification (NCBI taxonomy): domain Eukaryota; kingdom Metazoa; phylum Chordata; class Mammalia; order Rodentia; family Sciuridae; genus Marmota; species Marmota marmota. Next base: position 18,170,213 of record NW_025999932.1, read on the forward strand.
CATAATCTGTTTCTATTATATATTTTTCTGAGAAGAGTTGAATAAATTGAAATATAGAAGCTTTTATTTTAGGGATTTTTTTTTTGGTAGAATTGAGTGACTTTGGAGTTTGTCTTACAAGTTTGGTCAGTTAGAAATGGAGTAAATAAATCATATATATTTTATTTTATTTATTTTAAAAATTTATTTATTTATTTTTGTTCTAAGCAGTTATATATTACAGTAGAATGCACATATTTTATATTATATAATAACCTTTGGGCTTGCCTGCTTTCTGCCAGACTAGAGGACTCCTTCTGTACTTTGGTCAATCACAGGATAAGATATTGATGAACCTTTTGTGAAAATTATGTAATTTTAAAGTGCTCTTTCTATCAAGAATGTGAGTGTTTTTTCATTGAGTAAAGAATCTGCAATATTCTTCTGCCTGTGTGTAATAGCTAGAACTCTTGAGAGAAATTTTAGTCAAGTTGAGCCTGCCTTTGCTTTGTATTTCTCACCTGTAAATAGTTTCTAGTTTTACCTTCATAAGGAATGAAATTTCTTTTTAAATTCAATCACATTCTTCACTTGCATCCTTCACCTAGTCTCAAAACTTCGAGGCATCTGAGTTTTCCAAAAATTGAGTCCAATTAAACATGTCTTTAAGTATATACCAAATATTTCTGAATCCTAGGGAAATTTAAGGGGATGCTTTTTTCATTCATTCTTTCTAATTATTTCATTAGAAACCAGAAGTCTTCTATTTCATCCCATACTAACATCAAAGGGTCAAGAAATACAAGAAAATTTAGAGGTATAGGTATGTCTAGTTTTTTAGTTTTACTTTGTATTTTAGAGTAACTTGTTTAGAGAGTAAGTAGGGTATAGAATAGTAAGGAATCTCACAGGAATTCAGAAGCAAACTAATCCTGTGGACCAGACAACTTCTTTAAGGGCAATTACCACATACAGAATATACAAAATTTTATTTTACTACGTGAGATCAATTTTCTACTTTTTTATAGACATGGAGTGAAATTAGTTTTACCAACAACTTTTATTGGGAAGCATCAGTATAGTGCTTTGGCATTAGTGCCCTTTAACTTTCTGAGCCCTTACAATGGAGATGTAATTCTTAAGATGGTTATGTGAAGAGGTATTGTGAAAATAAATTTTAAAATGGGTATGGAAGTTAAGAAAAATGAATGCAAGCTAAACGTATATATATATTTTTTTCTCCATGAGAGTGAATCAAATAGGGTTGATGAATTGATCATTCCAAGTTCAGGTGCATGTTACCTTAGCACACACATCCCCTGTGCTAGTACTCAGACCACCTGAAATTCCCAAATGTGTGAGTTTTTCAAAGTTTAGGTTTCTCAGAAGAAGGTGAAAGACAGGAAATGACTCAACATCATTGAAGAAAAGGAATAGATCAAACTTGAACTTGAGAGCTCTATTTTCGGTTGAGGAAGTCTCATTGCTAAACCATGGTTCTGTTCCTTCGTTGTACACACTAAGCAACACTCATTTCCTTTGCAACCTGTTGTTCTTATGACAGAACATGTGTACATCAACATTTGTGGCCCTTTATAATGCTTCTGTTTTGAAGCATTTTGCTTCTATTTCAGTCACGTAGTTATGGATTTCATGCAAGAGTTTTCATTTGAGACTAAACTTCATTCCTGAAGTGTTGTATGTAGGTTCCTCTAAAATTATTTATTGCAATAATTCTGTAATGTGAGGTTTTGTAGGACAATAACTTCCATTGCTTACTGTTATTATCTTAGTTACCAACCATACTTGCTAATTAGACTGTGTGAGAGCAATTCTAGAATTGTAGCAAAATTGAACGGAAAAAGTAGGAAGAATTCTGAATGCTCCCTGTCCCCACATGTACACAGTCTCTATTACCATCAGCAACCCTCACCAGAGTGTTATATTTGTTTCAACTGATGAGACTATATTAATATTTCCTAAGCCCTATCATCTACACTAGGGTTCTCTTGGTGTCGTACATTCTATGGATTCTGATAAAAGCATAATGACATGTATTCACCATTAAAGTGTCATTTCATATCACCCTAGAAATCCTCTCCACTCTAAATATTCATGCTTCTTCCCCCTTTCCTAGTCCCCGACAACCAATCCTTTTACTCTCTACATAGTTATGTGTTTTCCAGAACGTCATATCATTGGAATAATACATTAGGTTACTTTTCAAAGAAACCATATTTTAAAATTTTTATTTTACTTATTTATTTTCAGAGCTGGGTATCAAATCCAAGGCTTCATATATGCTAGGAAAGTGCTCTGCTACTGAGATATATCCCCAGTCCAAGCATACTTTTTTTAAAAAACAGAAAATACTTAGTACCAAATCATAAGATTCATTTATATTCGTAGCTATTTGTAAGAATAAAACAATTAGTAACAACTGCAAAAAAATAAAATAAAACAAAATATTTTTCCCTAAAGCTATGGGGAATTTCATAATTTCAGGAACCATTTTCAAGTCCTAGAAGAGAAAGACTATTATCCTGAGAATAAGCATATGTAGTTTCCCTGCCTCCAGTTTTTGTATTTCTGGCTAAGATACCTGCTGAGAAAAGAGACCAGTAAAGCTAAAACATTAGAAAAAGTTAGATTTACTTTTTGACTTTCTGATTCCATTTTTCTATTTTCATCTACTTTTCTCTCAAGAAAAAAAAATTTGAATTCGACCAGGGCATATCATCTCAATATATTTCCTCCCTGACTGGAATTTAGAAGGCTTAAGATTTTCAAAACGGCTAACTTTAGGCTCAATTTTTAATTACTTGTTTTAGGTAAGCCTCACTGTTCTTCCAAGCTAAACCCTAAATAGTTTGTGGTTATGTATATGTTGGCCACTGTGAAGTAATGTGGCTGGGAGGTATCCTTCTGTTTGTCAGAAATAACTGTTGTGGCCCCTGTTAGGCTGTGGTGATTCTCCCTGACTGCGTGATGGTGTTAAAGTCTTGTAATGCAAAAATTTAAAATCTCATAGTAAGAAATCCATTTTCCTGGGAGATGCTAACCAAGTTTTCATGTTGCAATTTGTAAACATCATTATAGTGAAAACTGCTGAGAAGTTCTAGAGAACTGTGGGAAGAAACAGTTATGTGTGTGAAGTTTGCTAGCTGTCAATTCCCAAGTGTTAAGTATAGAAGCCTAAGGCAAGGCAGTGGGAGTATTTAAAGACAGGAGGGGTACTGAAGGAACAAGAGCATTAATTTTAATATCATTGTTTGCAGTAGAATTCAGTTCCATTAAAATAATAAAAGTGCCTTAAGCTTTGTTCCAAGAGTTATAATGCTAATGCTTTTATTTTTATTAAAAAATTGTTAGTTTGATCTTCTTTTTATCAATGGAGGCCATTTGATTTTTTAAGAATAATTTTCAGTGTTGGTAAAGATGAGGAAGTCACAAAACCAAGAGACATTATTATGTGAAGAGGAAATGGTTTAGGAAACTTGTCAATCACAGTCATGACTAGGGACCCACTCTGGTCACCACTTCCCATCCTTACTAGCCGTTATCTGGAGAAGAGCAGGTGGTAGCACTCAGGCTAGATACCACACTGCAGAAAACTGGTTGGGGGTGGAAGTGAGGCAGAATGATCAAAGATAGACATATCCGTGTATTGTCTTAATTTGAAAACCAACCTTAAAAGATTACTTATATTATAGTGATTCGTTGATCCTAAAATGCAGTTGTCCTTCGATGGGAAAAGTACGTTATAAAGTTCTCATGAGAATAAATTATGTTTAACTATGTTATAAAGGAAAACCTTAAATAAATCAAGTTATGTGATGATAGATGAACTGGTTGAAAATTGTAAAAGGAATAGATAAAACATTAAGCAAACAAAAAATATGAGATTCAAATTTAAATCTGGATTAAAAAAAATTAATAAATAAGACTTTGCCAGCATATGACCTAAAGGTTAGGTGGAAGAATGGTCTAATAAATATTCTTTCTCAACAGATTGTGGTTGTTATAAAAAATCTCAATATGTGGGATATCTTTATAAGAATCATTGTTTATTGCCAATCCTGGCACATGACCTGTTTCTTTTAAATGCAGCAGGGAAACGTCTTTTAGGGGACTATTGTTTTTGTTCATGCAACATTCACTGGAGCAGTGAGCTACTGAGGGCAAGAAGTAAGAGTAAAAAGAAATTGTGGGGCTCCTTTAAGCCAGAGTGGGAAGAAACAGAGGGAAGAAATAGAGAAGGCGATGGTGTGGGATGGTGGAGGTGATGTGTGGAATCACAGTAAGTAAGGTTGGATGCCACATGTTCTTAAATCTGTTCCTGAGATGCCCTTAGAGGGAGAGGCTGCAAACTGCCTTCTCAAAATCACCCCAATCTCCAGTACAGGTTTTGCTACAGTTGATAGGCTTGATTTTGTTGTTGTTGTTGAAAGGGATTTGAAGAGGAACCTTTGGTCTACCTTCTTTATAAAGAATCCCTGAGACACAGGACAGGGAACAGAATTTAACATGAGTCAGAAGTCACAGTAGAAGGGATATTAGGAGAATTTCAGAGACCCATATTGGCCCCACTCCAAGAATTTGGGTATACTACATTTAGGGAAATTTCAGAGATTGAACAATTCATGAATAGATTATTTCAACTAATCTCACTTAAAATTAAAAACTTTAGGAGGTCAAATGACATTGTGGTTCACAATAACTTGTGATTTCATCCCCTGATTGTGTGTGAAACTTAAAAGGGGTTTCTTGTTTATGATTTTATAGGTTCTCCTATTTCCTAGTAATTTGTTGGAGTTCTTTAAATATATGGGTACTAATTCTTGGCTAATTATCTATAAACCAAATATTTTCCCATTATGTGGTTTTTACTTTATAGCTTTAATAGTATCTTTTGATTAGCTGAAGTTTGAAATTTTGATATATTGTATTTATCAATATATTTCTTTATAATTTGAGCTTTTGGGATTTTAAGAAATCTTTTCCATTTCTGAAGTCATGAAGATAAACTGTCCTCTAAAACTAGCAAGTTTCATTCATTAATCCTTCTAAAATGATTTCTGTGTATGATGGAAAGTATGAATACAATTTTACTTTAGTTCACATTTTTGCAATAGCAGTAATAACAATGGCTGTCTTCATCATAAAGTTGCTTTATCTAAAAGAGAATACTTTCTACACTTTACCATTATGTATGATGTCTGTTTTAATTTTCTTTTTCAGGTCAAGGTAATGCATTCTCTTGCCATGTTCTTGTTTATCTGCTTGTTTGCATTTCTTATAAATGATACTGAATTTTGTCAACTCCTCTTTTATATCCATTGAGGTAATAAAATATTTTTCTTTTTATTTCCTCTTAGAGTTGTGGATCGTGTTAATAATTTATCTATTATTAATTCAATCTTAGTGTTTTGAAATTATTGCAGCTCCAAGTCACAATGTATTCTTTTTAATATTGCTATATATAATTTATTGAATTTATGCTCATGAGATTGGTGGGTCATATTTTCCTGTTTTTTCCCTTGATATCAAAGCCTGGGAGCATCATAGAATATACTAAGGAAGATGAAACTTTTATTTTTTTAATTATCTAAAAGTTTGTATAGGATTAGAATTTTGTATTATAGAGCCATCAGGACCTAGTTTTCTCTTTGATGAAAGATTTTTAACCATGATTAGTTTTTTATTATAAAGCCATTTGGACTTTAAATTTTTAACTTGATATAGTTTCTTTAATGGTTATGGGACAAATAATCTTTTAAGTGTTTTTTGGCATTTGAATTAAAAAAACTTTTTTTAGTTGTTGATGGACCTTTATTTTATTTACTTTTATGTAGTGCTGAGAATTAAACCCAGTGTCTCACACATGCTAGGCAAGCACTCTACCACTGAGCCACAACTCCAGCCCTGGCAATTGAATTTTTATAGGATTTATCTATTTTGTCTATAGTTTTCAAAATCTTAGAGCCTCTAATCACTTTTCATCTTTTTAATCTCTGTAGCATTTATAATTATGTTCTCTTTTTTATTTGTTCTAATTAGTTATACATGACAGTAGAATGCACTTTGACACAACATACATAAATGGAGTATAATTTCTCATTCTTCCGGTTGTACCTGATGTAGAATCATACTAGTCTGTAGTCACATATGTACATAGGATCAATTATATTCTCTTCTATTAAAAATATATTTTTTATTTTTTGTCTTCTCTTCATCTCTTGAATAATCTGGTCAGTAGCTTTTCTGTATTATTAATCTCTTTAAAGACTCAACTTTTGACTTTGTTGATTCCTTCTATTGTTTGTTTTTGCTTGGTATTGTTATGATTTTATCTTTAATATTCCTTTCCTCTACTTCCTTTGTGCTTAATTTTCTGTTCTTTTACTAAATTTTTGGATTGCACACTAAATTTGTTAATGTTTAACATTCTACTTTTCTAATTCAGGTTTAGTTAAATATATTACACTATAAGAGCCATAGCTTTACCAATTAATTTTTTTGACAATGTATGTGCTTCTTTTATTTTTCTTATCTTTTATTTAGACTGAATTTATTTCCCCTTTTCATCATCTTGCTTATTTCTCATTAGCTTGTTTAATCAGTTTTTTAAATATATTCTTGTAGAAGTTATCCTATTTATTTCACCTGTATATTCAACAGAGTATAGAATTATGCAAGATATTGACTATATTTCTGAAAAATGTAAGAATCTTAGAATTCTTTAATTCTTATCATATTTTCTTTCCAATTTATATACCACTGGTGTCTGATATTTTAGGTACATTACATTTTTTTAAATTAACATTATTTTATATTATCAACATTGTTTAGATTTAATCAAAATTTTACAATTGTTTATGGTTCCTTCAGAGCTTCCCTCTGGGATAGTTTTCATTCTGCTTAACATATACCCTTGGGCTTTCCATTATTAAGGATATTTGGTGATAAACTGTTTTATTATTATTTCTTTTTTAGTTTTTCAAATCTCATTATTAAAGATATTCAGTTCCACCTCATTTATAACCTCCTTCACCCTTGAAAAGAATAAAAGGAAATAGAAGTTAAAAAGACAGGCAGTGGGGGCATGGAGTAGGAGAAATGAAGATTTATTATGTTAAAGACATAGAATTTTTGTCTGAGAGGATGAAAAAATTGTGTAATTAATGGGGGTGATGGTGGTACAGCATTGTGAATATACTTGATGATCCTGAATCATGCACTTTGAAAATGATTAGAATAGTGAGTTTTATGTTACTATATTCTAACACACACACACACACACACAACACGTAAAGACTGACTCTGGGGATTAGTTGTTTATATTCAAATTGTCTGTCTTGTTAACAAAATGACCTTAGCTAAGTAAAGTCAACTCTGTTCTGCCTTTGTTTTTTTTATCTGTCAAATGGAGATAGATCATTATCTATCTCTGAAGGCTTTTTATGAGGACTGAATTAGTTAGTAAAAGTAAAATACTTAAAACAGTGCCTGCCCCTATTCATTCTTCTAAAACATGAGCTATTATTATTGTTCTTTTTTGCCCCTAGATAAATCACTATGCAGTGATAAGAACTGAGAACACAGATCAAGGAAGACCATGTAACTCAGAGTGCCAACTTCCTATTAAACCTGAAAGTCTACACTTCTTTCCCCCAAATCTTGGCTGCACAATGACTTTGTACAATTCAATCTTTATTTTTACTTCCACTTTTCTGCTGTATTCAGGTATATTAGCGTGTAACTTGACAACTACTTTCCAGGTATTCACTTACTTCTTAGTTTTTGTGATTTTATTTAAGCCCATCGTTTGTAAATCGCGTTTCAGTCATTTAATAATTTAGTGTTTAAGCTGGTTTATGAAATAAAGTCTTCTTTATTCTACCGCTAAGGTAACTGTCAAATCATTTCATGTATATCGTACTTCAGTATCTGTTGGAAAACAAATAAATCTTTGGCTGCCATTCAGTTCTTGTAATAGCCCGAAGATGCTTGTGAATGTGATGAGTTTTGGCTGTTTTATGAAATTGTTTGTAATTCCAAACAAAGGTGTAAATATATCCTGGATTTTGATGCCCAGATTTTTTTTCCATTAAAAAATTTCTTTTTCTTTTTTTGACAAGTATTGAGTAAAAATGATATTAAAGATATCACTATAGTTTAGGAAGACAATAAGTTAAACAATATGAAAGTATCTAGAGTCTTGATCTGAATATTTTATTGGGTATATAGTATATATTTTGAATATTATTAGGTAACTTTTAAAGATTTGTTTGACATAAAGGTTTTGATGTTATTTTCCCAGTTTAAAAAACACTTTCAACTTCAGTCATTGAATTGTTAACCCTACATTTCAGACAGTTCAAGTATCTTTTAAAGCTATGTAGAATGTTTAAAACACTTATACATATGTAGGCTGGAAATATTTTATAATACAGTTTACCCAATTGTTTGTTGGAAAAAATGTATATTTCCACAATCACATTTATAATGTGAAAATGAACTATAGTGGAGACAGAAAGTAATCAAAGTTATTAAGTCAGAATTCATCAACAAAGAAAAACATTTTAATTACATATGGTACATTAGAGCTCAGAAGCCCCTGGATATATAGGATCTCTCAGAGGCACAACTTCTTCAAACACCCCCACTTCCTCCTCTTCCTAACTGGTTATCTATTTCATGGGCATTCCTCCAGGACAAAAATGTATTTTAGCAACAACAAAACTTAAAAAAAATTGGTAAGATGTTCTAAATTGACTCTCCAGCTTTTTTGTTTTGTTTTGTTTTTTGGTACCTGAGACTGAACTCAGGAGCACTCAACCACTGAGCCACATCCTCAGTCCTTTTTTAATATTCAATTTTGAGACAGGGTCTAACTAATTTGCTTAGGGCCTAGTGAAGTTGCTGAGGTTGGCTTTGAACTTTCGAACTTCCTGCCTCAGCCTCATGAGCCCCTGGAATTTTGAATCAGTGTATTATGGTGGTATACAAGCCACCATGTTCGGCCAGCTTTTCTTTTTAAACAAGACAGTACATTCTAATGACTTAGGCTAGCATTTTTTTTTTTAGTGGTTGAATTTAAGAAAAACATGAACTCCTATGTTTTAATGTTATAAATGGAGAAAGATCTTGTTGCTACTGGTTTTAAAACCAAATAAAATTATTCGATAAAAACTTAATGATGTCTACTGTCTGCTGATCTTTTTTCATGTAATACTTTTAAGAGTTAGTTGAGTAGAGTCTTTGTCTCTGGGAGAGATTTGTACTAATCGTTAATTGTAGTTTTTCCTTATTTGATATAAGGCTACAGGGTTGAAAAGACTACAACACACTCTTGAAATCAACACCTTTAATGATGAAGTATTGAATTATAAATCCCCAAATTACTGAGTCCTAGAGCTGCAAGGGATCTTGTTTTATATTTTTGTTATGTCATTTACCTTTAGAAGGATGGTAGGTAAAGCAATGTAGTCAAATAAGTTTATATTCTGTCTTTAAAATTGCCCCAAAGAAATGAAGGTAATATATATTTCATATTTTCAATACTAGACATAGCTATCTGCCTTAGCAAAAGAAGAGAAATCTAGGGTAACAGTTTAATTTTTCCTAGCTTTTAAAGGTAATGTCTTATCTTTTGTTATTTAGAAATTTGCTGTCAGTCTGGTTGTTGATGCCTTGTCAATAATCTCTACTTTTGTCCTAGTTACTTTAAATGTCTCCTCTATAACTATTACTCTACAATTTCACTATCTGCCTGCCTCTCTGCTTACCTACCTTCCCACCTATCTACCTACTTAACTAATTATCTATATATCTATCATTAAATATCCATCCATTCATTGATCTTGGCAGGTTCTTTTACTTTCTGATTCATGAATGACAGTTTTGTTCTTTTATCAATTCAGGATTGTTCTCAGCTCTTTCAAAGTAATACTTCTATATTCTTTTTATATTTTTATCATCCTTTAGAGCTTTTTAATGCACTCTATATTGAATTATCTCATTTTGTCTTCGTGGGCTTTTAAATTGTCTTTCATTTTCCTTACATTTTAATCTCTCTGTGATATATTCTAGGCAATTTCCTCAGATCTGCTCAGTTTTATTAATTGTGACATATTGTGTTTTATCTACAATCCGTCTATTAAGATTTAATTTTCATGATTGTATTTGCCAATTTTAGAAGTTTTAATTGTTCTTTTTTGAAATATTCTCAACTTTACATTGCCTTGTTACTTTCTTAAGGTTGATTTCTCTATTAATAATTTTAAACTTCCTTGTTTCTAAGTGACTCACCAGATCCTCCCATTATATAAAGTTTGTAGGGTTCTAATCCTTTTGCTCACTGTGACTACTGAACATTGCTCATTGAAGAACATCCCAAAGCAACTGTAAACACATTTTAGCATCCCAACCTCGGTGTGCTTGCACATGTATGTGCAAGAGTAGGGGAGAGTAAATTGAGGTCCTGCTGTCTAAGGCAGCTTGGTTTTGCTTCTATCAGACATCCAACAAGTCATTCCTGTCCAGAGTTATTTTGTTATTGTTTTTACTTATTTGTTGGTTTAGAAATTCCTAAACAAAATGGGTAGAAGAATTTTGAATCAAAAACCCATCTGAGGTGTTTGGTCCATGGCTTAGATTTTCAAAGTTTTATTGTATTTTTTTCCATGAAAACCCATGATAGAGACAGAGCTTCCTGCCCTTGTGGAGTTTATGAGTGCTTTTTGTTCTAGTATACTTTTCACTAACAAGGAGACATTTTTAGGTCTCAGATTATGCCGGAATTTTAGTTCTAACTAAATGGGCCTCATTTCTTGTCCCTCATGGTATTTAAACTTATGTCCTAAGTATATGAAAACTGTCCCCGTTTATCACTCCAAGCAGGGGGAAAATTACCCATCAGTATGTTCACTTGCAGCTTTAGTTGTCAACACTCTTTGTTTATAACTTCTCTGTATTTCCCTCTTTTGGTCTTTCAACTAGGATTTAAGTAAAAAAAAAAAAAAATATATATATATATTTGGTACTGGGGATTGAACTCAGGAGCACTTGACTGCTGAGCTACATCCCCAGACCTATTTTGTATTCTATTTAGAGACAGGGTCTCACTGAGTTGGTTAGCACCTTACTTTTGAATCTTGGGTCCTCCTGCCTCAGCCTCCCAAGCAGCTGGGATTACAGGCATGTGCCACTGCACCTGGCTGTATTTAGGCAAATTTTATATAACATTTCTAGGAGTTTGTTTCTGGATAATTTTTATTTCATTTTATTCTACCATCTTGTCAGTATATTCATATAGCTATTAATAGCTTCTTCCTCAAAAAGCCAGATGAAGCTTTAAAATGACCTCTTCACAGCTCAAGTGCCATTTTTCTCCTTGTTTTTTTTTTTTCTGAAGAAGCCTTAGTTGTAGTTATAATTTATTGAATTTTTACTGTGTATTCAGTTTTAGTTGCATATTTTAATTATCACAAAAACTCTGAAATTTTGAGCGGATGCACATTTTCTGAGTGTGAAAATTAAGATTCAGGTTAAAGTACTGACCCAAGGCCTCATGGTAGGAAAATGGCACAATGTCAGGGAAGTTCTATCTGATACAGGAAGCTTTGATTTTAAAACATTTATCTCTGTGGGCCACTGAAATGACCACTTTCAAGAGACACAATTTTATGTGCATTATCTAATATGCTTATTGTAAAAAGTTGCACAGCTTTCTATATGTGGCTTTAGAATTTGGTATATACACCTTTGTTTATTTAAATGATGATTTCTTCCTATTAATGTTTATCTTTAGAATGTATTTATGATTTGAGAGAAATTTCTCCTTCATGAGTTTACTAGTCAGATATGAAAACCAACCAATGTATATTTATCACTAATAATAATTTACTGAGCATCTTATAAATATATATTTTTTTCTTACATGACAAGGCAATGTTAGCAGTAATTTAATGACAAAACTGCCTAAAATATAATATTTGGCCTGTCACTCAAAACCATTGTGGGCTAATCCTATTTCCTTACCATTCACCTTCTCAAACACTGTCTTGTGCTTTTGGAGCAAAAGGTGAAGAAACTGCTGCTAAGTATGCCACATCTGATTCTCACCTAATGACTAAATGGCTTGGAACCAGGTGCTTATAGATGCAGAAGGTAAGCATCCAGACTGGAGAGAGGAGACAAGCTCAAGTACTGTATATGGTAAGTTTTAGTCATGGGTAGATATCCCAAAAGATGTCTAGGAGACAATTTGATTCTGGAGAAAGGGAGAGTGGAACTTTTGGCTCTGTCTTCCCAATTGAAATGAATTCCCTGGACACCAGGAGCTGAAGATAATGTCTGGCTGAGCAACTGTTCTATGCCTTGCACTTTAATCTTTAGTTATTTGGTTATAATGTGCTTCCATGTATTTTCTGAACATCCAACTTATTTAGGTCTTACCCCTTTTCCCACTTTATGCCTTAGCTATTGTTTTAGTCAGCTTTATTGTTTCTGTGACCAAAGACCTGACAAGAAGAATTAGAGGAGGCAAAGTTTATTTGGGGCCTCACAGTTTCAACAGTCTCAATACATAGATGGCCAATTCTATTCCTCTGGGCCCATGAAGGAAGAGTGTGGCAGAGGAAAGCAGCTGGGGACATCGCACCAGGATATAGACAGAGACTCCACTCACCAGATACAAAATATATACCCCAAGGACACACCACTAGGGACCCACCTCCTTCAGCCAACCCTACCTGCCTTCAGTTACTCAGTTAATCCCTCTCAGGGGACTAATTCACTGTTTGGGTTAAGGCTTTTATAACCCAATCATTCAACCTCTAAATCTTCTTGCATTGGGTCAGACATGAGCTTTTGGGGATACCTAATATCTAAACCATCACATATATATTACACTGTATTGAAACTTTCTGCCTAGTTTCTGTGCTCTTCACTGATTTTTAAGCTATTGGAGAGTAGGGATAGCTATCTTGTTTATTATTGTAAATGGTATTTGGTGCTAAATACACTCTCCTGGAATAAATTGCTAATTATATTTCTAATTCAATATGGCATTACAAAAGCACATCAGATAAGGCAGAAAGCCAGACAGTTGTTATGGAGAAATGAGTAGCAAGTAATTAAGGGCATTCTGTATTGACTAGGCCAGAAGGAAAGAACCATGAATGTATAAGTCTTTGTGAAATGCGCTTGTTTGAAATTATTTTTTGCTATTTAGCCTGAGAATGAACTGGAATAAACTCATTTACTTCTGCTCTTATTATGCTTTAGTGTGCTACACACTCCAATTCCTTATTCATTTTTCACAAGGTTAAAAAGGGTATTTGGAATTGTACAGAATGTTCTTCTATTGCTATGGAAGGAATGTGCATTGATAACTCCCATTAGCATTTATCAATGTTTATACATACTTCTCTCAATGTAAACAAAATACTTCAGATTCACATTCCTTACAAGCCTTATATGTCATTAATAGTTTCACTATTTAAATAATACAGAAATGCACATGCTTTAAAACTATATTAGTTCTTTAAAAATGTCAAGAAAGGCAAAGTTTATGTAGTCTGCCACCTGCTAATGCCTGTAAAATCACTCCTGCTGGAGATACTGAATTGTTTTCCATTATATTAACATTGCATGAATAAAATCCAAGCCTTTTAAATCACAAGTTTCACAAGGTGTTGATTGGCCCCGAGCAGGATAAATTCAGACAAATATTTATGTTGCCAAGAGTTGTGTACATAAATATTCTTCCTTGAAAATGTTTCCAGTGTACTGTTAAACTGCCAAGGTGACATAACTTAACAGGTAAAGCAGTAAGTAGAGAGCCAGGGGTCATGGAATTTGAATTCTTTCCCCATTCCCACTTTAATATATAATCCCAAACCATTTGCACTTTTCCAAAGTCAAATTCCCACTTTGAGAAATGGAGAAAAATTAACCACATAACCAGAGCCTAAGGCAGGGTCCATGGTTATAGAAACTTAGAAAATATAAATTATTAGGAAGATATAGAAATGCATACCATTGCTGTCTTAGTTCACAGGGGCTTCCATAACAAAATGCCATAAACTATTTAAATAATACAGAAATGTAGATTTAAAACAACAGACACTCATTCTTCACAGTCTGGAGTGTGAGGAGTCTAGGATCAAGGGGTTGGCAGGTTTAGTTTCTGGGGAGGGCTTGCTTTCCAATTCATAGATATTGCTTCTGGCTGTGTCCTCACGTGCTGGGAGAGGCAAGGGGGTCTCTCTCAGCTCTCTTTTATGAGGGTGTCAATTCCAATCAGGAGGCCTTCACTTTCAAGATGCTTAATCACCTCCCAAAAGCCCCACCTCTCAATATCATCACTTTGTGTTCACATGTCAACATCTGAATTTTGAGGGTACACAACTATGCAGACTAAGGAAATTTTCATTTACAAGGAGATTGGTTTGCCTTTATTGTAAATCTTCACAATGCACTTGCAAATCGATTTGTAATATTACTTGTTATCATTCCTTGCATACTTCTTGTTATTCAGACACAATCCTCTGTGCTCTACTACCCCATCCACTCCTTGTACAAGACCTTGGAGGCAAGTGTTGTCATTCTCATATTAATGAAATTAATAGAGAGCATGTGATGAGCTCAAGATTTCTCAGCTTGAAGATGGCAGAGCCAGGATTCAAACCCATGTGATTCTGAAGCCAGAAGTCTGGATTCTTGTTCTCTATGCCACGCTGTCTCTATGCCTTACAAATTAAGCATCTGAGACTTAGAAAGTTTAATCATTTTGCTAAAGCTCACAAGCCAACATCACGCTGGACTGAAATGAAAGCCCTGATGTGTTTGACAAGGGAGCCCCAGCCATTTCTGTGATTGCTTCTCTAGTAATATTAATGTGCTTGGTATCTTCTGTTCCACCTTTCTCTCTTGAATTACCAGGAAAATTGGAGTCAGTGCCCTGCAAAGTGCTCTGACCTCACTAATCTCAGAACCCCAATCTTGCTAATGAATTCTACTTCAGCGGATCAGAAGGTGGATTATGTATCAAAGGTGGAACCAGTTGCATTTAAATCTTTAGGAACTCACTTACCTTATTGCTTAAATGAGAGATTTGTATGGTAGAGTCTCTGACTTTACATTGAATTTAGTTTAGCTTGAGTGAAGTGAATATTTATATTTCATCATGGAAGCTCTGTTACTTTACTTAGTTTTCAGAACTTTGTAGAAATACCATATGCCATAATACTTATAAACTCTATTGAGGTTGCATTAAATTCTTTGATTTTAAGACTTGGTCAAACAAATTGCCCATTTTATTTCATTGCTTATTAAAATAGCAAATATCTTGTTTCCTCTACAAGATAAATTCATTTAAAGGAATTAAATATAGTGGCCAAATGATTTACTTGAATTGTTTATTGCGTCTTTGATCATTAGACAGAAAATAGGAGATGATGGCAAAACTGAATTAAGGTAGAACCACTTAGAATCATCCACTTGCTTTCTCCAGGTGAAGCTGCCTAAACAGTTGTGTCATCTTGCTCAGAATATTCAGAAGAACATACAGTGTGACAGAATACATAATGTTGTTACGCACTAAAGCTACAGGTAGTTAGAGCATGAGATGTATTGATTAGTGATAGGAAGGTGTTTTCAGAGAGTTCAAGGATTTCAGCCTAAATGAATTTATTTTCACTCTGACTCTTGCATACTATTAGCGTAGTACTTTCTTAGAAAAGTTATATAGTATATGATTATTTCTAAATTCATAAATTTTATTCTAAGCATGATTTCATGTGAATAGAGGAAGAATTGAAATTTCTTTAGGATCAATTTGCATGTTACCAGGGAGATTCCATGCAAACAACAGCTGCAGCTATATCTCAGCCCCTGCCACTCGTGCCACAATACAGGGAGATGATGGCAAAACTTCCAATTGTTCCCATTGCACCTTTAATAGGCAGAAGAAAAACTCTTTAAAGATGTGCATTTTATAATCCCTATACCCTATGAATATGTTTTCTTACATGGCAAAAAGACTTCACAGATGTCACTTATGTTATAGACCTTGAGATGGGATGATTATCCTGGATTATCTTTGTGGGTACAATTTAATCACATGAGTCCTCAAAAGTAGAGTACTTTTCCTGGCAATAATCACAGTGATGTGATGTGAGGGCTCAATCCATTATTGCTGCTTTTGAAGATAGATTAAAGGTGCCATGAACCAAGGAATTGGTGTTCTCTAAAAGCTGGTAAGGCAAAGGAACAGATTTCCCCCTAGAGCTTATGGAAAGGAATGCTGCCCTTTTGGTTTTAACTTGGTGAAACCTGTGGTGGATTTATGATCTATAGAACTGTGAGATAATAAACTTGTATTGTTTAAATGGCTAAATTTGTGGCAATTTGTTACTGTAGCAACAGAAAACTAATAGAGTGTCACTCTGCATGATCTTTCCTGAATTGCAGCAGTGAGATTCAATAAGATGAAATCATTAAGCAGCAACTGCCTTAAAAAAAAAAAAAAAAAAAAAAA
>NW_025999932.1:18186757-18206587 GCF_001458135.2 Marmota marmota marmota
TATATATATATATATATATATATATATATATATATATATATATATATATATATATATATATCAACATTTCATTGTAAAAATTGCATAGAGATATTACTCTGTGCCATGAAAATCAAGGATTCTAACAGGTTTCTTTCATATTCATAATGTTTGAATTTATAATTACATATTATGTTTAAGAAGTGATTTTTAGGTCATCTGTGGTTCACTTTTATATTTAACATCAGTAATTAGAGTATATTTAATAAGATAAAGTGATTGAAGTGGAGAAAATCTACATAAATTTAGGCATGAATGTTATTGCTCATTAAAATATTTTTAAAAAGATTACTGAACAATGTAAAGGAAATTAAATGACCTTTGTTTTTTCAGGCAAGGTCTTTCATTTTCTTTTTAGACTTGCCAGTAAAATTAGAAAGATAACAGTGTCTAATTAAACCATGTTCTTTTCATTTGAAAAATGTTCACTAAAATTTAAATACAAAATTATGAGTAATAGTACAATCTTATTTATTAGTTAATCTTTTTATCCATATTATTCCATTTGGAAATGATAATTAGCTTTTTTCATGGAAGAATATATATTCTACTGCAACTTCAATTTCATAAGGACATCAATTGCAACTAGAGTACAATTACAACTAGAGAATTAGAACCAACCCAAAGAGTGGTTGTCACAATGCAAACGGTTTGGGCACAACACAGGGACTTGGAAGGACATGAAGTCAGGATGCACTTCCAAGATCTTGGCAGCAAGGAGAAATGGTGTAGAACTAAACAAAAACACCAGAACTGGCAAAGCAAGCATTTTGGCAAGGAGCAGCTAGTCACATTTGCTCTTTCTTTTTCATTTCCCCTCCATCTGAGGAACAGTTGATTTTATGCGTTTCCTTCCATATGAACATGGCCCTCATTCGTGGCTTCTCTTTTGGGATGTTTCTCCCTGAGTATCCATGGCCATCTTGAACTCTCTCCCTTTTCCTCCTTTGCTTGATTATGACTAACTCAAGCCCATCCACAAAACTCTAAACTTTCCTGCTAACTTTAAATGTATCTAGTGAATTCCTTTTTCAATCTGGTATTCCCTGCAGATATCTACATATATTGAGCCCAAACTATCTTTATTAGTCTCTGTAATTCTTGCTTTGCATAAGCCCTAAAATGAAGTAATGTGTGCATTGATTATGCTTTGCCATTTACTTATAGTTTCTGGGAAGGAAAATACCACTATTTTTAGTTCTTAATCTTAAAATAACTCATTTTGAAATGTGGTAAAATCTTAATGAATATCCAAATTCGTATACATTATTTAAGCTATAATTTCGTACACTAAACAGTCATTAGATTAACATACATCTTTAGATCTCTTCCCAGCTGTACCAAATTAGCTTTTCTGAGTACTTTTGGTTTATGATTTGAGGCAATGCAGAAAGTATTGCTTTTTCTAAGTGGTATTCTAAGGTTACAAACAGCAATTTGACTTTAAAATGCCATTTAGGATGTTTCCTCCTGTTAGTAGTCATGCAATAAAAATGCAATTTTTTTCCCCCAAGAATTATTGAATATTGAAACATAGCCTGATTTACTCATTTACAGATGAGGAAACAGGGAAATTTGAATGGTTTCAAAACAAGTCTGTAATTGGAGGGCTCTCTCCATCTTTTCTCTTTTAAAAATGCAACTATGACAGAATTATTTTGAATAGTCATTATCACTAAGAAAAAATGCAATAATAGAAATGATGGCAATGAAAACTTACAGCACTGTTATAAATCTTTATTTTTTTAAATAAGAAATATTTAAGAGTGTACAAGTCTAGTGGGTGTTTGTAGGTAGCCCTGGCTTTATTTTTCACCGTATTCTTTTTCTGAGTCTTTCATTACCTAGCATATATAACAACATGGAAGAAGTATTTCATCTGTCTGAATAAATGCATTTCCCTGTATTTTCCCTTCCCAACCTCTAGATTTGGGCTTCTGTCTTTCTGTTTCTCATAACACTTAGAGATTCTTTTCACATACTCCACTCTCCTAGTTATTAATGCTCCCTCTCTGACACTTCCTTATTTCTCTCCTTTTGAAAGGGGAACCCTGCTGCTGTCATTACTTTTTCTTAAGAGTTCCTTCAGATCTCTCCTTTAGCCAGCTACTCAATTCCCAGTTTGTAGAAAACCTGCTGGTGGCAATATCTCTTTTCCTTTAGTTAGTTGTTGTTATTCAAAATACTAGGAAGGCAGTTTGAATAATAATAATGATAGGTATATTATGTTTATAAATTACTGTTCATCTGATGATTTAAATGTAATTTATGGGCATGAAATCATTAGTAGGCTCAATTTTTGAGTGATGTGGTGGGTGGATCGGTTGGTTTCAGTGAGTGAAGAAGTGAAGAACAAAAGCAAGACAGGATTTAGAACTGACATTATCTAATAGTATGACTATGTCCAGTGGAATAGGTTTTTAGCAATATGATAAATACCTGTCAAAAATTTAGTTGATTTAACTAACTTTAATAAAATGATATTAAGTGGGATAAAATTATCGGTTTTTAATTTTATTCCAATAAATTCTGTTTTTAGTTTCCCCTGCCCTCCTAATACTTCTAGATTGAGACAGGGAATTTGTGGTAGTAGATCATATTCTTTTTGCTTATCCTTAAGCTGGGTTCAATGCACCCTTTTTGTTTTATTATATTGTCCTGTACATTTGCATTTTAGTCTTTGATCCCAAGTTGTGCCCCAAGTAACAAAATAAATCTTAGAAACTATCTTTTTCAGGTTTCCTAAAAGCAAAACTGGAGATGGGATTTTTGTGCAAATGGTTTTATTGCAGAAGATATTGCAGATGGGAAGTGAAGGATGGAAGATGGATCAGGGAAGAAAACTAAGCAGATTTCAGGTGGAAACTAACCTCCCAGTGAGGACCTGTGGATCATGAATTACACTGGAGTTGATCCCATTTTGAGGTGAGGATTTGACTTATTTGCTTACAGTCAATCATCTACTGTGGGCTTCAGCAGGGGCAGAGTGTAATTTTCTAGGTAAGGCAATTCTCAGGAAGAGGGTGATGTTGTGGTCCCTCAGCAACTTCACAGCAACTGGAGAATGGGTGCCTTAGACTGGTAAAGAAGCTTGGAATGTGTATATTGTTTAGCTTTTAAGGTTTGCAGCATGACAAACAACTTAGAGGCTGAAAGGCCATGTCTTCTTTTCTGTTTTCTTCAGACTGCCCATTTGGTGGGGCTCAGCTGGACAACCCTTCAGATCTTAGAAGTTTCAGTTTTTCTAAGCTGGGCTTGCTTACACATCTGGGGCCTCAGCAGGGACCATAAGGACAGTTGGAATAGTTATGGTCTCACATCAGATCATTTCTTAACATGTGTCATGGGGAGCTACAAAGTATGGGCCCAAGGAGCCAAATCAGTTTGTTGATTGTTTTGGAAATAAATTTTCTTGGAATACATTTGTTTACATTTTTGTCTATATTTGCCTTATCACTAAAAAGGCAGAGTTGAACAGTTCTGCCAGAGACTATAAAGCCCTCAAAGCCTAAAATATTTATCATCTGATTCTTTCCAGAAAATGTCTGTTGACCCTTGATCCATAAAGATGGCTCAGGCTTGCCTGCATGGTTGAAGGATTCCCAAAGCAGGAGCAGAAGCCGCAAGACTTCCTGAGACCTAGGCTTGAGACATGCACAAGGTCTCTGTTGGTTAAAGGAAATCACAAAGCTGATCAGATTCATGAAATGGATAAATAGACTTCACCTCTTGATGGGATAGACTAAAAACATATGTGATTATTTTTAGTTATCTACCATAACGGGTACATGATGGGTAAATAGGGGTAAGGTAAATGCTATAATAATACTGTAGGAGCATCAGGTTCTTGAAGGGGTATGTGTCAAAAACAGCAGAAACAACTGGGAAGATTAGAATCACTGCACAAAATGGTCCACCTTAATTACTGGGTGAGAACAGGACAACAAAATAACAGATACTTTTCTCAAAACATGGGTAATTATTGCTCAACATAATGTACATATATTTCAGTTCATGGTGAATGATTCAGGGAACAGAACTTTTCCCAGACCCAGAAGACAAAGGAAATTCACTAAGCTGAGCAGAGAGAAAACCACCTTCCTTGATGCTGTCTTACATCTAAATAGTAGTTTTTCAATTGTAAAATAAAATTTATTGGAATTAATCTCTTAAGATCAATGAAGCTTTCTCTTCCCCCTCCCTCATTTTAATTTATGTTCACATTAGTTTTGGAGCTGTGTCGAGGAATGCAATGCTGATATTTTTTTTCCCTGAATGTGTATTTTTCAATATTCTAACCACAGAGTGAAGAGTCTTAGATGCTAAAAACATTAGCTTGCAAGTTTTTTCCTGCACTCTTCACATTAAGCCTGTGATAAAAAGCCCACTTGAGGGCTGTGTTCAATGCCTAAAGTGAATGTTTTAAATTTAACGATACAATCAAAATCATTTTTCCCTGGTAACTACTATTGTGCTCATTTGAATAGATTCCAGTACTGTTGTCTTTCCTTTTCCAATATTCTTTGTGTATAAATACAAGTGAGCCGGTTTAGTTCATGTATAACAAGTATCCAACTAATACAGTAATTTACTTTGCCTATTATTTATCTCTGTCAGGATGAATGTCCGCCTATTTTTCGTCCTTGGTTAATAGCCATTATTATAATAATGTTAGTTCTGCATTTTAAGAATTCCACATGGAGTGGCTGAAAATTGCTTAGAAGTACTTCATACCAGAAGGTTAAATCTCAAAGAATTCTGGTCTTGCAACTAGCAAGCTAAATTGCTCCTAGCAACATTATATTAATTAATGTCAGGTCAAGCTATTTCCTTTTCTTTTTGTTCAATTCCAAATACCCCAGCAAGTGATTTCAGCTTTGCCAACCACAAACTGATTTGAATAGTAGAAGTTGAATGGACTGAAACCACTTGCTACTCTGAAAATAGCGACTTAGTTACAAATTCGGCAGTATTTTTTTATGGATGTCCAGAATCATTTTAACAATAAATCGACTCCTTAAAAAAAAAAAAAAAAAAAACTCATAAAATTGCATAGGTACCATCTTTTCTTGTTTTCCCATCCTATGATTATGTAAATATCATAGGATGGAATTAATTGGTATCTCTAGTCCTAAATGATTTTCTGCTTCTAGACAGTTAACCACACTTTTTGTCAGGGCAACAAGCAAATCTGAGTTGAGGGCAAAGGGGAAGGGTGGATGATAGGTGAATAAGCTATGGCAAACTCACCTCCCACCTAAGAATCCTCTGTCTTGACCCTGATACTCCACTCTGTACCCTGCTCAAGTTGTCCTTCCACATACCACAGGGGATCTGGGTGGATCCATGTCTTAGGCCCATTCATGGTGTGAGAATTTTACTTGTGAAGCTGATTAACTGATGGTTCACTTGTGGTTTCGCTGTACCAACTGAAGCAGTTTTATTTTGGGGAAGTTGAATGATCAGACGAGTTTTAGATCATGAATTCTAGGTATAAAATATATGTAGTTATTATAGCAATAGTTATTAAACAATTGCTCAACCATGTTAACAAAAATGAGATATAATTAACAGAATACTACCATACATTAAAATAATACTATTACAGTTTGAGCAGCTCTACTCCAAAAATCCAAAATCTAATATGCTCTAAAATTCAAAACATTTTGGGTGCTAATCTGATGCCACAAGTGGAAAATTCTACATCATGAAATTTTGTTTTATATACCGAATTATTAAAAATATTATATAAAATTACATTTAGTCTATGTGTATGAGGTATGTGTGAAACATTGAATTTTGCATTTAGTTTTGTGTTCCGACCCCAAGATATTTCATTATATATATGCACATATTCCAAGATCCAAAAATCCTGAAATCTAAAACAATTCTGATTCCAAGCATTTTAGGCAAAGGATACTCAACCTGTAGCCAACACTTGAATTTTTGAGAATGTAATAATACATAGAATATTTTAAGTGTAATATTTAACATGTAAAATCTCTGAAGTATTGAGCGTCAAGTTTCTTTAACTTACTAGTATATAGGTTACAATAAATAACCTTTCCTTTATTTTATATCTAGCTAGCCAAAATTTGTTAGTACATTGTCTACTTGTACCAGGAAATAATTTTCAATTGAGTATCAAGAAATAATCCAAGAGAGTTACATTTGAAAAATTTGTATTTACATTAACACATATATGTGAATGTGAAAATAAATTGTACCTTTTTAAATTTGTTGAATGCCTGGCTCTATTTTCAGCTTTCATTAATTTCTGCATTTTGTCTTGGTGTGTTGCTAAGGTCAAGAGAAGATGGGTTTTATCAATATGCTTTTCAAGAAGAAGCTAGAAAGGAAAAAAAATCTGAAAAATATGAAGAGATTTAAACAGAGACCAGAATAAATACTGATTCTAAGATTAGGGTTTTACGGTCACTGCTTTGTGATGTTTGTTTTATATAACACGGGAAGTTACAATGAAATTCCTTTTTATGACTAACCACATTGCCCTAACACTGAAGTTGTCTGAAGCTAGACTATTGTTAAAGAGACCAGGTCTCTTTTTAAAATTTATCTGCAAATGATTGATGCAGTTATAGGGTCTTAGCTGATAACAGTTCATGCTGCCATCTCTGTCAGTAATGCTGGAGGACAGTGCTAGGACATAATTCAGTGTGAACTAAATTTGGATTTCTCCATTGGGCATTAGATGGCAGTATTAATCAAGATATTCCAAGCTGACTTATGTTGCAGTAATTTTTAAAGGTACTTACGATTTTCCCAAGAATATTTCAAGAATTAGTTACTTATCTGGTATTTTCTTCTTCTATAAAGAGAAAGCATAAAATGTACTTCAGGTCTGGTTTTGTAATCTTTTGCATCATTTATTAATTCTTGTTTTAGGAAAGCTGCTATAAGACAACTGGCTTTTATTTCAAATTAGTTAACTTGACTGTTATATCCAAAGTATTTTTTTTTTACAAATTTTATCTTTTCTCTTCTTATAGATATAAATTTCTATGTGCCAATGATTACAATTTCAAAGCAAGAGAATGGCTTTATTAAGCTGATTTATAATGATCATGTAAATAGGAGTTTACAGTGCCATTTGGAAGGAAGCAGAGCACTAGAATCCCTTATCAGCTCCCTAGCTATTTCCCGAGTTATCAATTGAACTCTTTTGTGCCTAAGATTCTTCATCTATAAAATGGCAATGATACTAATTTTTAATCTTATCATCTTGTTGTCAAAGATTAAGTGAGTTATTATATATAAAGTGCTTAGAACAATGGCTGGCATATAGAAAGCACCTTATAAATGTGTGCTGTGTATGGGGGAAGTGGTAGAAGGGGATGTCATGGTGTTTGTGATGATAACACTTAGTATGTTTGTATTTGCAGTGCACAAAATATCAGGAATGACATTCATGAAAAATGAAGTCTCTTGGCTGCTGTCCCTCAGTTGATGTTCTGGGGAGCTAGATAGGCTCCATGACTGACTTGTCACAAAAGAAGGGATTCTTTTCATCCATGACCAAACTCAGGGGTGATTCTTCCAACTGGAAATGTCATGGAATCAGGTTCCCTCCATCCCTGCAGCTGAGTAGAGCTCAGGACACAAATCTGGCAGCAGGGAGAGGCATCAGGCTCAGAGCCCTCAGAGAGGAACAGGAAGCTGTGGGAGAAAGCATTTTCTGGGACATGAGTAATCTTTGGCAGGCATTCAGAAGAGCACTTTGGAGGAGAGGCTGAAGATCATTTACTAAGGTAGACAAAGACTTGGATATTGAAATGTGAACTTTTGAGATATTGCAGATAACATCAGAGAATTCTCAGCCCTGATGTAGGAAGGCATCTGACTCCCATGGATGGTAGAATAAGAACCTTGTGAGGAACTCAGAAGATGGTAAGAAGAACTCAGAGATCAAAAGAGAAGAACTGAAACTCAGAGCCTCAGCATCATTCATGACATGGTGTTCACCAATCCTCTGTGAGGAGGAAGTATATTTTCTATGATATGCATGATAAAAAAATAGCCCCCAAATTTAAAAACTAGGTGCTTAAGTTAAGCACTTTTTTTTGCATAATTTTTAACCCACAATAATGTGAAGGCATTCTTTTCCATTATGTTTCTCAGGAGGAAAATGAAACTAAAAGATTTTAGGTAACTTGCATGTTAAATAACTGAATTAAGTAATTCAGTGTCAGCACTTAAGTTTACTGATGAGTAAAACTGAACATGAGTCTTTTACCATGTCTGTCTAACCATTCTCCATGAAGTCTTTTATAGTTTTATAAAACTCTAAATTAAATAACCCATCTGGGTAATTTCATAGATACCTTTAGATGGTTACAAATACAATAGGACTGAAAGGATTTTTACCTAGTGACCTCAGTAAAGATATGGAGTCCACAGACAGACAATCAAAATAAGTAGCCTTCTTAACAGAATGCTGCCTTAATAGAACTTACTCGAGTCTGGTAATAATACCTGTGTACAGGTATGTGTTCATATGCATGTATTTATCTCTATTTATATGTGTATATTTACATGTGAGTGATTGTATCATGTTTATGGATCTCACCTCCTTCAGGCCTATCATCTAACCAAAGTTAGCTATGATATAACTTTCATTGTTTAAAGATTGATATTTTAGAAGTTCTAAGCATGACTTCATATCTTATGTTTTTTAAAAAATTTTCCAAGATAAACATGAAATTCAAATTTGACTTTATCTGTCCTTTTATTCTTATCCATCTGAATTACCTTATGGATCAACATCAGAATCTAGTGTTAATACCTATTAATGTAATTCAGGTTTTTCAAGTAAAGATTCTCAAATTACTCTTTGTAATAAAGAGTTAAGCACCTCATTTAAGAGAACTCAAAAAATAAAAAAACCTTTAAGTGATAGGAATGAGAGTCTTATTTTAAGTCTCCTAGAGATCTCCTTTTCTCTTATATTCCATAAAATTTATCATCAGCTTTCAAGGAAGCTACCAGTGATGTGTATTTTCTGTGCTTGCATCTGACACTAAAGACAAAAAAAAATGTGACTCATCTGCCACAGTAGTTGGATATAATGTCTGAAGGCACTGTTTACAAGGCCCATTAGTGTTTACAGCTCTGTCTCTTTCCTTCATGGTCTGCAAAGCATTTTAGTTCAGACTGAGTTATTCTTTCATAGGAACCAATTTTCTATAGTGTGGATACCTCTTCAATGTGGAAAACTCCAGTGGGAGTTCTGGTGTCTTCCCTGTGAAGGCCAGATAATACATTAGTGTCGCCATGCTGCAGAGCCTAGCACCCTGCGATTTGTTTGTGGTACCAGAGGGACTGCGCATTCCAAACTCCAAAATCAAAATGGTATCAGAGATGACAATGTCCAGTTTCCACCAAACAACTTAGAAGCTTGGTTTATTGTTTGTTTCAGGTAACTCTGTTTTTCTGTAACAATTTTTGAGTGTCATTGCCAATTCAGATCTATTGGTAAACACTTTCTATTGGTAAACACTTCATGCAGGAATATATACACACGGCAAAATATGATTTGAATGGAGACAGATCTTGGGCTAACCATATTACCTATAAATTCATCTGTATGTTCATATTTAGAAAGACTAAGTTCAAGAGATGTATTGTATAGCATGGTGAACTATAGTTAATAATTACATATTGTATTCTAGAAGAATGCTAAGGGAGAGAGAATTAATGTTCTCACCACAAAAATAGCAAACACACACACACACACACACAAATTTAAAAGTAAAAGATCCAGCTCTTTTACAGTGGAGTTCAGGAAAATCTGCCTGACCTTTTCCCCAGAGTAAGATATTATCTTTCTTGTACTGGATTGAAAAAACAACAAAACCTGACCAACCATACAAATTGTGCATTTGTTAAACAGCTGGATTTAACCATTTTACAATGCATATATTCTTTGAAACATTATATTTTGAATGATAATTACATATTTTATATATCAGTTTAAGAAGTGAACACATTTGAAAAACATTCATCCATGAAATGAATAACGATCCTTAGTATATCCAAGGTGTGGAGTGAGATCAGGACTGGAGTAAGAGTGCCTGCAGCAGAGGCCTCAGCAGGATCCCCACAGTGAGTGGTCTGAGGTGCCTCTCTTGACTTACTCTGGTCCCATATTCCTAGTGTCTTTCAGAAGCGGTCTGAGATTTGATCCTCATTGCAAGCTGATAAGTTAGCCTGGTGCAGTTTCATGGATGCCGGGAAGAGACAAAGGATTCCTGGGTCAGCAACCAAGAACACGTCAAGTAGCCTGAGTTTCATGTCCCAGTTGGTTCCATTTGCCACCCAAGTGTGATCTGTGATAGTGAACACCCCAGGCAGGTGCTGGGTACTATGTGGGTCTGCAACACAGCTCAGGTATCTCAAGCTTAAAAAAAGAATTCTGATCTCTTTATATAATGATGTACAATCAAACCCACCTGACATTTGTCCAGAGTAAGATATTATCTTTATTTTACTGGACAGTAAAAGCAAGAACAAAGCACTACCAACCAACCAAACAAAAATCCTGCCCTCTGCCTCTGGAAGGAGACACCATCTTTCAAGGCATTCACTTGAAATTCTAGAACAAAAGCTGGGAGAGACTTTGCATGTAAATTGTGCACAGTCATAAGAGACCCCAGAGAACTGTCTCCTAACACAAGATTTTATTAGATTAAGTAAAGCAGTGTTGTTAAAACACTTGGTCCAGACTGGGGAACATAGGAGGAGCTCAATGCATGTCAGTTTATTCCTTTCTCTTCATTCTGAAGCATGGAAACTCTTATATCATTGTCCTATAGCTGGAAGGTTAATTGAAGGCAAGAACCATGTTTTGTTGCTCCTACTATGGAAAAATATTTTCAGATGGTTTCTGGCTATTTTATGCCTGCAGATGAATCCAATAAAAAAGGGGGGGGGGGTAGGATCTTTACAGAAATAAAGGTTAAATGAGGACATAACTATAGAACCCTGATCTGATTAGATTAGTGTCATTATAAGAAAAGACAGAATCTTCTCTCCCCATCCCTTGTGTGGATGTAGTGAAGAGGAGGCCCACTGTAGGCCAGGAAGAGAGGCCTCACCAGAAACTGACCATGCTGGCTTTCTCATTGACAGCTGGAACTGTCTAGTATACAAGGTCTCACTGAAGAAGATTAGGCTGATGTTGTTACATCACTTCTTAATGGCAAGCAAGGTACCTGAGTGTCAGGCAGTGGCCTTGAAACATAATGGTAATTCCAGTGGGAATGAGTTTGAGGAAACAAACTTTTTTTTTCCCCCTGAGTAAAAGACGACCCTAACCCAAAATGATTGCCTTTCCCCAAATTATAATATGACGTTTTTGGCATAGCAGTTGAGTTTAATAAAACACATAATACTGTGCTGAAATGCAATAATTTTACATTAATTCTGGATTAAAGGAATCACATATTTTTAAGCAGATTGAATGCTAAATGGAGAGCAACTTGTGAACATATCTGTTACTTAGGATGTTTTCTTTTAATAGAATTCATTTTAGCCTCACCACAGCCAAGTAGTATTAGTAATGGCTGTCATCCAAAGCCTAGAAATAGCATCATTCAATTGAAATGGATGCTATAATTCTAGTCTTTCAAATTGAAACCTATATGTACACATTTAGTTGGCTAAACTTATGAAGAATGTTGAGCTGGAAGGTGACCCATATAAGGCGAAGAAATAACACTAACATTAACCAGCATTAGGTTTTTCCATCTCAATATTTACTTTGAGTGGCTAAAGATTTACCCCAGTTCATGAAGGACACCCTGTTGTGTCAAAGGTAGGCATTATTTATTTTAGGAATACATACTTTTCACTATTTTGTATGCTGCAGGGCCTTTAACATTTTTCTTTGTCCCTTTAACGGAAAGTTGTTACAGTTCCCCTAAATACCTAACCTTGCTCATCTGCAGTGTTGGTACTACGGTCTTAAAGACTCTTTACATATAACTAGTTTTAAAACATTTATTGAATATGTACACATTTAAGTAGAGCATGTGCACCCATTGTTCTACTTCAGGCCACACTACTACAGAGATAAGTACAGTCTCTATTTTGTGTCCCCAAGGACTTGAAAGGTTCCTAGGGAAAGCCAAGACCACCCACCAACAGCCTTGGTAAGGACAGAGCTGCTGGTGTGGGATGAATACAGAACCAGCCTGCTTCGGATTCTACCTGGAACACTGCTGAGACTCACATATATCAAATTCAAGACCTATCATCCTTACTTGTTTGCTTGATGCTAATAATAATATATATCTACAAAAAAGAGAGCAATCTTTGATCAATAGTGATTTTAGCTCATTTCTTAAGCATGCCTGGTTTCACATGATTGAGAATAAAATATATTTCCTTTTCTCTACTCTTGATACTCCCTGTCTTTCCCTACATTCCAACAAGCCCTTACTTCATAGAACTTCCCAGTACCCCCATGCTGCCAGTATCTGGTGGGATAACATATGTATGACACAACAGTGTGGAATGGTGTCTTTTTCTGAAAGAGGCCAGAGAGTAAATATTTTAGATTTTGAGGGCTGCATAGGACTGTTGCCCAGCCTTTTTGTTTGTTTATAGTGCTTTAAAAACAAACTATGTTTAACTCAAGAGTGATATAGATCAGACAACCCCCGTGGATCTCAGATATTAGCATGCCTGAGAATGATCTGGAGGGCTTGTTGAATCTTATCCCAGATTCCCCCATTCAGTCTCTCTGGGGTGTGACCTGAGAATTTGCATTTCTAACAAACTCTCAGCTTATAATGATATTGCTGGTCCTGGAACTGTATGTTTTTAACTGCTCTACAACAGCAGTTCTCAATCATTACAGTATTTTAGAATTTCCAAAGGAGTTAAAAAACAAAAAGTAATGCAAAACCCCAAGATTATATCCAGACTTCATCTTAGAGCAAAAGAATAGTCTTTATTTTTTAAAAATGGTTGATATATATTTAAGCCCATCCCCAGTGCTTTGAGTGTACACCACAGTACCCTTTCCCCAGAAACCCAACCCTCATTCCAATGATACCTGGTAAACTGAGATATGCTTTTAACCTGTGGGTTTATATTGTGACTTCTATTACCCCAGAGTCTATCCTTATCCCTTTCAACACAAAGATGATCCTGCCTGCAAGACCTCAAGGTCATAAAGGGTTATCTGGAGAAATAGTGCAATTAATGCAAAATGAAGATTCTGTGATTATGACAAGGTTCCCACATCTAAAGAAAATCAAAATATTAGTATAAAATACACTGAGCAAAAATATGAGGTCTATTTTTTTTTTTTTTTTTTGGTTTGGAAAGGACTTATCTTCTCAAGGGTTGGGGCAAGGGAGAGACTTGGTAGGAAGGAGAGGAGGGAGAGACAAGTCCAGATGCAGGGCAGAGAGAGGAAAGCAGGTGTGGGCCAAACCAAGGTGGAGCCAATATATTCCAGTCACCCAGGAAGCCTTGAGCAAAATGAGACAGGATGGAGACCCATTTCTCTTGGGTGGAGAAAGACATAGTACATTCAAGTGACTTTTTGCCCAGGGTTAACCACTCTATAGGACTTAGCTTTCAGGTGTGCGTGGGTGGGGGCGAATGGAAGTTCATTGAAATAATTTCCGAAGATTCTTTCCAGCAGCATTTGCTTTTATATTTTCAAACCAACCTGAAAGGTGCTTTCAGGAATGCTCAAGGTCAAGAGTGCAGCAGGGCCACTGCTCCCTCCCATGTTTCTAGAGCAGAGGGGGAACAAGGCGGGCAAGAGAAGTGGGGAAAGGGTGGGGCGAGACAAGGAGGAGGGCCCGGAGGCCAAGAGGTTCCCGGACCCCAGCGCCCGGGGTTCCTTCTCGGCTCTGGGCGCAGAGCCCTCAGGTCCCCTGGGGACCACAAATCAGCTGAGCTGGACGGAATCCGGCCAGAGGAGGACACTAGCGCGGGGCTTGCTGTTTCCCAGCGAAAGGCGGGGTGAACCTGACCCTAGCTCTCCTTCTGAACGCTGATCGCGGTTCCTGGAGCCGAGCGCGGTTCCCGCCTCCCGCGACGCGCGCGGCTAGGGGCTGGACACTGAGCGCACTGCGGACGTGCAGGGACCTGGGGCCAGCAGCGCGGTCCTTCTCCCGGTGGGAAAGGGCAGAAGACGAACGTTTTGTCTTCTTCTGTTGTGCCTTTTCCTTCCTTCTGGGTAGCTTTTTTACCAAAGACTTCTTGGGCTGGGAAGGAGGCATACCTGGGGTTTATCTGTGTGTGTGTGTGTGTGTGTGTGTGTGTGTGTGTATGGGGCGGCTGAGTGTTGGAGTCTGGCATGGGTTTGGTTTGGCCCTGGTCACGTGCTCCAGGCTGCACTGTGGGGAATGAAATGAGAGCCTTTAAATTCAGCAAAAATTGACTGGTCATCTCCTGGGAAAGAGTCAGCGGGAGTGGGGGCACGGGGTAGACCTGACTTAAGAACCCAAGGAAATCCCAGTTGCCGTTGTGTTCCTTGTGCCTGGACTCATTCTATAACTGGGGCAGCAGATCTCTTCGGAAAATGGGCAGTAAACTGGATACTTAGGCTTAAGATAGCCAGTTTATGATCTGTGTTGATCCACCTGACATGGCGGTGTCCATGGCCAGGGTCAGATCTTAGGGCCACAATAATACTTGAGAAGCTGTTGAAAGGGCTGTATGAAAAGCCTTCCCACAAGGAGGCTTCATTTCTTCTTCTAGATTTTCCTAGTCCATAAATTAATCTTTCCTAATGATGTTTATCACATCGAATAGATTTTATTTCCATTTCATCTTGGTAAGCAGTGTGCCTGGTCACAGGAAGGGCTCACACAGTATGTTGGAATGACTGACCTAATGCAGTGGCTCTCAAACTTGAGCCTGTCATAGTCACCTAAAGGTACTGCTAAAATAGTGTTGGGCCCCCCTCTTGAGTTTCTGATTCAGAAGGTTTGGGGTGGAGCCCCGAGAATCTGTATTTCTGACAAGTCCCATCCCAGGTGATTCGGAAACTGCCCATCTGGGGACCACATTTTTGAGAACCTCTCTTGTAGGAATTGATTCTTCTTCATTCTTGCTGCACATTAGCATCAGAATCAACTCTGGAGCTTTAAATTTAATCAGAACAAACCAAAACCAATAACAGCGATAAAAATAACAAAAGATATATGCCCTAGCTCTGCTGCCAGATATTCTTATAAAATTGGTATGGCACGAGACTGGCCATTGATTTATTTTAAATTCGGTTTTGGTGTCATCCTCAGGTGCTGTTCATTTGCTGCCAGGGCTGAGAACTATGCCATGGTGCCAGCATAAATCAGCATTATAGGACCACCTGTTTAGTTTAAGGCTCCAGTTAATAGACTAGCTCACTGGATCCAAAAGAAGATGGACAATAGGTATATCTGCTACCTCATTACTAGGAATGGTTGATTTAGTAGTTTGGCTGATTTCCTTATTTTGGGAAGTGGAAATGGGACACAAGCCCTCTCATTTAGGAAGATAATCTGAAAAAAAAAAAAAAAGAAGGCCCAGTCTTGATGGCAGATGATCCAAAAAGTGGATAAAGCAGGGAGTACATTGAAACAAAGATGGGCTACTTACCAAGCATGTTCTTCTGTGAGCCTGAAATTCATTCCACATGCATCCCCAGCCCCTTCAACCTTTTCGTAATTAGCCAACAGATTTTTCTTATAGGGTTCTAATTCAGCTGTAGCCAACCAAAGTTCTTATTTGACAATTGGTGATATTTTTCTAACATCTTGTGTGCTTGATCATTTTTAATGATGTAAGTCCCAGAAAGAACCTTCTAGAATCCTAAGTATAGACAGCAAAAGTGATAGTAGGTGTGAGTAAAGGACCATCTCATGAAACTGTAGAAGTTTAAAACAGAGGGAAGATATTTTGTAGGTTTATAGAAGAGACGCTGCTGGCCCGGGTGGTCCAGGTGGCAGGGCTTCATAAACCTTAATTTGCATTTACTCCTTGAGTTTGCAGTTCTCCTGCTAAGGGAATTGCCTTGTTACCAGTCTTATAGTTGAGGTCTCACCCTTTGCTTTTGTTTTGAGTTCAAGTTTTATATGCCCCTGGAACTAAACATGGTATGCTCTGTTTTAGTCAGCTTTGTGTCATTGTGAACAAAACATCCAACTTAGAGGAGGGAAAGTTTTTTGGGAACATATCAGTTTAAGAGGTCTCAGTTCACAGACCACTTACTCCATAGGTCTGGACCAGAAGTGAGATAGAAAATTATGGCTGACGGGTGTGGCAGAGGGAAGCAGCTCAGGACATGGGGACCAGGTGGTAGAGAGCTCCGCTCACCAGGGACAAAATACAAACACCAAAGGCATATTGCTAGTGACCTACCTCCTCCGGCCTTATCTTCTTGCCTTTTGTTACCACCCAGTTAATTGATATAAGTGGATCAATTCACTGATTAAATTACACGTCTCATAATCTGAGCATTTTGCCTCTGAACATTCTTGCATTGTCTCACACATCAGCCTTTGGGGGATACCTTATATCTAGACTGTAACGTGCTCACACTTTTAATTTACTATTCTATAACTGATTATTCAAATTCATTTTCCATCTTAATGACTTGTAAGAATTTTATGTGTTTTAAGGACATCGATATCTTTTGTGTATTTTCCATTTTTGTCATTTTCTTTGAATCAAAAAATTTGATAATGAAAATTTTAACTTTTTACACAAATCTATTTTTTTTTGTTTTGAAGGATCTGCTTTGTCATTCTCAGAAATTGTTTTCCTATCTCTTAATTAAATAAACACTATGAAGTTTATTTTTTCATATATGGCACATGTATGAGACTGGCCATTGATTTATTGCAGGGGAGAGTGGTCTGGACATACATGTTGCTATGAGAGGTGAAGTAGAAGTTGATTTTTGCTTCTTTTTCAAGGAGAGCTAGTTGTCCCAGCACTATTTTTATTAACAGCTTGTATTGGGTGTGTGGGAGACTCCCCCTTCTCCGGAGAACATCATGGAATCCCTTACCCCTCCCCCTTCTCTCCAAAGGGCGCCAAGCTGAAGAGCGCCAAATTCAAAGGTTTTCTTGACCAATCCCCATGGGACTCAGTGTTGGTTCGCTGTTCCTGAGTCACCTGCCAATCAGCACCTGCCACATCACCTACGCAACCTTTCTTAAGCCCAAGCTTGTGAACTCACTCTCACTGCCCTCTTCCTCTCTGCTCTTTCTCTCCTCTCTTCTAATCTCTTTCTCTCTGCTCTCTTCCTCTGCTCTCTGCTCTTTCTCTATGCCCTCCTCCTCTCGTCTCTCTGCTCTCTGCCTCTCTTTTTCTCTGAGATGCCCCCTTTAACCCCAAAATATATCTGTATTAGTTCATCTTCCATTGCTATAATATAATACCCCCAAACTTGATACTTTATAAAGAAAAGAGGTTTTCTTTAGCTCACAGTTTGGGAGGCTAAAAGTACAAGATTGGGCACCATGGTTGATTTAGCCTCTGGTGAGCCCCCTTAGTTGCATCACACCTTAACAGATGGTACCATGGCAGGAGCATGCACACGTGAGACAGGAAGCCAGAGAGTGGGGAATGGGACAGTCTTGTCTTTTCGTGACAACCTGCTCTTTTTGTGAGAACCAATTTGGGGTTCCAAAGAACTACATGTACCCCTTCTGAAGGCAGCTCCCCCAATGACCTGATTATCTGCACTAAATGTTACCTCTTAAATGTGTACCACCTCCGTCATTACCACACTGAAGGCCAGGCTTCCAGCACATGAAACTCTGGGGAACAAATCACATTCAATCCATAGCCATATGTAAATGTAAATTTATATGTATGTGTGTACATGTGTGTGTATGTGTTTGTGTGCATAATACTTTTATATTTATGATCTGTCCTATCTGTATGTTCTCATCTGAATGAATTCACCTGTATCTTCTCTGACCAGTGCATCCCCTTTAAAAAGTGATCACAGTCTTTTAAAGAGTCTTTTACTATTTCAAAGGGAAGAATCTCCTTATTATTTTTTTTAAATCCTGTCTTTTCTAGCGCATTTATTCTTCCAAAAAATTCCTTGGTCATATGCTTCCTCCTCTCAAAAATTGTATTGGTGAAAGTTTTGAATTGGAGATGTTTAAGGATATCATTCAGATGGAACAACTTCAACAATAAAACATCACTGGGAAAGCACAGCTCATGTAAACTTTTTTTAAAAATCAGATACAAATAGCATTTGCTTTATTTTAGTTCAAGATGGCAAGAAATTGAATATTCAAAGCCACTTTTTGATTAATAAGTTACTTCAAAATGAATTAACTAACTGACGAGTGTGGCTATATTGGATATGTGAGGCATATTATTTGGGATCAAGTTACAAGGAGACAGAAGCTTAAAGAATATAGAAGTTGGTTTCTTTCTTAGGTGATGTATGCAGGTCAGTATTCTGGATCCTTCTGGGCGATTAAGAAACAGAATTGCTGCCCTGTGTGGGTTGCACAAGAAGGAAGGGGAGAGAGCCCAGAACAGGTCTGTTCATGGTTTTAAGGCACAGCCTTATTTCCCAATGACAGTTGTTTCACTTTCATCCATAACTTCTGCTGTATTCCTTTGCCAGACACAGAGTGATATGATCACTCTTAGCTCTCAGGAAGACTAGGAAATACAGGTCCTGACTGATAGGGGACTTGGCTAGCTGAATTGTCTATACTGTGGAAGAGAGATTATACTTTGTTAATCTGTTTGTAGTCACAGTTCAGAGACTGTCAGCCAAACTGCCATCACTACAAAAGGCATGTGGGTATAGTTGAGTCTCACGATGGTCATTAGTGTTGAAAAGAGCAAAAGCAAGTTCCTCCCTTTGCCAACCCATAGCTGACTTTGATGCCCCCTTCTCACAGGAACAATTGTGATATTGTAGGAAGCTCAGGATTACCAGTAAAAACGGACCAGCATTCAAATGAATAGTGATGACTCCTGTTTCTCGAAAAACTGTAAAACCAGAATAATGCAGTCATTGCAGTTTTATGATTGGGCATGAGGAATTCATGGGTCCAGCATTTCAAAGCTCCTTTTCTTGATTATATCCCCATGTCTGCTCTCTCTATTGATGATTGTGTACCTCAGGAAGGGACAATATAGACTTGGAATAAAAAGACAATATAGCCATATTCTGAAGTCTCAGCTAACTCCTGCCTAGGCTGAAACATCTGTGTGCCAATAGGCAGTGTTTGAGTGAAGACTAACACATTTGTTTTTGTTTAAGGAACAGTTGGTTGAGATGGTTGCTTTTGTGTTTGATAAAGTGATAATGCGAAAGCAAAGTCACATGCTCTGGAGCTAAGCAAGGAGGTCATAAACCAAGATTTAGACCTGATCAGGTGGCAGCCAAGCCAATACTGAACATAGATTTAAACTTCATTTTTATTCATCAGAAGTACTGCATTTACTGTTATTTTTACAAGCAAAGATTTATAGCAGTTTAGGCATATACTGTTTTCATGCAGCTTTAGTGAAATTATGCTTGCCGCCAGGTGAAATTCTTCCCAGTATTCTAAAATTAAAGCCATTCTGTGGCAGTTTTCACCTCCCACCCCCCCAGGGTCACTTTTTATTTTTTAATGTCATGGAATGAAGCTGATTGCAATTTAGTACAGATTCATTCTAATTAACTGAGGTATCATAGATTCCTTAAAAAGTGAGAACTTTGGTCTGATAATAGGAAAATAACATTTGATCTCTGTACTATGTTTTTTTTTCTTTTTTTTTTTTTTTTTTTTTTTT
>NW_025999932.1:18206611-18346550 GCF_001458135.2 Marmota marmota marmota
TTTTTTTTTTTTTTTTTTTTTTTTTTTTTTTTTTGGTAATAGTGAAGCACACCAAGCTATTTGGATTTCCTTTGTTGAAATATCTTGTTTTCTTTACCAATTACCTCATGTCTCTGATGGAAAAAAAACAAAACCAAAACAAAAACCTACCCCGTTTAACCATATGGATTCCTCGGTGCAGATGAAAAACTTCCCAATATTCCTTGCTTCCTGGTAACAAAAAGCCAAGCCTGTGCGAAGTTCCATGATGAGACTGGAGAAAATGTCCCAGAAGGGGATAGTCAGGGGATAAGATATCAGAGATAACAACTGACAACTAGGCAGATCACTGACTCTGTTTTTGCCTTTGAGAGTATTTGTTACTACGTTCAAAAACTATTTTTCTTGAAGCTGGGCCAACCCAGCTCTCCAGGTAAGCAAATTACATATTAGTGTATGAATATGTGTGTGTGTACCACGAATCTACTTTCTTCTAACACCACTAGGATTTATCTTTCCCCTCTGCAAAAAGTTAGACAGGTTTCTCTTAAGTTATCCAATTTCTGTCCCTCAGGGGTACAAAATGGTATCTTAGACTATCCCTGGTCCTTTTCCTAAAACTCCCCACTAGACTCAGTTCTGTTAAGTAGGCTTTTCAACTGTTCCCAGTACACATCCTGCTTATTTCTTTTCCTACCAGAGATTCCATACGCAGCAGGTTTACTTACTGGATGAACAAATGGATTCCTGACTGAGGGGACTTGCCTTGGCTGATCCCCAAGGGGGATCAGTCATGGTCTTTTCTGTATTTGGTTTCAGGTCCCCAGGTCCCTATTTCTAGTTCTCTTTTCTCATGACAACTGTCTAACTCTTTCCTTTTCCGTAAGGCCTTTCATCCTGGAGGTAATTATTGTATACTTTGGTACTTAATCTTATGATTACTTTAGCACTTTAGTGCATAGTTTATTATATTCTTTAATTCTCTGTGTCACAGAGAGTTTTAGTTACACCAAATTCTAAATGTTGGTACTCTGTCATATCTTTTCTTTATGTCCTCTAAGGAATTTATCACTCACTATCAAGCCTATAATAAGCTTTTAAAATAAATACTTTCAGAATTGGGAGGATTGATATGGATGAATCGTTTTTAAGTGTGATCAGTTTGTGTTTTTGATGCAATCCAGTTTGGTACTTGCTTCTGTCCTAGTCCCATTAAACTAATGAATCACATGCTTGCCCACAGAAACAGTAGTCTGCTGGAGGATTAGTTTGAAGTAGTATGTGATTCAATAAAAAAAAAAAAAGAGGTAATTTGTTCACCTTCTTTCCCAACCATCAGGGAAACCATCATAAACAGCTGAAACTGCCCTTACTCCCTCCCTACCAACGCTGAGCAAGGCTCTGTTGTTAAATAGTTACCCTGATTTTAATGACTGCTTTGCCATTTATGAACTGTGTGACCTTGCACAAGTTATGGAACCTCTCTGAGCCTCAATTTCCTCATTTTAAAATGAGGGTGATCATGTACCCTTTCACAGACACTTCTGGGATTAGCAGTAAAGTCTACAGTAGTCATCACTTATCAAGATTACCATGTGCCTGGCAGTACACTGTGTACATAAATTCTCTCCCTTAATTGTTACAACGTTTTTGGCACAGCCTTCTAGATGCTTAGTAACAGTGGCTATTATATTTCATACCTTGGCTTACATGTACACTGAGTCAGACTGGAGATTTCCAAAGACTCGTTTTTCATTTCCCAGAATTGGCAGAAAGGCTTACTAAAGTCAGGCTACCACCAGGGGCTTGCGGCCAAAGGCCAGTGTTATGGTTACTCTGAGCAGAGGCAAAAATTCTGGGTTTTGCCATGGGTCCGTGAAATGGTCTTGCAACAGGGAAGCTTGCTCTCACTGGTTTAGGAGATAAGCAGCATGCTCCTTTGAGTGGCTTATTAGCTGATTGACAGTACAGATTGGTAGAAATGGTTGATTTCATTAAGTACAAAAGAAGCTCACCTTGTATAAATCTAGATGACATTTGAAGGATGGAAAGGGGTAAAATCTGGATGTTGTGAACAGTTCTTGTTTCCTTTGAGCTAAACTAACTCTGAGCTATAAAACTGGGACTTAACTTTCAACAGGAAGGAGTTAGATTAGACTCTGGTAAGAATTTCCTAATTGTAAAGTTTTGAGCCAGTAGGCACATGAGCCACCCTACCAAGAATGTATTCAGGGCTTTTATCTTTTGTGTACAGATCCTTTTTTTTTTTAAAGAGAGAGAGAGAGAGAGAATTTTTTTAATATTTATTTTTCAGTTTTCGGCGGACACAACATCTTTGTTTGTATGTGGTGCTGAGGATCGAACCCGGGCCGCACGCATGCCAGGCGAGCGCGCTACCGCTTGAGCCACATCCCCAGCCCCTTGTGTACAGATCTTAAGGTGCATTTAGGAAGTAGAAAAATGACCCAGATGACCTCACACAGTAACTTCGCTGGACAGTGATTCTGTACAATCTCCTTTTTTTTTCTAAAATTAAATTTTATATAATTATGTTTAAATTATATTTCTTTCTCCTGTTAATCCAGCCAAGAGGTAGACTTCTGGGGTTGGGCTTGGAGATTGGTGTTTTTGAAAATAACTTCAAGTGATTTCATCTTGCAGCCAGGTCTGAAACCATCACTTTGGATAAAACACAATCCAGAGACTGGGAACTGGTCTCCAATCCTGTGATGATTTGACTGTGAGGTTGTCCCTTTTACTGTCACATTGTGGTTGCATCTTCCATGATGATCCACATTGTCAGGGCTGAGGTGCAAGAGGATTTTCTCCCCATTGGTCTTGCAATAATTTTATTAAGTTCCTGAATGTAGTAATCTTAATCTTTGTTTCTTACAGAGCTACTGTTACATCTTCTATTTAGTTCTTACTTGCACCCTCTCATGGGGGAAAATTGTATAACCTTTCCTTGTATGGTATCCACCAGAAGCTTCTGTGACTCAGTTAAGCACAGTCATTGAGATAATTAAAGACATTTTTTATGTTCCAAATTCTTTAGCATCCTCATTATACAGAAGATGTCCATGAGGCCCAGAGAGGTGAAGTAACTTGTCTAAGGTCATAAATCTTGTAAGTGGGAAAGCTTGATTCAAAGCCCCAAAAGTCGAGTCCATCTGTCGTCCTACTGAGGTCATGGTAGTAGGATCCAAACACTAGATGGCTAGAGATTGGCAGCCAACTGTCTGGTCAGATAAAAACTGGGCTATAGTCCTAGAAGGGTTTGCTGGGATTCTTTTTTAAACCCCAGTATGGAACTTCAGAGTAGACACAAAAGGAGAACTTCTTCTACTCACAAGGTAACAGCCTCAGTAGGTTGTGGCTCAAGGTAAAGGGGGTTGACTGGACAAACTGAGTAAACCAGTCAAGATCATTGATGCAGAAACCTTACATCAGGACACTCCTCAACTCTGGGAGCAAGAGAAATAGCAGATTAAGAATCTGTTCAAACTACCCGCCTGCAATGCCTGTGTTGGCACCACAGTGGGAGGGGAAGGGGCTGCAGTCTCAGTGTAAGAGCTGCTGGCATTTTATCAACACTTGCCCATGTTCCAGGCAACATAATAAGCAAGTTGGAGGCGTCAATCATTCCTTCCTTAGAGTAGCTCTGTGAGGTATAGAGCATTGTCATTACCATTTTTGCTATCACCAGCATG
The DNA here is from genome assembly GCF_001458135.2 of Marmota marmota marmota. NCBI lineage: Eukaryota > Metazoa > Chordata > Mammalia > Rodentia > Sciuridae > Marmota > Marmota marmota. The sequence goes on from NW_025999932.1 coordinate 18,210,301, forward strand.
AAACTGTAAAAGATTTACCCAAGTCCAAAGATGGTAAATGTTATAATTGAGATAACTGAGATTTTAAAGAGCCTTACTCTCAGCCCTCCCCACATAATATGTTATGATCCCCTCCCCCCCAACACCCAATGCTTCTGTTTTGTGATGAAAAGATCAACTTGGAAAACTAAATTCTGGATGTTTCTGTTTGTCAGTCTAAGTTAAACTGATAATGTTATGAAATATTCAGTGTCTGGGGCGGCCATTGATGTGTCTTATTTTGTGTATGGGGGGCTAAAGGAGGAGCTTCTGTCTTCGAGAAGTCTAGCTCCCTTCCCCATTGCAAGTCTGTAAGCTGTGGTGAGAGACATGGCTACTTCATTCTAGAAGTGGTCTTGTGACTCAGGGTCAGTCAACTACATGTCCTTGCCTGGGACTTTGCTCTTAAGTGAAAATGTGACTGGGGAGGAATTTTCCAGAATGGTGATGAGGATGTCTTGAGGGCCCACTGAGTGTGGTGTTAATAAGAGAATATCCCAATCAGGATGCTTAGTGGGGGCCTTTAGCCATCTCCTGTCCCCTGGGTGTCGGCACCTATTTCTCAAACTCATTCTCCAGTGCCCTTCTCCCCCAAATCAGTGATACCCTTTAGTAGTTCCCCTCCTTCCTTCCTTCCTCCCTCCCTCCTCCCTCCCTCCCTCCCTTCCTTCCTTCCTTCCTTCCTTCCTTCCTTCCTTCCTTCCTTCTCTCTTTCTTTCTTCTTTCTCCTTCCTTCCTTCCTTCTCTCTTCTTTCTCCTTCCTTCCTTCCTTCTTGGTTTCTTTTCCTTTCTTTGTTCTTCAGTTTGAGTTGGCTCCTGTTGCTGAAAGCCCATACTGATTGCTACCCAGCAAGACAACTTACAAATAAATTAATTATGTACACAAAATACACAGACTCCTGATACCTATAAGTAGCTTTCTTCAGTGTTGTTTGACGCCCTTAAAATCATGTCATATTATAGAAAAGGTTTTATTTTCCTTCTCTTTTAATTCACTTCCATTTACTTTACTCTCAATCTTTCTTTTTCATCTACTTTTCTGATTTATTCTCCAGACTTCTTTCCAGCCAGGTGGGCCCCATATGGAGTCTTTAATACTTCCGTCAGCTCTCTCTCTGGGTGTTCTGCACCTCAGCTTCCCTAATCATAACCATGATTGCCTTGTGCTTTTACAAGACATTTGCTTATTTAATTTATTTAGCATACTGTTCAATTAATGACTTAGTCACAGTCTGCTTAATGTTTCTGTACCTCTCCAACTTGGAAATAGAATAAAAGAAGTGTTGCCTTTTTCACATCTCGGAACTGGTTTATATTGAAACAGAAAATGAGGATTTTAATTCTTTCATCACTGTTGTTATCTCTTATGACTCTGAGTTAGGCTGTTATAAATCTCCCGCAAAAGCACTTCTGAAGCTTGAGGGGTTTCATGGACTCTCTGGTTATTATGACCCTGACATAACGAACTACATTAGCTGTTGTTGAATGAAATAAAGTAACACCGAGGGGGAAAAATGCTAGTTAAAACTACAAATAGCATAGATGCTTTTGCCCCTAAGGAAGTGGCATAATTTTTCTCTGGAGTCTTTTGTTTAAAAAAATGTTTAATGGTCTGACCTTGGGAACTGATGCTTATAGGAATTGGAAGGAGACAGCACAACAGAAGGTTGGTAAATTGGGTTCAAATAAAATAAAAAAGAAATTGGATGGTGGGGAGCTGCCCAGAAGGGAGAGGGCCAGTCAGATAAAGCAGGAGTTTACCCAAGTAAAAGGGACATTTAGGAAACATTCTCTAGAGATAGTGATGGTTCAGGGATTTTTTGAGGCCAGAATGTCTAATGTTAAATTTTAAGAGGTTTATTTAAATATTCCAGAAAAGAAAGTTATACATACCCTTGATTCAATTCCTTTAGTGGGTATGAATGGGTGGGCACGATGGCCCACTGGGGAAGTAGAGGTCTCAGAGGGGAAGGAAAGTGGTGCAGAGTGAAAATGGCTCAGTACTGGATGGGAAGCATATAATACAGAGGAAGGGGAACCTGAGGAGGGTGAGGGTGGACTAGAGGCAGTTGAGTTATCATTGTTGTTACATAGCCAAAATTTGGGGGGAAGAAATTGACCCATTGGGAAAGCTGAAAAGGAAATACTATAACAATAACATCGAGGAAAGGATCAGTTGGATGAATAAAAGCAGAATAAAGGTCATGCTTTCCTTTTTTTTTTTCTCCTTGTCTCTTGCAATGCCTAAATGTGACAGAGTCTGCTGTTTCAGTAAACATAGGTCTTCAGTGTGTAACCACGTGGCATTGACTGTGTTGAGCACCTTCTAAAATGAGACGACCAGATCCAAGATATTTTCCTCCAAGAGCATTAGTCAAAAGCAGAAAATAGAAAAGAGTATTTAAATATCTAATAGAAATATATACTTAGAATGTAAATTTCTTAGTGGGAGTGTTTGTGGAATAAGATGATTTTCTTACAAATGATGGGCAAAGACCATTATTTGTTATTTTCCAATCCTGTTCATGATTTCAAATACAGGAAATATGACCATAGCCATAAATATTTAGTATCAGTCTTCTATGACGCAGAGCAACATTCAAATTTAAAAGATAGGACTAAAGTCCAGGGGAATGAACAATTCCTCAACTAGATTTCTAATAATCTAGACTAGAGAGACATAATGGTGGGGAAGGATGAAGTACTGATTAGGAAAGAAAAATGAATGAAGAGAAGGGCTGAAAATATTCTTTCCAACTTTTATCTTGTTTGGGATAGATTATAACCTTTAGGAGGTACAGGAAATAAAATTTCTTCTTGAGAAGTAAAAATGGCTATTTTATTCTAGGCTAACCCATTACATTATGCAGCAGCTGCTCAATAATCATGAAATTTTAGCTATACTAATGGTGTATAATCACCATACACAGAAAGCTCACAGGTGCCTTACAGTAGTGTTGAAATAAATGTTTTGGTTTAATGTTCCTATATTTGAATACTGTAAACTTTTAAAGAAATTCTTAATACTTAAAGTATTTATTCAGTTCAGAGTTAAAACTTAGAAAACAAATTTTATCATACTTCAGAGGACACATAGTTTCCATAGGGCATTGGCAGACACCCAAGCCCGAATTTCCCTACACCTTCCCTGAAAAACCACACACATCAAAAACAGTAGTGAATGGATCACCTATAAGCCACTTTTACAGCATAACTAGGACATGGTGACTTTATCTACTTAAGTTATGTGTAAGCAGGGAAGGACATGTACACATAGTTAAATCTAGAAGAGTCACTTCCTTAGCCCACAGAGAATGAGGATTTGGTTGGAAACTGAGTAGAAAACTATCAGAGGCCTGGCATAGATGAAGACTTCCCCAGAAGTAGACTGTTAGTTGATTATCTTTCTAAAAGAAAGTATTTAGATATTTTCAAAAACAACATTATTTTTCCTAATACAGATCGCTGCATTGACTGGGGACTTGGTGAAAGAGAAAAACAACCTTTAGGCAGAAAGGCATCAATTTGTGTGAACTGAAATCTGTTCATCATATTCAGTGTGTCATTTTGCTTCCTGTTCCTCATTTAAAAGTAAAATGTAAGGGAGAAAGAAAAAAAAGAGAGCAAAACATGACTCATTAGTTTAAACATTAAGTGCAATCCAATACAGTGAAAAGATAGAAACACAATTGATAGAACCAGCAGAAGAGACCAGATAAGAATCCTTGTGTAATCAAACAGAACTAAACAATATGGACAGTCACTGTGACTCGGGGAATGGACAGGGAAAATGGTTTTTATGGTACAGTGGTGGGCGAGAGCTCCCAAAGCTCAGGTGCTCAGTTGAGTACCCTTGAAGAGAGAGACAGTCCAGGGGCAGGCCACCATAAGGCCGAGAACAGAAGAATATCATTCTAGTTGATGTAAATATAACTCCTGCCACCTGTGGATGAAACATGCCAATTTTCAGATAAAACAGTTTCCTTTGTGGTAGGATCTGTTACACAAACACTTCTCTTCCAGCTCTCAGATTCTGGACTTGACCAGAAGCCCAAACCCACTTCCTACTTCCATTCCTCCCTGCTCCACCTGACTCCACGGCTCAGCATCCCATATTGATCAGGGGTCTTTCCCGTTTCTGGTGTCCATTGAACTTACTTTCCTCTTTACCCTTCTATGGCATTGTTTCCTGTTTACTTATCTTCTGCTGGACTGGAAGTTTGACTTATTTGCCTTTAAGAACTCGGTGTCTATCATGGTGTTTGGCACATCCCATAGACTCACCAAGCATTGGCAATGAGAAGACCTTCGGTATTCTCCAGAAAAAGAAAAAAATTGAGCACAGATGATTGAAACTTCTAGAGGTCTATATGAAAATATGCTTACAGTTGTGGTCACTTTTTCATATGTCCTGTGCACATGAATGAATAGAGTAACTCTCTAACCTATTTTCCAATAATGCTACCCTCCTTGTATTTTTCTGCAAATATAGGCAATATGGTTCATCTGTATGGTAAAATACCACATTCATAATGTTGTTCAACTGCTACCTTTCTCAAGTTTTAAAACATTTCCTCACTGCCAAATGAAATTCCATGCCCAAGAAGCAGTTCTTCCCCATTTCCCCCCTCTTCCCAGTCCTTGCCAACCACCAATGTGCTTTCTGTCTCCATGAATTTAACTATTCTTGGTATTTCATATAAATGGAATTATATGATATGCGACCATATGTGTCTGACTTCTTTTCTTAACATAATATTCTAAGTTACATGAAGGTTGTAGCATGCATCAGTACTTCATTCATTTTTATGGCTAAATAATATTCTACTGCATGAATCTGCCATGTTTGTTTATCCATCCATTTGTTGATGGACATTGAAGTTGTTTTTATTCATTGATTATTGTGAATGTTGCTTTTATGCACTTGTGTGTATACATTTTGGTTTAAGTACCTGTTTTCATGTCTTTTGCAAATATAAGTGGGAGTGAAATTTCTAGGTCGCATGACTATTCAAAGCTAAATTCCTTGTGAAAGTTCCAAAATATTTTTCATAGCAATGGAACAACCAGCGATGTAGAAGGTTGCCAGCTTATCTACATACTTGCCTACATTTCCAATTCATTTTTTATTATTATAGCCATTTTTAGGGGTATGAGGTGGTATTTCACTGTGGTTTATTTCCTCAATGACTAATAACCTTGAGAATCTTTTCGTGTACCTTGGAGTGATATCTACTTATATCCTTTGCACACTTAAGAATTTCATTGTTTGTCTTTTTGTTGTTGAGCTTAAATATTCTGGATAACAAACTCTTATCAGATATATTATTCACAAAGATTTTCTCCCATTTAGTAGACTGTCCTTTCATTTTCTTGATAATGTTCTTTGCTGTGAAAAAGTTTAAAATTTCGTTGAAGTCCAATTTATCTATTTTTTAATTTTGCTCATGGTTTTGTTGTCATCTGAGATTCCATTGCTAAATCCAGAGTTATGAAGATTTACTGCCATGATTTCTTCCACGTGTTTTATGGTTTTTAGCCCTTGTATTTAAGTCACTGATCTATTGTGAGCTAAGTTTTCTACATGGTGTGTAGCTGAAGTTTCCCTCTTTTTTTTTTATGTCTTTCATCATCCAGGCAAACACAAATAAATGCCCCTGAAATGAATTCCTGTCTCTAAGGCTTTGTTGTTTCTTCTGCCTACAATGATTTTCCTTATCTTCATCCCACCTAGGCTTGCATTTCCCATCATTCAATGTGAGGCACAAATACTAACTCTAACTTGTAATCTTTCTTAAACTCCTGTGGCCTCTCTCCACTTTCATCTCACCAAAATCAGCAGAAATAGTTTGAACTCTGAATTCCCAAGACCTCTTTTCCAGCAGTAATTTATATACCATTCACTTATTATCCAATCAGTTATCCACACATCCAAAGATTAAAAAAAAAAAAAAAAAGGTTGGGCACCTACTCTGCTAAGTACTATAAGCTTTTTAAGTTCTGTCATATGTCACACACACACACACACACATATTTAAATATTTATTTTTTAGTTGTAGTTGCATATAATGCATATAATAATATTTTATTTATTTATTTTTATGTGGTGCTGAGGATTGAACCCAGGGCCTCACATGTGCTAGGCGAATGCTCTCCTGCTGAGCTACAACCCCAGCCTGTATGTAATATATTTTTGAAGTTGCCTTCTTCTCTTACTGGTGAGAAGGTTTTAAAAGAGGCACATCATGTCATTGATCTCCCCCTCCCCGACAGCAACTGAGAGAATTAATAAATATACAAATGCAAGCATTATTCAAGCATACTACCACTTTCAATGTAGACAACTGGCTCTAAATTCTTGACCTTCCTGTATCTTGTACCAGCTTGAAGTCCTGATCTCAGCTGAGGCCAGGGAAGGTTGTAACAGTACACTTCTCCCAAATCTATCAAATTTACTGCACTATTTCTCCTTTGGACCACTACTCATCCTTTGTATGTTAGTGGGATTTTCAGTTTTTCCCGGGGGGTGGAGGGTATTGTTGCAGCAAGGTAATCATCAACTATTTTCTGGGAGCAAAACCCCTCAAATACAGTACTATTTCTCCTTCCTTGCTTATAGATTTGTATGAACGATGGTGCTAAATACATTTTAAGTTTTAGTAAAGCCATTTAACAAAATGCCAATGGGAGGAGTGGTTCATGCATCCTGAAGTATTTCTGAAATATGCCTTATGCAAATACTAGAGGGAGCTCTGACAGAAGGGTTCACATCTGGGGTTTGTCTGGAGGTGTGTGTGTGCCTGGGGGGTGGGGTGGGATGGGGTGGGGTGGGAGGAGGGAATGAGTTATCTTTCTTTTCCTTCTTCCTTTGTAAACAATTTTTCATATTTTTGTTTCTTTAGTCATCTTGCAGTGATGAAGGTGGTGAATTCAGGATTGATCACTTCTAACACAACATCCGACATTTTAATCATATCGCATGTTGCAGAAAGACACATTGTTGGATCTTTTCTAGGCCTTTGGAAAAAGGCCTAGAGGTTTTTGAATTGATAGATTTCAATTACCTTATTTCTCCAAGTTACATAAAATATTCCTCTGATAGGAATTTTCTGAATTTCAATACTATTGAATCCACAGTAGTGGTAAAATTTAAAAAAAAAAATCTATTGTTTGAAAAAGGAGAAGATAAAAGAGGCCAGGAATCACCGAATAAAGTCTGTTGGTCTGCTCAAAAAGAAGGTACAAGAGCCGTGACGTATTTCAATAGTTTATTCAATTTAATCTTTTTTTTTTTTTTTTAAAGAGAGAGAGAGAGAGAGAGAGAGAGAGAATTTTAACATTTATTTTTTTTTAGTTTTTGGCGGACACAACATCTTTGTTTGTATGTGGTGCTGAGGCTCGAACCCGGGCCGCACGCATACCAGGCGAGCGAGCTACCACTTGAGCCACATCCCCAGCCCTTCAATTTAATCTTAAAGTATAATTCTGATAGCAGCATTTCTAATTAGGTGGCTATTTTCAGTCTCTCCCGCTTCCCAGCACAAGTTCCCCAAAATACCTGCTGATTTTAAGCAGTGCATTAGATGGCACTATTCACATAGTTTAGAGCGGCATCGGCTTCAGTCATTTTTATTGCACAGACCCAAACATATACCTTCATTTTGAATTTCACACTGCTCCAGCTCAATTTCTAAAGCTGCTATTTTCCTGGCTTCCTTTTATGCCTTTGGTGAAACTAGGGTGAAAACCCCCCACATGTTTAAGAATGTGAGTGCTTGGGGATATCCCTTGACAGACACAGAGCATGTTAGATGTCTTCTGAGCCTTGATAGCTTACTTAAGCAATAAGGAAATATGGCAAATTATGGCTGTTGCTTATTCATGGCTACTTAAGATTCACAGAAATATGCCTTGCTCTTTTTTGCTTATACAAACCACCCAAGTTCACCTAAAAGTAATGGATGTCTTTATTATTTAAAAAAAATGATTAGGTTTAAATCACATTCTTCACTAAAATTTTTTCCTAATTTAAAACTCTTATTAGATATCTCTATATTTTTTCTTATTACTTTCTCTATTGCCTTTTAATTGAATTTGACCCTTTGGCATTTAAAAAGAAAACCTCTATTCTATCCCTCCTTATGCTTCTATTTATTTTTAGCCTCAAATCCAATAAAGATCATTTGCCAGGTCCAAGGCTGACTTAACTTCCTCAGAGCAGCGTCCATGTGGCACATGGACCAGATGCCAAATAATTTAATATGTCTTAGATGCCATCAGGAAAATATCCCAAAAGTCTAAATCAAGATGCCTTACATTAGGGCATAACTTTCTTTTAGAAATTTAGCTTGAAAAAGAAATCAAATCATCAAGTCATTATTTTCCTCCAAATAGCTGAGGAGTCTGCCCTCTTCAGTTTCCACCACCCAGCAAAGTCTGTTTTCCAGTTTTCCTGAGACCCTGGGACCTCTTGACCTGGGAAGGTACCACACCATATGTTAAATCCACTTAGACTAAATTTAGAAGCATCTTTTCCCCTACCTCAAGTGAGATCAAGCAGACTTCGAGCATGGGATAGACAGGGAGGGCTTCCCGAAGTAAGGGCTGCAGGGTCAGAGAAAGAAAGGGGGCTTTGTAATTCCTGAGACTTAACCCTTCTTATTCTTTCCAGAAACACCAGAGATTTTAGGACTACTGATTATAGCACACATTCTTTAGAATACCATCTTCCAGTGGGATGAACTTTCAAAGTATGTTTGTTAAACAAATTCCAGCTAATTGCCATATAATAATATATATCTCATTACAGTTACGCAATTTTCACAATATAGACGCCTGAGATTCTATTATCCTATTTCATAGATGAGGAAACTGAGAATTAGAGAAGTTCAGGTTCACAGATCTAAGACTAACACCCACATCTTCTGACTCCTAGCTGAGCATGCTTTTCATCAAACTCTGAAAGCTTGTCAAGTTTCAACACTTTATTGCCCCCACTCAATGATGGGGATTATGTGTGTCCGACTTAAAAGTTGGCTTAAATTTGTCTTGACTTGTTTGCAGAGCAAAGCTACAGTTCATTCTCTTCTCTGGTCAGGATATAATTATGGTGCTAGCTAGAAAGGGCCCACGTTCTGCTTTGGCTGGTTTGTCCCATAACTCCCAGGTTGATCTCAATACTATTAGGAGCTACCTTTGTTTGGGTAAGGATTTTGGAAGGGAGGGTTAGTGTTTTAGAGAATTCATGTCTTAAAGGAAAACTCAAGCAGAGAAATGCCCTTTAAGTGAGAGTTTCCATCCAAAACCAAACAAAAGTTTAGGGAGTTGTGATAGACTACATTTGCTTTTTAATACCCACCATATGTCTGATTTTATTCAGGGACTAGAGGAGTGGGCAAGTGTGTATTTTCACAGATTATATAAATAACAGCCCTGCAATCACTGATTTCTTCTAGGTGATAACATTTTGGATTGTACTAAATAAAGTGCTAGGGAAAAACTTAAAAACCATCACTAATTACTGATAGAGACAGTCCACTGATAGGTCTTTGGCTAGTGCCTGCAATAGTTTGCGCTGTGAATTTAGTTTAGAGTGGATTGTTTACAGCTAGAGATAAAGGTGGTCCCTTTCAGGGGTTTCAATAGTAATATTCCCATTTCCTGTTGTTAATTTCTCCTCTCCCCCCCCCCTTTTTAATGTTTCACATGATGAACTATAAATCTAAAACTGAGCTTAAAAAAAAAAAAAGGTCCAGCCATATTCTCTCCTTCTTCTGGGTCCTTTGTCTTCTTGGATGGCAAATGTCAACTTTTCCATTCTCTTTTCCCTCTATCTCTCAGTGGTGGAAGTGCAAGGAGATAGTGGGGCTCTGGTGCCCAGAGGGAAGGAAGGCGTTAACATTTGTGGAGTGTTCCCTGTGTCCAGGCACTGGGCTAACCTGTTACATATGTGGGGGTATAATATTTCAAAGTGCTAATTGTCTGGTATAACTGCCAATTCTCCCCAGCGTGGCAGCTAAATGGAAAAGCAACATGGCCGTGGGGACGATTTACAGGGGGGAAGAAAGTTCTTTCGCTTTTAAGTTCAAAGGGCACCATCTGGGTATGAGACAGGAAGAAAATTTGAAAAGGAATGCAGTCAGGGAGAACAGGTTTTTCTTCCTCATTTGAGACGAAAGAGATAAAGGAGCCTAGAGCTTGCAACCAAGTCATCCTAAAGTCACCCAGTTCTGAAAACACTGACTGGGTGTTCCTTTTAACTTTCTTTCCTTCCTTGATATGTGTTTGTGGCTGGGGCTTCTGAGGCTTTCCAGAACCTATAGTTTTGCATAGGATAGCAGATTGAGCTCCTTTCTTTGGTATTAGTAGCAATAAAGGGAGTACATTGATACAATAGACGTTTACTGAAGACCCGATTAAGCATAGTGGGCTAAGTGTTTGAGATGTTGCCACACTTCTTGAGGACTCAGGAGGTTTACAGGCTGAACTCTGTTGCAAACAACATCATCTCCTAGGAGGGTGCCAATGAGTATTGTCTAGCCTTTGTGGCAAATCTTTGTAAGTTCCCAATTTTTTTTTTTTAACTACATTCTGCTTATCCACCCTGGGTCCTCATAACTGACCATCTGGCTTTTTCTCTCTCCAGTTCAATTCTCTTCTCTGCATCTTTTGTCCTGTTTCCTCCGGCACCTGCAGCACACTGTCCTGTGTTCATTCTTTGGCACTATGCAGAAAAGGAAGGATTGTTTATTTTCTTTAGTAGACTGTCATTTTGGAAGGAGACGCCTGACTTCTAGGAGGGAAAGAGTTAGCATGCAGCTAGGAGAAATCTTCCCCATTTCCTCTTTCCCCAGAAAATAAACCAAACCCCTTTTGAGTTATTTTCTGGCCTTCTATTTTTAAACCATCTCTAAAGCAGCCATTTTCCTACCACAGTGACCACCAGCTGCTGGGATTGTGGAGCGGAGATAAGAGATTTTTAACTCTCTATTGCACATGCTATGTTGGCTGCTCTAGCACTGTGGCCACCTTGAGCACGCTGGGCTAGAGATTTGGGTCTTAGGTTCACACATAACCCACTACAAAGATGTCACTTTAGACAAATCATTTGTCTCTGTCTCAGTTCTTCGTCTGCAAGATGGATTTCTACTGCTACCAATAGGATAGAATGAGATGAAAGATATGCAAACATTTTCAAGATAAAGGTGTTTTTCAAATGCAGAGGAGTGGTATTATTCTGTGGAGATAAGGTGATAAAAAATACCCACTATTTAAAATATGTGTACTAGTTAGACTGGATGTCTTTTAAGATTGTATTTTAAAGGTAATCTATTTGGAGGACAAGTACCATTTGAACTGTTTTGGACACCTTTGTGTTTCATGAATCATTTAAAGCAAACAATTTTTATAAAGTAGAGCAGATTTTCTTGGCTATAAGTCACTTTCTTCCATTTTAAGCTAACAGGATAATTAAAAGGCATCATGTGTGGAAAGCAAGTACAAAGGACAATGGCTATGGGATTCTTTCTGCCTGTGATAAGTTGTGGTTTACTTCTAACCTTTGGAAAAAAGTTATCACTTTTTATATTTGCTGGTGACAATCAAATGGAAGAAAACAGTTTTAAAGAATAAAAATCTAAGATGTTTCATGGCTATGCAGATCTATTTTCATTTTCACAGATGGAAATTCTGCAGAGTTGGTTATAACATATTTATTTTATTCAGAACAATCCCAGTTGTATCTTCCGTTCTATAAAAAAAATTGTAATTTAAATGAAAAAGTATGCATTCATGTCACATCGTTGTCCTCTGTGGCCTACATTTTGATCTTGGTAGGTGGTGTATGTAATATTTTATATCTTGTTAAAAACCATAATCAAATTGTAAGTTTGTTTCTTTATGTGTTGTGATGTGGTAGAAAAATAGGAGAAGACTTAGTCAGGGATTAAGGCTGATGTAGTCCAGGTAGTTGCAATATGAGAAAGAAAGGGGGAAGTAGGTGACTGCAGAAAAAACATCTTTCCTATCTGCAGGAGAATGATGGAAAGTGGAAGAAGACTGAATTTGCCTCAGAAATGTAAAGCCCTCCCAGGATTCCATTAACTACATTCCTGGGATGAGATTCACAACTATCATTTTTCTCATTTCACCCCTGCACCCCCCAAATATTTGCCCAATTTTGACAGAATTTTAAAGTTGCATGCACAATGACGTCAATATTTTAACTTGGAATTGTGAATCTGCTGAAAGGCAAGGCACTTCCTCTCCTGCAGTTTGTTCCACATATAGGTGTTTTCAGTAAACATTTCTATTTCCTGCACAGAGTTACAAATCATTTTGAGATCAGGGAAAACTCCTCCTCCTATGGTTAATTGTATCTAGGGGCAGGACTTACTGCCATACCATGCTGATTTTGAGTGCTTACTAAATGCTCTTAGTGAAATATTGAGAAATGATATGTATCTCGTTTACATGGAATTTGCTTACAAAAGGTCTAGACACATCTTCACAATGAGTAGAATAATGTCTATCATACAGCCAATTAGGCAAAGGCCCACAGATAATTGAAGAAAACTAGTGAAAATTTTCCCCCAAATTAAGTATGATTTTAAAAAGAAAATCTTGCTCTTGGAAAAACTAGAAGAAATTATTCCCATGTGGAAATAATGGTAGGTTATCCCATTTGCCTCTAGATCCTATTCCTGAGGACATTCCCTGCTTTGGTCTGTTTTCTAAGAACACAGCTTCTATGAACTTTCATGTATAGGGTTCTGTGTGACCATACATATGTTTTTATTTCTTTGGAATAAAAGCCCAAGAGTACCCTTGCTGGGTGGAGTGGTAAGTACATATTTAGTTTTGCTCATTGGTTCCATTTTAACCTCATCCACAGCTTTATAAATATTCTCTTCACAGCACTTTGAATTGGCCATATCTTTCGTCTCAGAACTGATGATACACTGCGGGTTGAAATGCTGGAAATCAAAGAAATCTCTAATGTCTATAGAAAATGTTTAGCCTTGTGCTCTTGGCATATAAATATATATGCCTCCATTTTACAAAAAGCAAATAAACTCATATCTGTAAATATAAGATGGACAAAGAATAAAATTGCCCACCACATATCAGATGAAATCCAAAACAGCATTATTTTATGAAATATATCAGCAAAAGCTTAATTAGGCTCCAGTTATATCTCTTAGATATTGTCTTCAGTAGATTTTATGGATTCTATATAATAAAAAACAAAAATGGAAATATCAAAAGGTTATAAAATTCAAAAAAAGCACTAAAAAAGAGAATCACCTACAAATAGCTGAACATGTTGAATCAGGAGTTGTCTTTCACTGTCTGGCACAACTGTGTAAATTGGTGTGAAGTGCAGAGAAAATATCCCGTGTCTCTGGTATAATTGTAAAGTTGGGAATACTCTGAGCTTTTCCCTAAATCCAAGTGCCATGTTTGTAGTACATGTATCTTCATGTATTTATTAAGAGAAATATACATACTGTGATGTGTCTTTGGTGTATGATATAATGGATTTTTAAAAATGTATATACTCATGTAGATGACACTTCAGTCAAGATACAGACTATTTCTCTCAATCCCCCAAAGCTCCGTTGGCCACATTTTGGGCAATCTTATATTCCGTAGATGACCATTATTCTCAGCTCTAACTCCAGATGTTTAATATCTACTTCATATAAATGAGTCTTATCTCATGTAAAGTTTTATATATGGTTTCCTTTATTCCACATGAAATATTCCTACCACATATTAGTAGCTTATTAGTAGTGTTACTTTGTATGAGTGTTTTCCTATTGATGTAAAATTGAGCTATTTCCAGTCTGATATAATGAATAGCACTAATATAAATCAGTTATATGTACACATGTTCTTATTTTTCTTGGGAGAAAAGCAATCAAGTGAAATTGCCAGGTCATGGGATGCATATTTAACTTTTATAAGAAACTATCAAAAAGTTTTCCAAAGCCATTGAACTAAGGATTTACAATTCTAGGAGTTTGTTTATATGTAATATAATCACCAATATATTTGACATTAAATCTGCATTCTTATTCTTTTGTGTTCTATTACTCTGCCTCTTTTTCATGTGGGATTTTTTGTATCCCTTGAATTCTATGAAATTTAAAAAAAATTTTCCTTTTCCTTCCTTAACTTTTTAGTTACACATTAAATAATCACATTAGAAATCATAATATGTATCTGTGACCTGTAAGGGTGTTATGTCAATTGTATGTTTATCACTTCTCAGATCATATAAGGATCTTAGGCCACTTTACCACTACTTATTGTCATCTTTGGTTTTGTATTACATTTCTCATGCATTTTAATTCTATAACTTATTATTATTTTATTTTATGTTAAATTATGTTAAGGTGAAATGATAATAGCTTTCAGTCAATATCTATTTATATTTATCCACACACTTAAGATTTCATTGTGTTTTATTCTTTGTGGCATTTCTGTGCTCACATTTGTTATAATTTTCCTTTTGCTTAAAACTTATTTTAATATTTCTTGGATTTAAGTGTATTGGCAGCAATTTGCTGCAGTTTTATTTTGTCTAGAGATGTCTTTATTTTAGAAGACTGCTATCACTTGATATCCATTTCTAAGTTAGCAGGTTTTTTGCTGTGGTTTTAACCTGAGAGATATCATTTCATTGTTCTGGTTCATTTATTTATTGCAGTGCTGAGGTTCAAACCCAGGGCCTCCAGTGTGTGAGGCAAGCCTCTACCGTCCTACATCTCCAGCCCTTGTCTTTATTTATTTCTATTGAAAAATTCACTATGGGATTATTTTGCTCCTTGAAAGGAAAAGTTTATGATTTTTCTTTAGCTGCTTTGATGGTTATCTGTTCTTTTGTTTTCATCAGAACTTAATAGCATACAGAGGTGTGGTTTTCTTTGTATTTATCCTGCTTGGGGTTCATATTGCCTTTTGAGTCTGTTGCTTGTGTCTTCTGTGTGTTTGAAGATTGCCTTGATATTATCTTTTCAAATATTGCTTCTTTCTGTCTTGCTGTTTTCTCCCCTGTGGGACTCTCCTCGCACATTTATTAGACTATGGTAGCTCCTCCCACCTTCTCTTAGTCTCTTTTCTCTATCTTCAAGTTTTGTTTTCTCTAAACTTTAAGCTGAGCATTTCCCCTTCCTGCTTTGGACCTGTTTGTCAGATCCTTATCTTTTCCTCTGTGTGTTACTATGCCTATCTATTGCATTCTTCATTTCAGCTTATTATATTTTTTTAGTCCTACAGATTTTATTTGATTCCCTCTTAGAACAGTTTCCAGCTTTTAAATGATATTTTGCATTTGCCCAATATTTTCTTGAGCTACTGTACAGTCTGTGCATCAGGACCGCATCCATTATCTCTAACACCTCTGTATCTGCTTCTGTCATCTATTTTGTCTCCAGGTCCGGTCTCAGATTAGTTCTCCTCCATGCTTGCCTACTTTTTAGGAAAGTGGCCCCTTAGGGCCTAAACTTCAGTTTTATGAGTTTGCAGAAACTTCTTCCCAGTCTGATTCCTCATGTCCACATAATCCTAAACTTCTCAACCTACATTTCTATGCTGTTTACGAAGGGCAGAGAGTAGAAGGAGAAACGTGGCATCAAATGTGAAGCTCATCTCAATGAATTTTCCTACTATTTGGAATCCTGGCTCCTTTAAGTCTGGGTTGCCCTAATAGCTCTTCAAAACTTTTAAGTGGATTCTTAGTGTTCTGTCAAGGTTTTCTAGTTGTTCTTGGTTGGAAACATGGTCGATGCTAGTCTGTCATGGTCGAAAGTATGCATCTTATGTTTTCATAGCAAAGCCAAATGATTTAATAGCCACAGAATCTCTGGGGTTGTGCCTCAGTCCAGAGGCCCATGAAATTTTTAGCTTCAAGGCAGAATCAAGTTGCGTCAAGGAAAATTAGGCCAGCTGTTCTTCCAAGTCAGCCAGCAGCAAAGCTGAGAATAAATCAGGAAAGAATGTCCCTGGCCTCAGACACACCTGTAGAAAGAGCACACAGTTGATAAAGCCCATTCTCAGGAGCATTCCTGGTCCATTCATGAATATTTCAAACTACCTGAATTTGCACAATTATTTGTCTGATTTTTATATTACAACAATTATAATAGAAACAATTATAATGGAAATATTATAGAGCATGATGCAATCCCCTTTCACCCACAGATAGAAGTGGAAATTGATAGACATAATTATCTCATCAACTTGGGCAATGTCTGTGGAATTAGTTGAAATATTTTAATTAAATCTCCTGCTCCCCCTCAAAGCACATATACGTGTATACGCAAACACACATACACAGAAAATCCTCCAAAATTTTTATGTGTCAATTTAAATTTAGGATGCATGAAGAGAAACATTACTAACTTCTGATTCAATTTTAATTAAACTAAAATAGTGAGAGAATCCCTTTTTACTTCCTAAGCTTTCAGAGTTTTTTGTTAGTAAAAATAGAATTAGTATAACTAAAACACTAAATGCACAATTAATAAATAATTGATTAATTAGTATGATCAATCAGAGTAACAGAATTAGAAAATAAGCTTATAAAGACAAATATGGCTCACTCATTTCCTTTCATTTATAAACAATTACATCTCTTTCTGTCTTAAATTCGGGCATTTTAACTTTTTATCTTTTTCATTTCCCTATATTCTTAACCCATTATGTCCCATCATCCAAAATGAGAAATACCTATAAAAACTTGAGTTGAGCAACAAATATACTACTTAGGGTAACTTTGACATATTTTGTCTTTAGAAGTCTGTTGTTTTGAGAAAATAGGTGAATGATTTGGCCATTTGAAAAATATATTTCATACATAAGGATATATGAAAATATATAAATGATATCTGAGCTCTAGATCATGATTTCCATCTTATTTTAATGCCTCTGCATCAGTTTCACTGAAATATTTGCAGAGTTGAAAACTTGGGACTTAATGGGTTAAGATTAACCTCAAATTCCTTAGGAAAAGAAAACAAACAGCAACAAACAAAATTTAAAATATTAGGAACATTTTAACCATTTAATATACTTAGGAAGAAGCATTTCCTAACAGTTCTGTGTGTCTGTTGTTGACATAGTGACGGTCTATGATGCATTTCTTCATGAGCAATTTAATTCTTTCTTTAAAAAAAACACAAATATTTTCATTGTGGTAGGGGAGTTTACCATTTAAACAATCCTATAATAAGTGCATAAGGAAAAAGAATTCCTTTAGTAAAGTCAACTCCTGTTTTCCATTTGTGCTTTCCCTATTTGAAATATCCTTTATTGAATTTTAAGAAGTGAAACATACATATTTTAGAGTAGGTGTAAATTAGTCATTCTGACACCCTAGTCAAGAAAATTGAATTGTATTTGAGGGAACATGACAGGTTTTGAGAACACAATTAAAGCCTTTGATATTAGCAAATGCATATTTATCTAAATTAATGTTTGGTACCTAAAATCCTTTAAGGGTGGTTGTCAAGAGAGTTCCTATGTAGGAGGGACACCTGTCTTGCTCTGCTTCTGAGAGGCAGTCTTTGACACCTAACATGCTCTTAAATGTTGTGATAATAAGGACTTGTGTTTTAATCAGAAGGTTAAATGCAGTCTTACATGTTCTTACGTTCCCTTTCTCTTTACGCACTCTCCTTTGGTAGTTGTCTAAAAGCCAGCACCCTGCAGGTTATTTTGCTCAGAAATGTTTGAACCAGACTGCCAAAAACCTTTCCCCACAGCTTTTAAAAAACCATTTCTCAGATGTATAGGAATTTTTATTTGTCGAAAATCTGCATGAATCTAAAATTAAACACAACAACAGCAATTCATGTTGAAAAGAATTTATAAAGAAGGAAACCATGGCAACCAAATCACTTATTTTTAGCTGCACCAACCCTTATCTCTACCTTCACCCCAAAACTAAGCATGCTAAAGCCATAGTCTTCCCCATGCTGCCTTACTCCCGTTGTAATTCTGAAAGTCGAAAATAGCAACAGGAATTGCCACATTTATGCTACTAAGTACTGTGCAAGCCATGCTTCTCTTCCTATTTACTTGCTCACATTGTCCTGCAAACAGCCTTTGAGGAAATTTTGTGGTTGTCCAGAGGAAGCTCAGCTATGGCGTACTGCTGGGTCAATGCCACTGCTAGTGCCAGCAGCAAATCTCTCGTGGTTAGATTAGGGTCTGATGTAATTACCCAGACTCCATATCTTATCATAAGTGAGCTGACTGCATAGGGCAAGAGCAGATGTCACTGCAGTGCATTCCAATATAAGATCCCCTTGGTGCCCAGGGATCCTGTCAGTGCTCGGTACCCGGATAGCCCTGTGTTTACTGTACTACAGCCTGTTAAGACCCGGTGTCCCATCAGAATGTCAGGCAGATGGACACTTAACAATGTCTATGCTTTCCTTAATCAAAGATTTACAAACTTCAGGCAGAGACTGTTTTTATTAGAATGTCTTTCAAAGTACTCTTCAGAAATTTTCACGATTGGATGATGCCAGAAAACATAAACCTATTTTCCTGTTAAGACTTTAAATAACAGTTCACTCTCAAGATTTATATATGTATTTGAAAATCATGTCGCCTGTTTTAATAAATATCAACCAATAGGACATGGGTATTTGAAATATGTCTTTGGTAATTCCTCTGTTTTGATTTCTGTATGCTCAGTTGTATGAAAAAAAAAAAAAAAAAAAAAGAAACTAAGGGTGTCCAAAGACAAGGTTCCATTACTCATTGATTCAGTTGAACTAGTCATCCCAGAAGGGACCTAAAAGAAACACAGACTTTATGATTGAAGATCAAAGACCTGCGTGATAGAAACAGGCACAAGAATATGTTGAAGGCGTGAAGGGCAATAACTCAATAATCCAATTGAATTAGATAGAAAATTGATCTTAGATTTTCTGTAATAAATGGAAAATGTGGTGGTTTAAAGGACAATGGCTTCTTGTCCATGAATCATGCTCAGTGTTAAATAAGAGACTAAGGAAAGACTGCATCTTATCACAGGAGTAGGAGAGCAGAGGCCTTGGCTCTGGGGGGTTTCCTTTTAGCCTCTTCCTTATTTGTTTCTGGGGCTCATTTTTCAGAATTTACCCCCATTAGATAGGTCTGTTTGCGTGACTTCATCTCACCCAAGGCTTCCTGGGTTCTGAACTATGGCTTTCAGGTCTATTTGCTTAAATACTTTGCCAAATTCTCAGATAGGTGCTTAAGAAAAGAACAAATACTTACCACTGATAAAAAGTGTCACATTTCCTCTGAAGCAAGAATACGAAGCAAAACAAAAGTATTGATTCTTTGAAATCAGAGGAAGTCAGAATATATTGTTTTTCAGCTTTAGTACAGAGAAACAAAAACAATCTTACTTGGAATTATGAAAAGAAAAGTGGGAATATCATACAGTTTATTTATTTCCACAGCTGCTGTTAGTTTATTTTCTATGATTGCATCTTTGTTTCCAATATCTCCTATTTTTGGTAGCAGCTCGAAGGATTTATTCAGCAAATATTTATTTTGCCCCTGTGAAACATGAGTCACTGGCATGATAAATGATAACTGCAGAAGTCCAACTGCAGATGCGTGGAAACATGAGGGAATCCAGGTGTGAATATGGTTTGGAACAACCATCTCTTGCCATCCTAGAGAGACACAGAAAAGAAACTGCTTATTCAGCAAGCAAAAATGTTAGGAGTGCAGAAGTAATGAGAAAGGAAAGATTTTTTTCCCCCTACTTTTTGAGGAATATTGTGAAATGGCTATCTTTGGAAAAAGCCAAATTTTGACACTATAATTCAGTAAAGTAGTAACAAAACCAAGTTTCTCATTTTTGAGCCTCTGGCCAGCTTTGTTACAGTCAAACTTTATTAATTTGGATGACTTTTTCATTAAAAAAAATATTTAAAAGTCAATAAAGCCCAGGCTAAGAATGTTTACGATATGGATATAAAGTTAGAAATTTATTAAATATATTATTTAGGTACTCAAGCAGCAGGGAAATTTTGAAATATTTATCAAACTGTTCTTCAGTTTCTGAGGTTCACTCATTCTCAAGAGTATTTAAGTTATTTGTGTGTGTGTGTGTGTATGTGTGTGTGTGTGCTAGAAATTGAACTCAGGACCTGGCATGCACTCTACCACTGAGTTAGACCCCACCCCCTTAAATTCTTTGTCATTGAAAGCAAACACTACTGAGAAAATCCTAAAGTGGGCACAAGATTTAAAGCTTTGTACCTTGATAGTTGGTGTATAGTCAGTATCTTTCTAAATGGATGTTTTAACGTGTCTGATGCACTATAGCATGATAATAAACATGTGAGACAGTTGAGGCAAAGGGAAAAAGCAGCATAGAAAGCAACTGAGATGAACTAAACCAGAGGCACAGGGGTGCAGAAGGTGTGAATGTCACAATGCACTGCTCCTTGCCGGGAGACAGCCTCAGCGCTTTCTAGCCACCATATGTGGGAAACGTTTCGCAGTGTCCATGAGATAAATCCAGAGCAGTAGTTCAGATAAAAGCACAATTATTCCTGAAACGTGTACTTGGGAAAAATTTCTCCCTCCCGGGGGGCCTCATAAAAAAGCCAGTGAGTCATCTGGTAAAACTCCTGCATAGGGTCCTTTTGGGGTGGGGGCAGGGTATTTCATTAAGGAGATGCCTCACAGCATGCCTCTTGGGGACCGAAGTCCATTCTGTCCTCAGTAAAGGAAGTCACTTAACCTCTTAGTCACTGAGATGCTTCCCCTGGAAAACCAGGGCTGGCTGACCTCTTGGGCTCCATCCAGTGGTAAAATTCTATTTCTTGGATTCTGATCATTACAGTAGGTTTTTTTTTTTTTTAAAAACTGTTTGCTAACATTTTTCAGCTTAGAAAGGCAGAATATTCTTGAAATAAGACTGTGTAGGTGTGTTTGGGTGTATGTATTCAAACTTCTTACTCATTGATCTACAGTACCAGACGGAGTCCAGGAAGGAAACAGAATTCACACCATTGATATAACAGGGAATATTTAATATTTAATTAAACTAACAGCAGGGAGTAGCCACTATGAGATAAAAGGGTTCTGAAGGACAGTACCCAAGGAAGGGAGACACTTGGAAAGGGGCATCCCTGGCAATGCTGAGATTTAGACTTCAGCAGAGAAGTTGCTGCTGAACCTTCTGGCTAGCAGGGAAGTTCACTGTGCCCCAGGATAAATCTGGCCCACTGCCTCCATTGCCTGAGGCTGGAGAGAGGAACTGGCATGCAGAAATCTTTCTACTGGGGTCCCAGCAAAGCTTTCTGGAGGGCATGCATCCCTGGACTGTTCACAACAGCCACACTCCAGGTGCAAGAAGAGATAAAACACCCAACTCAGGAGAAGTCTTTTCCTCTGGCGCTGACCCTCCTTTGATACCTTCTACTGACAAAGCTTAACATGGTACCAGTTGGCACAGGATACATCCTT
Source organism: Marmota marmota marmota (assembly GCF_001458135.2). Taxonomy (NCBI): domain Eukaryota; kingdom Metazoa; phylum Chordata; class Mammalia; order Rodentia; family Sciuridae; genus Marmota; species Marmota marmota. Next base: position 18,231,808 of record NW_025999932.1, read on the forward strand.
CAGGGTTTCAACTCCAGTCTTACAAAAGAAGACATGGGAGGGCGAATTTAGAGCTCACAGGCAATAAATGGAATAGATAACCTACTTACCTTTCCGTAATCTTTAGGCATTTTATGTGTCAATAGGTGATGTGATGCTTTCTGTGGTATTCAAGAAGCTTGGATAAGAAATAATAGCAATGGTCCAGGGCATCAGTAATTTTTCCCACAGTCCATCAACAGTTGACAAAACTTGCCAACTCTTCAGCATTGACTTTCTAATATTCATGGCATGGAAGTTGTGATTTAGACATCAAAACCTTTGTCAGTAAGCATTCCTCTAAGCAAGGAGACTATATTTTGGCTAAATGTTAATTCATTTTTTTCAGTCAGTCAATAAATATTAGATGAATGCTTACTATAAGCTAGGTACTGGGGGCACAGAATATAATAAAATTAATAGACCCAAGGACTTTATAGTGATAGTGCTTTGAAGAAGACGCGAAAGTACTATAAAAGCAAATAATAGGGAGACTTCAGCTACTCCAATAGGGGAGGTTGGGAAGAATTCCTAATTGCAAAAATGAAATGAAAGGAGAAGTTAGTTGACTAACAACAGGGTGTGATGGGAAAATCACGGGGCTTTGGGAAGATCATGTGACCTATGGAGGGAAAGAGGGTACATTCAAGGAACTTAAGGAAGGCAAGAAGGGACCACGGAGGAAGGTGGATTCCTCAGCCGACTTTCTCTTCACCATAAGCTGTCCCTTGGCCTCTAGATTGCTGCCTCCACTGCAGATTTGGACTCACCAGCCACCCTGATTTCATAAGCCAATCTTTTATACTAAATTCCTTCCTCTCTCTATATATGAACGTCCAATGTAATGTATTGTGATGTATTGATGTATTTTTTGCTATATCATACCTTCTGGACACTTCTATTTAATCTCCATTCTCTGGAGAACCCTAATACAGATTTTTTTTTAAAAAATGATACTTATTTTTTGTAGTTGTAGTTGGATACAATACCTTTATTTATTTATTTTTATGTTGTGCTGAGGATCGAACCCAGGGGCTTGCACACTCAAAGCGAGTGCTCTACCCAGCCCACACCCCCATACAGATTTTTATAGGTACAAAAACACATTGAATCCTTCCTGAGGATTTAATCTATGCTTTGGTAGTTTTCCCTCGGGGCAATTTCTCCTTCCTGGGTATGCTTGGCAATGTCTCTAGACATTTTAGGTTGCCATCACTGGGGATGATGTCACTGGCATAGGCTAAGTCTCTTCAGATGCAAAAAGACAGTCCTGCAACTGAGTATTACCCCATAGTTGAGAACCTCTAGTCCATGGGAATGGACAGCCATAGAGATATGTCAAGCAGGACTGGGGTTGGGTGGGGTAAAGGGAAGGGCAGGCAGTGAGAGTGAGTAATTTTATTTCTAAACTATCTTGCTCTGGAGGAAGCCCCAGAGTAGATGCATTGAGATCAAAGGGATCTTAAAATGACTGTTAATGTTAGTTGTAAAACCAAGTAAAATGTGTTTGCTATCTTTCACACTATTTTTTTTCAAATCATGGCTATTAAAACTGTGAACTCCATCCCTCAGGTGAAGGAGAAAGTCAAGGACATCATTCAAATGATTTAACATTGGGGAAAAAAAATCAAAACATGGATAATGTTCATTGTTCAGTTATCTCATTCAAATGATATGTTACAGATTTCCATGGAATTAAGGGACTGATATTTTCTAGCATTTCAACTTTCAGATCTAAAAATACTTTCAGGTAACAATGCAACAAATTCCCCCAAATTTTCATATGGCTAGATATTAGTAAAGCCTAGCTCTATATGATGTCATGAATATTCCATCAAAAAAGTAATGAAAGATAAATTCTGAGAGTTCTAATTTGAAGTCACAGGACACTTTAGCTCATCTGAGGGAGACTATTTTGACTACCGTGGAAAGATTTTGATATTGTGGTGGTGGATATGAAAATCAAGAAAAAGTACATCCAGATGGGCCAGGAACTCTCTTGTACTCTTCTTATCAATAGCTTTTCAGCCAAGGCAACGCACCTACCTTTAACTCAAGAAGGGTAAGGTTTTAACTGTTGAACTTTTTTCAAAATCTCATTCTTTCTATTATAGAAATTATAAATTATAGATATACTTCTATAATCAGATTTGTATAATATTTTTAAAAGATATTTTAAAAATATCTCTTTAGAACAAATAAAAAACACTGAAAAATCTCTGTTGCAAAGGATTTAACTAGACTTGAGAGTTTGGCAAGCTCTTAATTCTCTTTCTAAATTCTGATTGAACAAGGTATGTTGGCTCCCCTAGAACTAACTTCATCAATGTGCCAATTTTCTCTACATTTTCAAATTATCAAATACTTTTTTAAACCTCAGAGAAAGAAAAATCATCAGGAATAATGAATGAATGTTAAAATGCCAATGGAAATATCTAAGATAAAACTGTGCCCCAAACAAGCATTAAAAATTCTTCTATCTTGATGGAAAAAAGAATGAATCTCTATGCTGGCTCAGAAACAGAAGTATTTCTTAACTAAATCCTGGAGTATCACAATTCCAAAGACTCTATTCATTCTCATGCTGGTGGAAAAATATATATCATTTTTTGCTATATCATACCTTCTGGACACTTCTATTTAATCTATATTTTTCAACTTCATTTTTCCACTTAGTATTTGCTTCAACTAAGCAAGCAAACAAGTCAACTTGAGTATTTGAAAGGAAAACTTGTGAAAACTCAAAGTCATTTTTTACTGATCAGCAGTGTGTATAAAGACAGTTCTTCCCAGTTGATATCATAATGAGATTTGGAGCTTGGAACTGTGTGTATTAAGCATCTGAGCAGTGAATCCAGAGGGCTTCTACGTGCAGCTGTACAATTATGAATTTGCTGGCTTCCTTATCTGTACTTGATTTGGCTCTAACAGGACATTTTAATGCCCACTGTTTACACATATTCCCCTTTAACTCACAATTCTGATAAGAGGAATTGCATTTCTTAGAGATGGAAGCAATCTAGACAGTGGCTACCAGGAGATGCTTATGAACATGCAGCTGTGAAAGGTCTGCAATTTTTAATGATTAGAGTGTAAAGTATTGGAAGTCCAATTTATAAAGGACCGACTGTCCCTTCTCTCGCTATGACACATTTTAGATCAATGAAAGCAAAGTTTTAAAAGAAGGAACATGTGGCCAAGTGTTCACAATATAGGCTTTGAAATCAGTCTATTCTACTACAGGAAACTTTAAATGTTAGAATATTTTCCTTCATGTTTATTTATTTACTTTTTATTCTTATCTTCCCTAGGCCTGAGTGTTGGCCTACAAACTATTCAAACATTTATGTGACTTCTGCTTATGTGTTCCAGAGGAGAAAAAAAAACCTTTCACTGTAGGTAGTAAAAATCAAGCAAAACAGACAGGGTCATGATTTGCCAAAGGTCAAAGGTCATAACCCATGAATGACTCAAGAGGCCCAGAGGTCAAAGGTGCAACTGGAATCCCATAACCTTCACTCCACTTTTGCATCACAAAGGACAGCAGTACTTTTCAAACTTCTGTGAAGAAATCTATATACATGTTCACATTTTCCCTTGAAAAATTATTTCAAAATGATTCTGCCCATGATTATTTTTCCTCTTGAAATCAAGTGGTATGAAATAGGCTCATTTATAAATTGAATATCTCCTTAGTCTTTTATTAGTATTCTATATCTGTAACCTAGAGGAGGAAGAAGTAACAGATATTAATATATTTTATAAATGGAAAATAAGCACAATTTTTAGAAGATTAAAACCCAGACCAAGAAGTATATTTATCTTCTTTGTTATTTCCTTTTTTAGTCTCCTGTGTGTTTACTGACCTTTCCTAAAAATTTGTTTTTCTTGAAAAAATAATGAAGTAATAGTGATCTCTTTGTTTTCCATTTGGAAATTATGTTTATGCAAAATTTTTAATACAAGTCCAAAATAAGTTTTTGCGATAGGAACCATTCTACTGCTATCTTAATATCTTTCACTAATTTAAAACAACTAATACTTCAATGATGCCGGGACCACTATCTAGGTCAGAATGTCTGCGCAGATCTTAGGATGTATTAGTAGCTGCAGATAGATCTACAGCATGTGAACTGGAGGGAAGATACAGGGCCTTGCTTTTCAACTCCATTGGTTTCTAACCTCTCATGAGCACTTAATTCCTCCCAGAGAAGGAAAGAGCCACAGTGTAGAATCCTGTGGCCCATGAAGGGTAATTGGAAAACATCTTTTGAAAGATTTACAAGGCTGCCAAGGATTTTGCCAGCTTTAAACCTGATTGATTCAGTGTGAAAAGATCTGAACAATTCTGACCTAAAAGTTTAAAGACAGACCTTTCCTGTGAAAGTATAATTTAGAGCCTGTAATAAAATCGTATTGGAAAATACCACATTGAAGAATACAGCCATAAATTGCAAAACTTAGCATTATGTTAAAGGATCTTTTCCCCCCACTTAAATCCTCTGAGAGAACACTAATTGTCCACCAGATACTTTAATAATGAAGTGTTTTGAGTTTTGCGTTTCTTTTTTCCCCTTACATAGAAGAAGTTCCTAAAGAAAGACAAAATGAGTCAACTACTTTGCCTTCCTAATTTGGTATCTTGGTTATAAATAATAATGGAATTTATACAACTTTTATCTTAATAGGTAAAACAAAGGAAAGTGAAATCTTGTTTATCTTTAATAAACAAAAGTAGACAAAATAGACTTGTTCCATATTTTAATTTTTTGAAGTGCTAGTTTTTATCATATATTAATTTCCATCTTGACAAAAATATATATACTCATAATTAGTGTAACATTTTGTGGATAGGCTTGACTACTTTCAATGACTCAGATAAATTAATGATTAAGCATCTTCCAGCTAATTATTCCAGGCCATTAATTATTTATCCAATCCATAAGTCTATCATCTATATTAACCTCTTTTTTTTCCTACTGTCTATTTTAGAAGCAGCAATTTGGATTAAACTGTAACAGAAATTTTAAGAACACAAAATTAAGTAGAATGCATTTTTTTTTCTTTATCTCGTATTAGGAAAGTTGAAACTTTGGTACTTAGACAAAAGTCTACTTACCTTTAAACAATACTTCCTTTGTGGGATAGTTTCAACTAACTTTGTGTTTCCTCCTCGAATTTCAGTTTGAAGTATTCAGGGAAAAATGCCATGTGCCTTGCTTGCCTGCGATTTGGGCGATATTCCATTTGCCTTTTGAGCCTTGGAATCATATGGACTTAAGCTTAGATGTTTACAAAAGGAATCTTGATTGATTGGTATTTTAGTCACTACATACATATTTACAAGTGACCAGGAATGATCTTTTTTTGTTTTAAATGTAGATTTGTGACACTAATTTTACAACAAAGTGAAAGCATCATTCTTCCTACTGTCAAATAAATAGATAAGTAAAAAATAAAAATAAACAATAGTGGGGCAGTGATAGGAAGAGAAAAGTAGAAAAGAAGTTTCTTTAAGAAATACGTAAGGGAGGGAGTCCTCTGTGGTATAAACTAGTGAAAAGGGCATTCAGAAAGGAAGGAGGGGCCAGACTGCTTGGTTCTCACATTTCTTTCCTGAAGAATTAGGTAATAAGTTGGCTCAGGCTTTCTTCCCCTTCCACATTCCAACTGGAGTTTCATGTCAAGGAGGTAATTTAACAGTCATCTGCAAATCCTCCCTCTCTTGCGAACTAGAAGACTCCCCATGATTGAAGCCATCAAGGGTTGAATGAATTCCACTGTATCAACTTCCAGCAGGCCTTTAGCATTTTCTGCAGGATGGTTGCTCATTATGTTGGCCTAGAACAGTTCTCTAAACGGGCATGGATCCCAAAGGTCTTCAGAACTTTGCAGTCAGTTAAGCTGAAAACTGTTAACTGCTCGAAAAATACCCCAGGGTAAATGAAGAGTCAGGTTAGCAATTGGCAATAGAAACCATGTTTTGATATGTTCCCATCACATCACAATATTACAGGAGTCATCCTACAGTAAGATTGGAATAGTGAAGGTTTTAGGGGGTTCTGATTTTGAGTTCTGGTGCCACCTAGTGGGAAGGCAGGGGAAGAGAAGATGAAGAGCAAACTGGCTTGGGTCCTCCTTCAGTGAAGACTTTTATCTGATTAATTTTCTTCAAATCTTTTCATTAAAACAAAAGAAAACAAAAACAAACAGCCACAACAAAATCATCAAAATTTTTATCACTTTACTGAGGAGAAACTTTCAAGGATTTCCTATTAGTTGAAGAATTAAGACCAAAGACCTATTTTGCCTATACCCTGGCCTCCTTTGAGTCCAGCCTGCCTGCGCAGGGTTTCTTGAAACTGCTCTTCTCCATGATTTTTTTCGTAACAGCTGGTCTGGTCTGCTTCTCAGAAATGTTCATCACCCTTGATCACGTTATCTTCCTATCCAGATAAGATTAGACTGTTCTCTCATTTTACAACGTCCTGTTTGGAAGCACATGGAGGTTGGCTTTGATGTCTCCAGTGTTTGTGTCTCTCATAAAATTCCCTTTTGAGAAATCCTCCACCTCTTCCTACATCTCTGGGGCAGTGCATTCAATCTCATCTGAGTTATATTATCAGCAATCACTGGGAGAAAGTGCTTTCACCTTCAGTTGGAGAGCAAGGTGAGTGCTAGAGGTAGGTGGGGGTTCAAAGTCCAAATCTGTAGTTTTCTAACTGTGCAGCCTTGAGCACATAGTTTCTCTGGCTCATTCTTCATCTGTAAAATAAGGATAAATATAGTGCTTACTATCATGTAATGGTTGTAAATCACCTTATACATATGAAAGTACTTACAACAGTGTGAAACATGTAGTTAATGCCTTATAAATATTTGCCGCACTTATAGTTTTGGGAGGTCATTTCAACAGGGTGCTGGTTACAGGAATGGGAACAGATGAAAAACTTTATTGAACAAGACGTTTCAACATGTGTACTAGAAACACCCAACCTATAGAATACTCCACTAGTTAAGGTTCTATGGGAATATAAGCTTGTGAAATGCCTCATGCTACATGTAGCTACACACTGTATAGAGGTGTATGATCTATGTATATATATATGTTAATTAGCATAAAAAAGGCTATTACAACCTATCTAACTTTGCGTAACTTGGCATAACCTAAAACCATGTGACCCAAGAATCCTTTTTAATATTACACCCTAACATCTCATTATACATTTGTGTTTTGGCAGAGGGATCCTTCACTCAAAACCTTTAAGGACAAAGTAAATAACGTGAATCAGGGAAGTGAGTCAGGTAAAACAGAGTGGGGGGCAGAGTGAACTGTGGAGAAGGCGAGGACATGGACCTCAGAAATGCATTTCAATTTGGCTTCTGAAGAAACACTGTGCCAGAGAAGACACATCTGACTTCTGCATGGGCCTGTAGAGTGGGAAAAGGGAACCAACTATGAACTATGAACTAAATATGTAATCTGGGAAGATTCATTTTTTAGAGATAAAAGAGAGAAACCGGATGAAGAGATCACGAAGGAAAGAGCTGCATCTTCAAAGCAGAAAGAGGTAAAACTTCTGTGTCTAGAAGTCTGCCGCGGTTGTGGCTGGTTAAAATCAAGGGGTCAGCAGGGCTGCCTTGCTTCTGAAGCAGGCTCTGGGAAAGAATGCACTTCCTACCCTTTCCTGGTGTCTATAGGCTTCCTGCAGTCCTTGGCCTGTGGTGCCTGTCTCCACCCCAAGGTGTGTGTAGCTCTTCTCTATGGCATCACCCTGACCTCCTCCAATCTCCCTCTTCCACTTTTTAGGAGACTGATTACATTGAACCCACCTGGATCTTCCAGGATGTTCACTTTGTTTTAAGGTCAGTGAGTTAGAAACATTAATTCCACAGGCAACCTGAGTGTTCCTGTCATGGATAGTCTCAGATTGAGGAGATTAGAATAGGGGTTCCTTGATGGGGAGCTACTCCTCCTAAGACAGAGAGGAAGCAGGAAGGATACTGAAGACATCATATGTAGGTGACAGCCAGAACTGGAGCTTCTTCATCCTCCCCTCCCCCGACCTACTGTGTGCATCGTCCTCTTACCTGATGATAATGGGAAAGGAAGTTGGGAAAGAGAAGGAAACTGAAATTCATTTGGCAAGAAATTATGCGGGCAAGGATGTGACTCTAAATAAGGGTGGAATGCCTTCGGGTAGGTAGGGAATTGTTCAGGCATCTGCTCTATGAAGCCCATGCTAATCAGAATAAAGATGGTCCTCCAGGAGAAAGGATCAGAAGAGGCTGTATTAGAAAGATAAACTTGAAAAAAAAAATATATATATATATATATAGCCTTCTTACAACTGAGGCTGGTGATTCCCAAAAGATGCTCCTTGTCCAGTCCTCTGGAAGATGGCATGCATTGGCAAGTGGAGTAGCCACATAGCTCTTGGATGGGTTTGGTTTTATGGGGCACAGTGATGGGGCAGGTGGGAGATGGCCTGTGTTCTGGGGTATTTTGAGAAATTTCTTCTCCCCCTCTGTCATGCTTAGAAACTGGCTTCTTCTATGGCCCTCTACAGATTCCTAGGTGTTTCTCAAATTGTTCTGTACAGAATTCTAGAATACCCCATAGCACAAGTTAGCTCGGTTTCTTACATAATCTTCTTGGCAGTGACTCCCCGAAAGCAAAGGACATTTAATTGTATTTTCAATCTCAGCAGAGCGTCTGCATTCATATCATTAGATTTACCACTCATGGAATATATGAATGATTTACATGATATAAAAATAAGCTTTAAAACAGTGCTGGGTAAAAATTTAAGTGTATATCAGAATATATATGTGGAAGCCTGGTATTCAAAGTGTGTTTCTCAGCCTCATTTGGGAGCTTGTGAGAAATGCAGACATGGGCACCTCCCCTAGACTTGATGGTATTGGAATCTTCCTTTTGGCTTTATCCCCAAGTGACTTGGGTGCCCATGAAAGTTTGAGAAAGTTCAAGAGAGGGTTTGACTCAGTATCTGGCACATAACATCATGAAGAGTGGATCACATTAATAAGGGTTAGATGGCTTATTTATGATTCATTTGCAGAAAAAAATAACACACAGGAGTTGCCTAGATACGGAAAAAGTGTGAAAGTTCTAAACAAGTGACCGAAGTGTACGAAATGGTGAACTAGCACACAAAGGTGACTATGACTGTGTTGAAGGAGTCAGGTATTTAATTTCCTATGTATACCCTTTGATACTACATTGTTACACTCACCTAATAAGTACCTGTTTTTTTCTTCCTTTCCACCTTTCTAATTCTTTTTTTTTCTGTGTCAATCAACAAATATTTACTGAGCCCTTGGCTATGCCCCATTCTGGGTATTGATAATCAAGCTGAAGTGTCTGACCTCATAGATATAATTGTGTCCCCATACAGTGATCCCTGAAATTCCTTTAGGCACTTAAAGTAACTCTTTTATTGCTGGCACCTTAACGAAGAACAGGCCTCACTTTCTTCTGGGTTGATCCGATCATAGAGAGAAATGAACACACACATATTTATTATAACACTTAAATTATAGATGGAAGTCCATCAAATCATATAATAAAATTCTAGTTTGCATGTAAAACAAAACCAGTTAGCCAATGTGGGCAATCCAAAATTCCCCTCATTCCATGGGCCTGAGGCAGTCTGGACTCTGCAGTAAGTTCATTCTGACTTTATGTGCCCAATCATCAGCTGCTTTGGACTCCTTCAGGCAATAACAGCAAGAACTTAGGAAGCACTCAAAGGACCCCTTGCTCTGAATCATTGCTAGCTTCTGCTTTGGGACTGAAACTCAGGGCAATATAGCTTTACTCTAAAAATCCTGGACACTAATTCAATCATATTGTCCTTAATGTAACACTCACTCAACCAGGAACTTCAGTAGCAAAATATTTGATGTATCATTCTCAGATTTTCAGAATAAGTCCACTTCATGATTCATATCCTGATTCTATGTTGTCTATTTGTGAGTGGATTGTTTTTGATATAACATTAGGGAGAGTGTTAGACTGTGGTATGCTGGTTTGACCTTTCTAAATGAATAAATCAAGTAATTTCATAAGTGGTTTGGAGTGTGGGTTTAAGATCAAGAAGCAAGGAGCATTTGTAGCCTAGAATATTATTCACCTCTATTAAATCTTGATCATTTAAAAATTGAAGGAAATTGGAAGTCAATCCTTTATTTCCTGGAGAACCGATTCAACAATCTAATGCACATCAAGTAACAATTATTGATAATTAAAATAGCTTTTTTTATCTAAGACACTTGAATGCTCCCTAACTTCTATTTTATTGGAGAAATATTTGAGGTACAGTTCATTTGAATCCAGACAATTCAAGGAATAAGTTCAACCCTTTAATTCTTTGATTCACTCCTTGTCATTAACTTATGTTTAAAAAAAAAACATTTATAATGTGTATGAAGCATGAGTCTATCATTACCAGGGGAGAAAAATCTGATAAATAAAAATTAAAAAAAATTGAAATGGAAACCAATTCATTTATACTAATATGAATAAAAGATAGTTAAAATGTTTGTGAAGAAATATTCTTGAGTAAGGAAAATTACAGGGAAAAAAATCTTCTGAGTAAGAAATCATGGCATATCCTCTGGTTTTTAATCTTTATATTTACATTTTTTTTTTACATTTATCTTAAAACTTAAATCAGTATTTTCTACCGAAATCATGTCTATCAACATATATTCATCCCCCATCTCTCTCTTCCTTTCTCTGTGTCCACACACACATTCCACTTTTTCATTTATAAAACACGTACAAATCATTACCCCAGCCCTTTTTACCCCACTTTATAAAGCTTTCAGTTCTATGTTTGGAAAGAAGTGTGATAACAGAATGAGCCTGCAACCAAAGAGCCCTTTGGTTCTCACCTTTGCCCACTGCTACCTGGATGTCTTATGAAGACTCTAGCCGACTCTGACAGACTGGGTTATCATAGCATGAAACACAATAAGGACCGTTTATTTTTTTTAATTTTTTTTAAAGGTGTCCAGCTTGTGGAGGAAGTGTAGGAGGTGGTCCTCCTCCAAGCCTGTTCCTAAGATCCTGGTGAAAGTCCAAGTCCAAGTGTGAGGTGCTGGTTAATTCCCAGCCCCACTTAGGCTCACTTGAACGCTCAGTCAGAGATTGCACGTCTTCACAGATAGCTATGCTTCCAACATATAGTGGCCTTGAGGGTGATGGAAAGTAGGGAAACTGAAGATCTAGTTAAATCCAGTTCCCAGAAGTCACTGAAGTCATAGAGCAGGAGGCGTGTGGTGTCATCATTACACCATAAAGTCAGTACAATCACTAGAAGAATTTAAAGGTATGTATGGTTATGGTATGTATGGTTATAAAGGCTATGTATAGTTTAAGGCATGTATGGTTATAAAGATTATGACCATAGATGCAATGATTTTTACATGGCAACAGGCCAGTCTAGATTGCTTAGATTTCTGTCTTTTGTGTTTTTCAAAAAGTAATCTATATTTTTGGCATTATAAGATTATTTTTAAAAATCTGAAACAAGATAAAAAGGTTTTGGATAATTTTTCAGCAGTCCTAATTTGTCTATGCTTCGCATGTATTTTTGTATAATTAAAAAAAATATTTTAAAATTCTTTTAGATAACTTTTTTCGAAATGGCTTCTTTTAATTGGCCTCTTGATATGATTGTTGCCATTGTGTAAAGCCACAGTTAGAGAAAGATTTAGAAGGACAGAGTTAGACTGGTACTTACCAGGGGCTGTAGAAGGGAGAGGTTAGCAAAAAGGACATAAAGTATTATTGAGTAGAAATAAATTCGAGGGATCTATTGTACAATCCATGACTATAGCTAATAGTAATATGTCGTGTTTTTGAATATCCTGAAGAGAGTAGATTTTAGTTGTTCACAAAAAATAAATATATGAGGGAATGTATATATGTTAATTACCTCAATTTAGCTCTTCCATAATGTATATATATTTTATAACCTATCATATACAATAATATACACATTTTTATTTGTCAATTAAAAAAGAAAGATTTGACACTTTGAAATATGAAATAGTTTTGGCATATGAAAAGTCATTTATAATCACATCTCAGGCATTAGCTGCTAACATTATTAACAGGGACAGTTATAGCTAAAAGTTCCTTACACAGTTATGAGGGAAATTTCACTAAATATAGTCAGTATTAATGAAAAGTGTTGACAAGAAGAGTTGAAAATAAAACCTCAAGACAACTTTTTGATTGAAAATTCTATTTGTGTTTGCAAATGTCATTTTTGAAGAGCATCACTTTATTGTAACAATAAATAAATGAGAAGATAGACCAAAGAAAATATGATTTAACCCAATATAGCAGGAGTCTTTTAGTAGGTACATACAGAATCCATAAGAAAGCATCTTGGTCACCCATTGGCCTATTCAGGTGTCCTGCCTAAAATCAGTGGTTGCAACGGTCTTCTTATAATTTTATCCAAATTACATAAAATTGTTTGTTCTTGCAACATAATCTGGATTTCCTTCAATTTAAGAAGGTAATATTTGTATATTTATTATAGAAGAATATTTGAATTTCTTGCTGAAAACATGCCCCCTCTTAGGGTCATGTAGGTATTTTGCTGCTAATATTTAACTGGAATATTTTCATTAAATCATAACATTTACAGGACATAAACCTTTGGGCACATGTTGAAGACTATAGACTTTTGGATGCCACTAAAGTAGATGGTTTTCCAGTGTAGCACAAGTCTAGAAAGGTTAGGCTCTATTTTACATGAGTTCTTAGATAATGCCAAATAAACTCCAAATTTATATTTCTTGAGTCATATCCAAAGTACAAGATTTTTCTCTTATAACAACCCTTATTAAAATAGGAGTATTAGATCATTTGTAAAAATTTTTGAGGTGCAAAACTGCATATCTGTAGTTTGCAAAAATGCACATTTAAATAGAAAATTTTCTGAATGTTCAGCTCTTAGCCACAGCACATTAAGTAGCACAATTAATTTTATATTTAATTTTATCTGAAAAACACAGAGAGTTGGTCATTCATTTCAGGGTCTTTTCATTTTGTTTATATAATCTGAACATAATTATTCCACTAGGCCACTTCCAACATGCTGACATGACTAAAGTGAACATAAATCTTAAGTTTTAGAAAGCAAAATTTCTCTGTTGATATTTTATGTATTTTTGACATTGCTATAAGGCATATTTCATAAGTAAACTATGTGCAGAATAATGATTAAATGAATGAATTAAGAGCCAGACTGCCAGAGAATGAACCAACTCTTCCACTGTGCAATGAATTATTTATCTAATGTGTTCCAGAGATTTTCATGTGTAAAGTGGAGGGTGCTAAGATTGTGTTACTATATATAGAGGTATCACCAGTATTAAATTGAATTCATATATGCAAGCCACGTAGAATAATATCTGACACATAATCAATAATCAGTAAACGTGTATCATTATTATTAACTTAAAAATATACAAGAACTTTCCCTTTCTTATGCCCCACTTATAGTAGCAGTTTTTTCACAAATTTCTTGCCTGTGTGTCTCTCAAAACTCTAGCTTATGTTACCAGATCATTGGTTTTCTTATTTTCTCCTAAATTCAGCTCTTTTCTTTTTTTATATAAACCAATTTAGATTTTATAGGCAAAATTCTCTACCCATTATTCTAGTCAGCCCAATAAATGTCTGGAGTCTGTGCAAGTCTAGAGCAGGTAAATAAAGTGTCTTTCCCAAAACAAAAAGTGACTGGCTTAGGAATATCAGGCTGTGCTGCTATTTCTTACATTTTATAACATGTATATTTTGGTATATTCTTAGAATTTTCTCAGTTGTATTTGTATGAGGTGTGTGTGTATGTGTGTGTGTGTTTGTGTGTGTGTGTGTACACGCACGTGCATGCCTGAATTCATTTAGTTTTTCTTCCAATACTTGAAAATATATGCTGACAGTTATTCTTAACAATTAATGGAATGTAATTTAATGGGTTGAGTCTGGACTGGAAGGCAGAGTGTTTTATTGATTTCTCATTGACCCTGCAAAGTACTCTTCTTTCTTCTGGAGTCCAGTGGAGTAACACATTTAGAAATGACCTTTTTGAAACATTTTGAAAGTTCACTTTCCTAAAATTATTTTCAATATGTAAGAACCTGATAAAACTGTACTGTGGTATATATTTTAGCAACATATTGTACCAAAAATATTAACACCAGTGATTTGATTCTCTTAGGCTTTTCTGTACTTAATTTTACATTTCCCTTGAATTAAAAGAATATTATTGTTAAGTAATTGTATTATCCTAAGGAATCTGGGGGATACCTTTTCAGTTGCTTATGATAGTACAATTATCAGAGACATGTGGCAGAATACTCACAGAAATATTTTTTATAACATTGGTGGAATACTCTCAGACATATTTAAAATCAGTCACATTGAAAAGCATATCCTGGGCTGGGGTTGTGGCTCAGTGGTAGAGCACTTGCCTTGCACATGTGAAGCACTGGGTTTTATACTTAGCACCATATAAGATAAATAAATTGAATAAAGGGATTGTGTCCATGTATAATTTAAAAAAAGAAAAGAAAAGAAAGCATATCCTTATCAGCCTCAGAATTCTAGTCATGGAAATTTAAAACTTTAACACAAGATCCCATGTTATTTGATTAGACTCTGTATTTCTTTTGCTCTTGGATTTGAATGGCCCTCTTTGCAAATGATAAACACCCTCAAGATTTGGGGGGATTCTGTATCACTCATATTATTCTCTTCAAGGTCATATTATTTTTCTTTCTCCAACGTCTTTTGCAAGGGCAATAGTAGGATATAATTTCATTTTGAATATCTCTTACAGAACTATTTGATTCAATTTTCACAGATCTTTGTACTGTCAGAAAGGGATCTGAGGCTTTCTGTTAGTTTAAACAAGATATAAATGGCAGTTCCATGATTTTACTGAAAAAGGACTGGAGTAGCTGCATGTGGAAGGGAATGCATGGATGCTATTTGCCCAATATTCTTTTTCTTATTACATAAATATTCTATCAAATTGTCTTCACTATAAATCTAAAAATTATGTTATTAGGTTGGAATATGGCATCTTGCAATACTTTTAAACTTGTCTATTTGCAGATTGGATGACAGCTTCTCTTAAACTCTCATCCTCCCCAGATCATGTTAAAAATTCAGTGTCACTGATTTCTCTTGAAAATATGTGGACCATAAACACAATGGGCCCATAGATCAGACTTTGCAGAAAGCTACAGGAAAAGTGTAAAATGCCTGCCAAGCGGACTCTAACATGGGCAGAGGGGAGTTTGGCGTGTGCAGGGGAGGAGAGACAAGCCAGGGAATGGTAGGCATGTAAAGGAATATTCTTTCAATCCTATCTCATATCTTTTTGTATTTTGATGGAAAATTATTTGAAAATAATGTTCTTTACTTTTGAATGCTTACATGTGGCTAGAATATTCACTACACAGATCATGAGTCAATCATGACAGTTCAAAATATATCAATAAATCTTCGAAATGTTCGGAAGAGGTGACACTTGGTGAGAGCTGGGTAACTTTTCAGTGTGAGGCAGGTAGGAAGTAGAACCACTGTAAATCTGTTTAAAAAAGTTATCTCAGAAACTTTACCAGCCCACTGAAGTTTTTAAAAATATATATCTAGGGCTGGGGATGTGGCTCAAACGGTAACATGCTCGCCTGGCATGCGCGGGGCGCTGGGTTCGATCCTCAGCACCACATAAAAATAAAATAAAAATGTTGTGTCCACTGAAAAACTAAAAAATAAATATTTAAAAATTCTCTATTTTTTTTTAAAAAAATATATATCTATTTCAAACAATACTTCTTTTTGTGGCTATTCTTGCCTGGATATAGTTTTCCCTACTTATTGCTCAAATTTCTTTGAGATTTTTTTTTCAAATAAAATGTGCTTATCTCTTGGGGAAATCTACATACTTAGAAATGATGTATATACACATAAATTGAAGTAAACAATCTGAGAATTTTAAGCTCAAATGTTTTTGATTTTTGCTTTTAGCAAAAAATACTAATGAAAGTGTTTCCTTAGTATTTGTGTTTGTGTTATCATGGTTCCAGTTACTCCCTTGGTAAATAGTTTTGCTTGAAACAAACTTTAAATGTGCTCAAGTCAGTAACAATTAGCTTTGAGGGACATGCAACATTTTATAATCAGTATTTTCACTGTATCATTGTTTTTGTTGTTAACATCTGTGTTAACAATATCCTCTGATCTGATGGATAGGGCACAGCTGTAGGTATTAGCTTAGAAAAGAGGACATTGATCTCAACTAGATTTTTTTCCCCCTTGTACAAAAAGGGAAAATGCTGTAGGCACGTAAGACCATTACTCATACTTGATGGCTTGAAAGTTAACACCGTGCAGGATCTCATTGATGGGCCTAAACAGATTCAGGGCTTAAGACAAAGACAAAAACAAAAGACAAATGCATGAAGGTGTGCTTGCACATACATGTGTATGTTTGTGTGCGTGTATGTCCTTGTATAAATTGTTATGTTTGATGTTTAAAACAGCTAGGAGTCATTTGGAACTCTTACATTAAAATTTCTTAAACATTTCTTTAAAAACCTATCAGTTTTCCAGCAATGAACAAGTCCCTTAATCTCTTTTTTACTTTTCTCCCATTCACTCCACATTTCCCTAAGCTAGTACAACTACCTCTAAACTGAAACTGTTTGTTTAACAGTTTGGTCAGTAGACACATATTTACTTACTTATGATTTGATATCGACCACATGCTTCCATTTTAATGATCTTCTGGCTTACGTATATAATGATGTATGTGAACTTTCTATGGATTACATTTTTTTGAGAAAACTTGATAATTGGGAAAGATCTGCTTTATCAAAGTGACGAACTGAGGAAACTATAAATACAATTATGGCAATTAGGTACAGAAAAAGAAACAGAGGAGAATACTTTTTATCCCAATTCAGAATTAAGCAAGAGAATACTTTTATAAGTCACTTATAAAAGTATCTGGACAATTACTTTTATACTTTAACTCATTCAGATGCTGTGGGCTTTGGTTTCTTTGATAGTTCTAATATGTACATGTGAATTATGACTAAATCAAATAAGTACATAGAAATACATGAAAAGTGACTTTTTGTGATAGAAAGCTTTGAATTCTACAGTTTCCGTCTTTTTTTTTTTTTAATTCAACTTTCCTTTCTAATTATCACTGAAACCAATGGTCTGCTGTGTTTTGAATTCATGCCATGAACGCCCAACTGTGTGGTTCTAGTCAAGTGTGAAATTAATAATGGAGCTGGGTTTGTTGTGGCCTCTGACTTGCTTCCCACAATTTGAGAAGGTGTCAGAATTATGGCTTCTATTAACATTCCTTTGTGAGGGATATGTACACCAATCGGATCTGCTCCCAGCCTGAATCTGTAGAAGTAATAATTTTTGTTGTATTTCATTTTGAAATAGAGAAGATATTCAGCCTCACTTTGTTGGATTATTTCAAACTGCCCATTGTTTTAATGTGTCCAGCTTGACACATTGTACTGGATAAGATTGTGGCCAAAGTAGGAAAATAAAAAACTTAGAAAGTAAAATAAAGCCATTGAAAGATGCCTCATGTGATGAACAATCATATTCTCAGTTTCTGGAGAATATATATATATATATATTTCCATTTCCCAGGGAGCATAAGTTAACACCATATTTACCATCACTTATTTCCTACAAAACACTTACCTGTGTATTTAACCCTGAGGATAGGCCCGTGACAATGACAGTGAGTAGATTAAACTATGAATTTCATTTTTTTTGTTAAAAAAATCCCTTTTTGTTGTACATTCTATTTGCATCTCTTATGTATGTATACAACTTTTTCATGTCATGTAAGAGAAGTCTAAAATCTTAGGTCTAAAACAAGTGAGAAAACTTAATGCATTCACAGCAGGAGTGACAAACATTATTCTTTAACAAATTACTAGTTTTGTTCAACTGATTTGTTTTACTCTTTTAAATAAAATCTTCTCATCTCTAATATCCTTTAAAGTAGAGAAGATATCTCAAAAAGACTTAATGACTTGACCACAATTTTAGCTGATTTTTATTGCTGTTGTTAGTGTTTTAGCTTATGTTTCCCCATTGAGAGCTATTTTTGCAGGTTTTACTATGAAATCAGTTCAATGCAGAACTCTTCCTCCATTGAAAGAGAAGCATTTTGATTGAAGATCTTTTTCAGTCTTGAAAGGGTCAGTTAAATTTTATCCCAGCCAATGGCTTTATTGTCTGTGTTGACTTGAAGTGTTTCAAATAATAGAGCTTCTACTATACTTTCAAATCTGGTACTTTCTAGTGTGGGTTGCCTTTGTGCTTCTTAAGAGAAAGAGTGTTGAAAGCAATTTGAAAAGTAATCTCAAATTGTTTTTCTGAGAGAGAAAAATAGATAGATAAATATAGAACAAACTTTATGTCATATTATTTTTATGTTATGAGAGGTCACTTTCCAGTTTAAGAAAAATAATTAATTTTGTCAGGTAGACACTTGACAATTCATTTTTATCTTTATTTAGAATTGAATTGAGTCTGTTGATTCAGACTCCATGTTTTTTGCTTGTTTGTTTTGGTACTCGGGATTGAACTCAGGGACACTTAACTACCAAGCCACATCCTCAGCCCTTTTATGTATTTTATTTAGAGATGGGGTCTCACTGAATTTTCAGGACCTTGCTAAATTGCTGAGGCTGGCTTTGAAGACAGGATCCTCCTGCCTCAGCCTCCCTCTACAGTGGGATTATAGGCATGTGCCCACAAGCCTGGCAGAGAACCATGTGTTTTTAATCAGTGAAAATGACATAATATCTAAAAGGCATTTCAGCTAATTCAGTATTCTCTGCTTCCAAAGTGTGTATTTCATGGAAAATGTTAATGTTGTCCACAAAGGTATAAAATCCTTTCTCCCTCCTGCAGCCTGGCTAATCTTTCCTGAACATGCTCATCCGAAACTCTACCACTGAAGCTTTATTATCAACTTTCATGTTTTCAATGCCATAATAGTTTTCCAAATGTTTGTTGAAATGAAAATTCTTCAGAGAGAAGGTAATATTTGAAGAGCTATCTGCCATTTTTAACTATGTCAGAATAGCTTTGGGTCCATTGCTGAGATTTGGTGGTGATCAAAGGAGAAACATGCTAAGGGGAAAAGGGGAAAGATAGAGTATGTGACCTGGGGCTCTAAAGACCAACATTTCATTAATTTTAGGCACCGGTGACCAAGAATCCTAAGACTTTCATAGGAATGTCATATAGCATAAATACATACACAGAGCAAAGTTTTTCTCTTGCCATGTTTCATATTGGGCTTCAGATTTAGAGTAAGAGGGCACGATCTTTCTTAATCAAAAGTTTTGTTGGCATTACTAAGACAGAAATTTCAACGTATTAGTAGCTAGTATTATTTTCTAGCAACATGTGTTCCTTGCCAATTAGCAATAAATCTTTTGTTTCCACTGGAAGATCCTGTGATGATCTTACCTGTAGTTAATGTAGTTGGCAGCATCTTAGGAAGTTTTGCTTAGGATAGAAACCGGACATCCAGGAAATGGCCATGACTTTTCTGATTTCTGGTAGAATTTATATTCTACCTTGATTTTCTCTCTCTGAATGATCTCATATATTTTTATTCCTTTGAATAGTATACTGTGCATATGATTTCCAAATTAATATCTCAGCAAGACATCTCCTATGATCTACATATTCATACATACAGAGATACTCACTTCGACATCTAATAGTCATCTCTACATGAGCATATCTAAAATTGGAATATTGTTTTATTGGTGCTTCCAGTCAAATTTGGTTGTCCTTCCTTTTGGTTGGGTTCCCCATCTCAGTCAATGCATCAGCATCACCCATTTTCTCATTCCAGGATCCTAAGTTTGGACCTAACTCCTTATGTTTCTTACACCCATTTCCACCGTCCAGTTCTTCAGCAAGTGCAACACAAGGACCTTTGTTCCTCACCGTCTTTGCTGACATTGCCCAAACAGAGGCTGCCACATCTCACATCTGTGTTGGGGAAGCAAATCAAGTCAAGATGGCGCCTGGCAGTTTGCCAGGAGGAGTGATTTGTGAGGCAACGCCATCGAGCCATTAAGATGGTGAGGATTCCTTATTGGCTGACTGCTGTGTCTAGATGATGTTAATTGAGTCAAGCTGTGTGTAATCAGTTAGGTATATATACCTCTGCTGTCCCTCAGAGAAGTGGTTCCGCTACCTTAGAAGCTCGCTACTTTGAGTTCTCGCTCAGTTCCCGCTGAGTTCACTTGCAATAAAGTAGTTCCCGCTTCAACCTTCAAGTTGCTTGTCACCTCCTGGTTATTTGCCCAGCCGGACTGCGGCACATCTGGGAAGCTACTGCAGGCTCTCATTGGTCTTTTCACTTCCACTCTCATTTCCCTAAAATCTAATAATCTTCTCATGGCAACCAGAGGGGGTGTTATTATTTTTTCCTTATAAGTTAAGTTAGATCATGACCCCTGGAGGAGATGTGAAATTCTCTCATTGTACTTGGAACAGAATCTGCACCTTGGCTTCCAAGGATCTGCATTAGCTTACCACTACCTTTTTCTCCAACTTCAACTTCTGCCAAACCCACTCTCCCTCAATCCTTTCATTTCCTGTTCTTTGGACATCCTAAGCTTTCTCTCACCTCAGGAGCTTGGCAAACGTTCACTCTACTTGGAATGTATTTCTTGTCACTTTTTGAATGGATGTTCTTTCCCCTCAACTTTTAGATCTCAGAATAAAGGTGATCTACTCAAGAAGTCCTGGCTAACCACCCCATGCCTGGTCCACCCGTACTGTCCACCCAAGAAGAATGCTCATTTCCTTCCCTGTGCTTTTCACTAGGCAACAAACTGCAGGAGGTCAGGAAGATGTTTGTCTTATTCTTTGTTGTCACCCAGTGCTCCTCATGCTAGCTGGCTCTTGATTAATATTGGCTAGTGAAAGAAAAAAAAAAAATCTAGTTCTTGATTCTCTAATTGCTGAAAAGCCTGTGCATTTGGCTCTTTTTATTTTCTAGGTTTTCTTCTGTTTCTCATTTATTATCCCTACTACACTCTGAATACTTACCTTTTATGATCTCTATGAATCTTCTTGGACTTCTGTTCACCAGCTTTGATTCCATGGATGTTCGTAGGCTCATTTAGAAGCTTATCTGTTAGTCTTTTAAATGAAAGGCAATTTATTGGACACTGCAGCTCATAGAATTATGAGAAATACAAAAAGCCTATCCTTATGCCATTGGCACATTTTGGAATAAGTATGGGCCAGAGAATAAGGAAAAAAGGAAAGCAAACAAACAACTAATATTTTACAATGAGGTAAGGAACACAGGAAATCTAAAGAGCTCTGCAGATTTCAAAATGCTTTTTCCATGTTCCTCCTTGAGGATGTACCACATAGTCTAAATCCTGAATTCTCTGGCTTCCTAAGTTCATGCCTCCTCCTTTTTCAATTAGAACTTACTTTGATGAAAAACAAAGGATCTAGAGAGACTTGGTCTATCATTTCAATCATAGTGGTAATGGAAAAGTAGAATGGTTGCAGTATGTTACTATGCCACGACCAGATTCACCATCTTAAAATTCTGATGTTGCCCAGAATATAATATATCCTTGACAATCATTCACATCCACAGCAACAATACAATTTTCAATTAAATTATTCATTGTCATATAAGAAAGATTTGCTCAGGTTTTAGAATCTACAAGTGAAGTATTACTGTTCCTGAAAGAATAGGATAGATAGTGTGTTTTAAAAAATATTCAAGCAAATCCACCTCCTTCATAGTGAACATGAGGCTTTTTGATTTTTCTTTCTTTTAAAAGAGAATAGTTCAATGTTAACAAAATCTATCACTAAGCACTAGCCTTTGATTATTCAAATATGAATCTGATTAGGCAACCATCCAAGGATGCCTACTAAACATCTTGGATCCAAATTCAAAGAGCCAGTGGTAATTAAAGACTAGAAGAATCTCAATTGCATAGCAACCTCACTCCTGCAAAACAAAAGCACACACACCAAAACAAAGCAGAACTAACACAGAGAGTAACTCTTAAGTATTCAAATTCTGCAGGATCAAATTATCTTTAATAAATAAGAGATGCCTGATTTACTTAAATCTACTCAAGCAGAAGTAAACACTCTTCTGATCACTAACAAAAGTGGCTAATATGTCCTGTCTGGTCAAGGTGAAGAATGTTTATTCAGTCATCCGTCAGACATATTAACATATAGAAAAGTTCTCAAAGTTGCATAAAAATGGTGTTTGAGGTCTCGAAGCAATTTATCAGCATATTTGTAGTTCGATTTTTAATTCACATTTGGTAGAATTAGCATCCAACTGCCAGTGCGAATATAACTCACAGAAGATGGTGTTGATAAGACTGGCAGAAAAGAGAAATTTTATAATTTACTAAAACAAAACTCTAGAAGCAGAAATTTTACTGAATAATCCCTGTGCCACCAAGGGAAAAAAATACTTTTCAGGAAGTTGTATATAAAAAACTGGAATCTACTTTCGTTTACAGGCTCTTTGAAAAAATAAGAAATACCACTGGCAGCCATAAATAGAGTCACTTCCCTATTCTTCTTTCTTTCTTTTTTTTGCATGTTCTAGCTGTATAAGAAGATATTAGATATCCTTTAGTTTGTAACAAATAAAAAATTTGAGAATAATTAGGAAACAATCTCCCTTTCTTTTCATTTTTTTTCCTCCTAAAAATCAGCATGAGTCAGAGATTGAACTAAATATCATCCAATTCTTATGTAGGGGGAGGACTTATAAAATTTTACAGAATTACTTGAAATATACTTCATTCCTTTGCATTTAATATAATAACATTTTGATAAAGTTAAATTCCCAGAATTTAAGGGTTTTTGGTACTAGTGAAGATCCAGGAAAACATAGTACTTTCAAAATGTGACAATTTTGAATTTAATACAATAAAATGAAATCTCATTATTGTATCTGAAAATGATTATTGAGATATTTTATACACTTGATGAAGAAAATTAAGAGACTTCACAAGTAATAAAGGCAATTTGGTGAAATTCTGAAGGCATAAAATTATGGTAAATGTTTTTAGTTCTGGTATTTGTTATGTAAAATAGGTGTCAATATTATCATTACTTCACTTTCCAGGGTATTATATGAGCTCCTTGTAATATAATTTAGATTAGTGGAGTGCTCATGGAACAAGGATTCTCTGTTACCCTATAACTGATCTCTGCAACAGCTGGGCTTTTACCATCCTCAGCTGTTCCAGTGACAACAATCATCCTTTTAACAGCTTGACACCTGTCTCTTATTATATTTGAGAGCAATAGTTAATTTCTTTAAATTTCCCATCCCTTTTAGTGCCTTCACATTGCTTTATACCTCTGATGCACATTTACATGGTCTATTATATTAATTCTCTCATTTAATCTTGAGGACCTAAAAATTATTAGGAAGTTAATTGTGCAGGGATCAGAGGTTTTTCTCACTTACAGCATAACTCTGCTAAATGACACAGTTTGTTCCAGCTTCTTGCTGACACTGCAAGGGATTGTCTAGAATGAAGAGTTCAATTACTTTCACAGCACTAATCATATATCATTATGTAGAGGCATGAATCCTTAATTCCCAAGCCAGCGCCCAAAGGAGCATGGCAGCAATAAAGGACACATTCTAAATTCCTCCATTCACTGCAGCATGCAGGTAATAACCAAATACGATAATTATGTCTACTTGGCTGTGTTCTTTATTAATTTGAATATTCGATGCTCTTAATGAATCATGTTCCATTAATTTTTATTCACCCACAAAAATGGATTTTTTGTCAGAATTGATTTCAGATGCATTGTTCATGGCCAAATACATCTTTCCATTTTCGGAGAACTTTCCTCCCACCATTTACTTTCATACTCTGTATTTGTAACATTTCAAGGTACAAATAAAAGTCAGCAAATAACACTGAATCAAGCATCCCAGGTGAACCATGCTCCTCCCCACACGGCCTTAGACACACAGGTTAATGTGTAGCCAAGACTGCTCTCTTTTTCAGCTTTCCCAAGGTCAACAAAAACATGAAACCAGAGAGAAGAATATTGTGTTCCACAGGCAGGAAAATGGCCTCAGAAATCTCTGAGTAGGGTGTAACCTCATTACGGTAAATAGAAAAGTAACTGGCCAATCACGAGTTATAGAAAGAAGAAATTAAAGCCTGTGTTTAATAGCAAAGGACCTCTTGCACCACTGGAATAAAAAGCTGTCAACATTTCCCTCTCTCCCATTCCTCCCTCCCCAGCCAGTCTGTTTGCCTGGGCATGGAACTCCCTGGCTCCCTCCCTCTGCTGCGCGCCACAGTTTTGTTTCACAATCTGCCCAGCTGTGGCTGGAGGACGCTGACAAATGTCTCCACTTTAATTGGATGAATAGTTTCCAGATCTGGGCGAGAGTTATAATCAGATTGCCTTTTGGAACAGAGAGATGCACAGCTCTGTTCTTATTGTTAAATATTTCATTTTATTTTCTTGCCGAATCTGCTCACTTGCTTGCTAAAGCAGATACCTATTTATTTTTTCCTGCTGCTTTGTAGGCTATACTTCCTCTCAACTGTGAGAGTATTAAAGATGCTCTAAGTTGCAAGTGCATCAGTTTATTAACAAACAAGCAAAAACCCTCCAAATGGAATTTTCTAATGCAATCACTTTAATTAAGTAGTAAGGTTGGCTAGTACTAAGTTTCAAAGTACTTCACTGTTTTGATTTGCTAAATTTTACTCAAAATTGCAAAGGGAAAAATTTCCCCAGTTCTATACCTACCTACCTCCCCTGTCCTCTCCTCTCTGTCTTTCCTTCCCCTCATCCCTTCCTCCTACCCTCCCTTCCTTCCTTCATCCCTCCCTCCCTCCCTTCCTTCCTTTCGTCCTGTTTCTTGTCTTGTACTCTTTTGCAGTTCATACCATACCTGGATTTTAGTAGATATTCAGCTATGTTTTTTTTTTCTGTAACTGTTTTCTAAATCACTTGTAAATAGAGCTTCAATTATCATTTCATTTGTTTTTGAAAATTTATTCTTCAAATATTGAATTTGTGACTTCGGTGTTCTTCCTGTGTTCAGTCTCCTAGCACAACACTAAAACTAAAAATTTGCTTTTCCTTGTATACTTGAAACTGGCACTTTTTGTGTAGATAATTGTCTCTGTAGATATTCTTTGGGGGGCTAACTGGCAATAGTTTGCCACTATTTATTATGTAATTCAATTTGACTACTGCCAGACACAGTTGACAAGAGGTTGATTTCAAGAGTGTAGTCCTTCCAATTTGTAGACCTCAAATCAAATAAGGAAAAAATACAATAAACAATTAGTACAAGATCTCTCCCAGAGACAGAGACTCTACTCAATTTATCCTTAAAAGTATTACAGGAAGAAGACCAGCAGAAGACAGTAGACATCATTAAGTTTTTAATTGCATAATTAATAACTTAATTTATGACATTAAAACATTGGAATTCATGTTGGCCAGGCATGGTGGCACAAACCTGTAATTGAGCGGCTCAGGAGGCTGAGTGGGGCAGGATGATTGAGAGTTCGAAGAGCAATTGATGGAGGCCCTAAGCAACTTTGTGAGACCCTATCTCCAAAAAAAATATATAAAAAAGGGCTGGGATATGGCTTAGTGCTTTAATGCTCCTGGGCTCAATCCCTGGTACCAAAAACAAAACAAACAAACAAACAAAAAAATCAAAACAACAACAAAAACCTATTGTGCTCTTTGTAAATATTTTATAACACAGCATTTCCTACAGGTTTGGATTATCAGAATCCAAATGAGACCTGAAGATCGAGAAGTATCAGAACCAGGTTATAAGTAATATCTCACCCAATAGGGATAAATGCAATGACCAAGGAAATAGCTCAAGATCTGGGGAGTTGGTTATGGTAAATGGTCATTATGAAATAATTTACCTATGTATATTTTGAATAAACTGAAGTCTTCCTTTGAATTAACCATGGGTGCCTTTTTAAATCCCATAGACAACTTTTACAAGGTACCAATAATTAATTACAATCAGACTAAGTGAATGGAAAGCTCTGAGATGGGGATTAGGCACCTGTATTTTCAAAAGCATCTGTTTAGTCTACAGCCCAGTTGTGCCAGGCCAAGAAAAGTGCCCAGGGACAGCAAGGGAGACATACGGTTTATTGAGGATAGCTTACAAGAGATCAGTGACGGCTCCAAGAATAGTTTAGTGGCAACAGGCTGACAGATAGCACCACCATCCCTCACAGTGCTTTGTCAAGCAGCGTCAGCTCTCCCTCATGGTGTTTTGTCTAGCCGTGGCTGGCTGCACAAGTGACAAGCATCCTTTCCGTAGTGCCCTCAGTTTGTGTCTGTCCCCATGCGGGGGTGGGGGTGGAGGTGGAGTTATAAGAAGACTCAGCAGCAGCAGTGACATCATCAGCATTAACTAGCTTGGTTTGCTTGTATGACCAGCATCAGGGAGCAGCTGTCTCCGCACACTTTCTACAGGTCACACCAACTTGCCTTATTTCCCAGTGTGCACAAGAGAAAGCCACTGTCCTTCAAGATACCGTAAATCTGGACTTTGCAGCCCAGGCTTGGTCTTGTTGTTCTCTTAACTTCACTAGGTTTTGGGAAGCTAGAAATGTGGCATTCAGGGACCTAGTTCCTTACTGTCCCCCCCTTTCTTCAGTGATAATAAGCTAGTGAGATGAGTGAAAGTTGAGAATCCTGTGGTGGAGTCTCTACATAAATGAAAGAATGACAGCTTTGAACAAGTCATCAGCTCCTGATTCCCCCACCTACTCCCCATTCCGCCACCTACTCCTCACCTCCTCTCTGCTGTTTTTATTTGCTTTCCCCTTGCCTATACACGAAAATATTAAATTTTGAGTTGGACTCACAATCCTGCCAAACCAACATTTGTTCTCATATAAGCCAGGGCCTGGAAAATTTCAGGACATGTTTCCACTACAAAAGATTTTTCAAGTTACCTTTCTTAAACGTCTCACCCCATTTTAAAATTGTCATCCTGAAATTTATCTTGAAATGTCTACAGTGTTATGTATTTGTTTTTTTTAAATCAGGTTACTGAGATCTGTGGTTTGACTGTTGACATAGTACTTTCATTTTGTTCTCTAAAAGCCACCCCCTTCAAAACCCAGAAATCCCTTTATTCCAATATAATAAGATTTTGTAGTAAACATCACGTTCAACTTTATAATTTTATAGACTACTTATTAATGGTTATTTATGTATCTGGTATGATTTCCATTTCATATAGAAAAATAAGATCAAGTATTAAATATATTTTAAAAAGTTAGATTTTTGTACCTTTGAAAACTTTCACAAAGACAGAGTCACAAACCAGAACGTATACTGTTAGTTCACATATCCTGATTTGTTACAAAATGCTCACGTGCAATTTATTTGCTCATAATTTTATTCCCAAATCCTTGGGAGTGCTTATCTTTTTGTTTTTCCTTGTGTGACAGTCTCCCATCCCTTTGGTAGGTTTTATTGGATTTCTCTTTTTCCATCCATTGTAATTTATAAATGGCCAGTGTCTGGCCCGTGTACTATATATTGATTAGCTCTTGCTGTATAACAAATTGCCCAGAAATTCTGTGGCTTAAAAAAAATACCTTTCTAACTGTTCTTGAGTCTCCTGAAGGTTAACTGAAGTTCAGCTGGACTCAACTCTGTGGCTTTGCTTGGCATTCCACATGGGTCTATAGAATGCCCAGGGTGGCTGTTTCAGACTGTGGACAGGGTGGTCACCTTTCATGTGTTTCTCCTGGGAGCAGAAGGCCACCTGGGTTGTGCTTTCTGTTGAGGATGGCAGAGGTACAAGAGAGCAAATGGAAACACAGGGCATGAAAGTCTTGGCTCAGAAATTGCCCCCTTCTATTCATGTGCCGTTGGCCAAAGCAAGTTACAGGATTAAGCACGAGTTCAGGGAGGGAGAAGTACACTTTGCATTCCCTTGAGGTCCTGCATAGGTGTGGATGCAGGAGCCTGTTGGAATTCTGACCAATGAGTCAGTCTGTTACATGAAACAGATAGTCATTTTATGCACTCATAGCCAAGATTATTGACCTCTTAAATCACTCTTTTCCACTGAGTGGATCAACCTCAAATGTCTATGGCTCCTATAGTGTTCCTCTATAAAGCAGTGCCAAGTTGCTTCACTAAGGGAACAGACTCTGTTTTCCCTTCCTTATCTTATTTCCACTTTCTTCATGCTTAATTATTTCTTTCTCCTTCACATTATTTCAAGTTAAAGGTTAATACAACTTGGACTTTAAGTTAATACAACTTGTACACACACACAAACACACACACACACACAACACACACACACACACACATTTCTTTTGGCCAGTGGATCTTTTGTATCTTAGAACAAAATTGCAAGGGAGGAATAACTCTTACCTCTCTATCCTCTTGAGATTACATAAGGTTATTTATTTATGTTTCTGAAGAAATATGAGCAGAAGTAACCTAAGTATCTTCTAGGAAAAAAAAGCTTTAATTGTGAGATTCTTCAACACATTCATCATGGCCCTGTGGCCTCCACTGATATGGAGGCTCCGTGATAAACCATCACACAGAAGACAGATCCCCTGTACCACAGCCCCAAACCACAGCCAAGTTACTTGAGCAAGGAATGAAACATTCTTTAACTCACTGAGATTTGGGAATTTTCTGTTATCCTCAATCTTAACCTATTATGAATAAACTGTATTTTCCAAAACTTGTTTATTGAGAATAAACTAGAACTTGAGGCAAAAAAATATATAAATAAATACAATTCAACATCCTGAGAATAGCACAACCTTACAGAGCCACAAAAGGAAGATATAGGTAGGAAAATGTGAGTGATTTTTAAAAGTCCTTCAGTCTTTTTTTTTTTTTAATAGCTATTTGCAATTCAAATTGTTGGCCTTTAGAAGAGTTCCCACGCTGGTCACTATATCTGGACAAGTAGGAGAAAATGACAGTAAGTGTGAAAAGAAGTGGTTCAAAATGCCAGGAAAAGGGGACGCCCTTAGCAAACTTTCCTTCTGTGCTGTCACTCCCACCTGTCTGAGCTGAGGTTTGAATATGGAAGTATTGATTGGGAAGGTGTCTTCGGAGGAGTTTATCTATTCTGCCTTTGTTTTACATCAGACTAACCTTGGGCTGAAATTTAAGATGCTGCTCTTACAGCTCTCTGCATTGATTTATTCCTTGCCTGCCCTGCAAAATTGATTTTTGTCCCTTATTTTGGTATCTTGGAAAATACAAAGTTGAGACAGATTGTAATTGTGGGTAGAGATCCTTGGGCTTTGAGCAGAGAGGTGTCCTAATTCATAAAGTATTGGGAAATTTCTTAAGTTAGGACCAGTCAGCAACATTTCTTGATTTGTATGGGAAGCGTTATCTCCTTGAGAAAGTACTTGAATGCTGTGTATGTTTAGCATTCAGACCTATACAGAGGACTGATGGACTGACAGACCTGTACCTGCAGACAGGTGCCAAGGGTAGCACAACACCACAGCATTCTTGATGGCAAATGATGATGAATGGGAGAGGAGTGTGGAAGGCTGCCCCAGGGTGAGCAGGTGGGATGGATGTCCGTGGAAGCAGAAGTTCTAGTTATAGAACAAGGATGTGCTTTGATTTTCCAAATGCATGCCTATGGGCTTTGGAAAGAGAAGAGCTGACATAAAAGTAAAATAACTATGTAACTATCTTTGGGGAATGCTTTGAAATATTTAGAATGATATGTTGAGGATAAACTAGAATTCTATATTTTTTATTCTATTTTTTATGCAAACATTTTAGTAAAATATATATACATACAAAAAATGGGGCTTATAAGTGTAGAACTCAAAGAATTCCCAAGAAATGTACACATTTGTGGCACTATGATCCAGGTCAAGGATAGAACATTATCTGCATGCCAGAAACCTCTCTTACCCGCTTCTTATCTATATACTCTGAGGTTTATTGTTCATGTAGCTTAGTTTTGCCTGATTTTGAGCTTTATATGCACGGAAACATATAGTATGCACTTTTTTTGTATCTGACTTCTTTTACTCAACATTTAATATATGCAATTCATTCCTGCATGTCGTCATAATTTATTAATTTCCTATTGCCTTCTAGTATCCCACAGCATAAACACAGCACAATGTATTCATCCATTTTAATAAGGACGGATCTCTTTTTTCCTAGGTAGGGCTATTAGAAATATTGCTGGTGAAAGCATTGCATTTTGATGAACCTTTGTGAAAATTTCTGTTTGTTGTACAATTAAGAGTGAAATTGTAGGGCCATAAAATATGCATATGTACAGCTTATGACACCCATTTCCCTCAATAGGGGGTGAGAGTTCTACTTGTTCTATGTAAACTGGTAACACTTGATCCTTTCTTTTTTCTTTGTTTTATCTATCCTAGTGTTTTTAGGATATCATCCCATTGTAGTTTTAATTTGAATTTCTCTTGGAATGAATAATGTTGAGTACTTTTTTTTCATATTTATTGGACCTTTGGATATTATCATTTATGATTCTTTTGTTCAAAACTTTCTTTGGCTACTTTCCCGTTGTTTTGTTTGACTTTTCCTTATTGATGAGTTTTTGAAATTTTTTTCTGTTGTTACAGCATACTCTGAATTATTTCAGTCTTTTAGAGTTTGTTGTCTTTCATGATGGCCCAGGTTAGGTCTATTTGGGTGACTACTTCTTACGGTTTGGATGTGGTTTGTGCCCCAGGGTTCATGTGCTGGAAGCTTATTTCCTTTATGGTGGCCTGGCAGTACTGAGGTGCTGGAACCTTTTAGAGATGGGGCTTAGTGGAAGGTAATTAGGTAATTTAAGGTGCTGCCCTTGGAAGGCATTAAGGTAGTGTTCAGGAGAACCTTGTTATTTTCCAGGCAAGTGGACTGTGGTAAAAAGAGTGAGCCTGGTATATGATTGACCCTGGTTTCTTTTCTTACTATGTGAGCTTTTCCCTATGCATTGCTGCCATTGAGAAGTGATCCACCATGAAGTCTTCACTAGAGCCCAAACAGAGGGACCTGCCCAATTTGGGATTTTTGGCTTACAAATTTGTGAGCTCAATAAACCTCTTTTCTTTATAATGTACTGAGCCTCAGTTATTTTACTATAGCAACAGAAAATGGACTAATAAAATAGTCTATAGGTATTTGCAAAGTATGTTAATTCTGTCATTTTTAGCACAATAATTTACATGTTTTATCTAGGTAGATTTTGTTAATTGTCATATATTTTATAACTTTGCCAATTTTTTTGTCTGCTAGATGTCTAGGATAAAATGTCTGCAGATGTCTGTAGATTTCTAGGATAAAAAAATGTTTGTCAGTGTTTAAAAATTCATGTGTAATTATTTTCCTCTTTGGCCTTTTACTTTGATAAAATTTTCTTTATATTTTTTGAAATTATATTTTTGGATTCATAGAGACTTAGATTGTGGTATGTTTCTGCTAATTTATTCCTTTCACCTTTCAAAATATTCCTCCTTACAGCATGGTATTTACTATTATTTTATACCACTAATATTTACTGTATTCATCTGCTTTTTAATACATTTCTGAGTTCTTTTTTACTATTTTGTTACTACTTGCTTCTTTCCAATTTTTTCCCTGTTAGGTCATTTTCTTTTTTCATAAAAACTTGTTTTTTTTTAAATACTGCATTCAGTGAAGTTTCTCTCTCTCTCTCTCTCTCTCTCTCTCTCTATATATATATATATATATATATATATATATACACACACANTCTCTCTCTCTCTCTCTCTCTCTCTCTCTATATATATATATATATATATATATATATATACACACACACACACACACACACACACACACATCTGAAAATGACTGTATTTAATATCTATTTGTAGAAACCATTTTTATTGAGCACAGAATTTTAGGATAGCAGTAATTTTAAATATGCAATTTCTTTGTCCTAGCTTCCATGGAATCTGTTTAAAAATCTCTGTCATCCTTTAAGTTGTTCTTTTAAAGGTAATATATCTTTTTTCTATAGCTGATTGAAGACTTTTCCCTTTTCTATTATTTTCAATAGTTTAATACAATATGCCTATTTTGACTTTCTGTGTAAATATCTTTTTCAAAATTGTAGTGTTCCCTGAAGATGCTTATCAGTTTGTCTCTTTGACTTTTGTCAGTTAACATCCATTGTTTCTTCAGATATTTATTCCATCTCTTTCTTTTTCTTCCTTTTATGTAAAGTCCAATTTAAAATGTTTTAGACCTTTCCACTATGCCCTTCATAGTTCTTATTCTTTTTTATTTTACAATCTATTTTTTCCCTTAACTTATATTTTCTCTTGACTTGTTTTCCAGTTTATTGATACTGTCTTTTATTGGGTCCAATCTCCTGGTATACCAAACCAAAGATTTCTTAAGTTTAGATATATTTTCTAGTTCTAAAATTAACAATTTGATTGTTTATTTTCAATTATCTCAATATTCTCTCCAGCTCTCTCACTCCCTCTCTTCTTGTATTTTTACCGACATATTAATCATTATTATTTCAAGGAACATATCTGCTAACTCCAATAAATGGATCACCTTCTGAAGTTCTATCCCATGGTAATCAGTTGATTGGTACATAATGGTTTTGAGTTAATGCCATATATTGTTAATAATAAAACAATAGGTACACCAGATGCAGTTCTCTTCTGAGCAGCATTACAGTTGCCTGTATTGGGCAGACAGAGAATGAGACATGACATCTCAATGTTCCATTTCTAAGCTGTGTTGCTTTTAGAAAAATTTCATTTATTTCTGGTTTGTTCCTTATCTTTGACCCTAGACATTCAAAGTTTTCAATTGAAAATGTATTTTGTTCAATAGAATCCTTATCCTTGGAGAGTGTTATTCTTTGCAATGAGAGTTGATGAGGAAACTTCTGTAACATTACTTTTTAGTTTTCTTTTGGAGGCTTCTTCAAAATTTAGCAAATATCTTAAAGGGGAAATTCTCAAGCCTTAATTTTGTTATGCTAAACCTGTTACACTACTAACATCTCTGTTTTCCTATACCTCAGTCCTTTGCCAAGAATAAAAATATCTTCTCAAATCCTTCCTTTCCACAATTACAAAAAGAAAGAAAATATATCTGTGAACCACCAGCACACTGCTCTTTCAAAGATTTTTAGCTGAAGATACTGTATTCACTGGGATAACTTCATCTTGAAAGATGTTGAGAAATAGTCTGCTTTCTACTTCTCTTCCTCTTTCTTCTTCTTCTTACTGTTTTGATGACTTTTAAAAAGCAGACTATTTTTTTAGAGTGGTTTTAGGCTCACAGACAAATTGAGTGGAAAGTCCAGAGCCTTGTGGTTTGGGTGTGGAATGTCCCAAAAGCTCATGTGTTTAAAGCATCGTCCCCAAGACAGTAAGGTTCAGATGTGGGGTTTTTGGTAATGATTGGATCATAAACATTGTGACCTCATCATGGACTATTAAGTGATGATTATAGGCAGGTAAGATATTGTTGTAGGAAGTAGTTCAGTGGGGACATGTCCTTGGACACTTTATCTTGTTGCTGGCTCCTCTCTCTCTCTCTCTCTCTCTCTCTCTCTCTCTCTCTTCCTCTCTCCCTGCTGTCAGACTGAGCAGCTTTCCTCCTCCATGCCCTTCTACCATGATGCTCTGCCTCACATCAGGCCCACACAGTGGAGTCAGGCCACCATAAACCGCTAAAACTGTCAGCCCCAAACAAACGTTTTTTTCTTCTAAGTTATTTTTCTCAAAGCAATAAAAAGACTGACACAGAGATATTTCCCACATTCTGTCTTCTCTCCCACATGTGTAGCCTCTCACACTGTCAATATCCTCCATTATAGTGGTATGTTTATCACGCTTGATGAACCTACATTGATTCCTCATTACCACCCCAAATCCATATTTTAACATTAGGGTTCATTGTTGTTTTACGTTCTTTGGGTTTGGAAAAATGTACAATGAAACACATCTGCCATTATAGCATCATACAGAATATTTTCACGCCCCTAAAAATCCTTTGTGCTCTACCTACTCATCTCATTCCTCCCTTTCATGAACACCTAACAACCACAGATCTTTTATTGTCTCTAGAGTTTTATCTTTCCTAAGAAAGTCATGTAGTTAGAATCTTTATACATTGATTTCTCTAATTTAGTAATATGCATTTAACTCTCCTTTATGTATTTTCATATCTTGGTAGCTAATTCTTCTAGGTTCTGAGTAATATTCCATTATCTGGATGTACCATAGGTTATCTATCCATTCATCTTGGTTGCTTCCACATGTTGACAATTATAAATGAAGCTGCTATAAATATGTGTGCAGGTTTTGTGTGGATGTAAGTTTCCATCTCCTTCTAGTAAATGCCAAGGAGTATAATTCCTGGGTCATAAGAAAATAGTGTGTTTAACTTTGTAAATTACCAAACTTTCTTCTAAAGTGGCTGTACCATTACGCATCCCCAGCAGCAAAGAAGGAAGGTTCCTGTTGCTCTATTTCCTCTTCTGCACTTGATCCTATGTTCTGGACTTTGACCATTGTAATAGGTGTGTGGTGGTATCCCATTGTGGTTTTAATTTATAATTCACTGAGGGCATATGACACAGAGGATCTTTTCACATGCTCATTTGCCGTCTTTAAATCCTTGATGTGCTTTCCTTTTCAGAGGTTCACAGCTTAGCTCATTTTTTTTTTTTTTTGCTTCTTTCCCATTATGGTCTAAAATTCAGCATGTATCCTTGTGGGAAATCATATTTCCCACAAAGACCACTGAGACCACTCAACTTTTCAATCTCTCTCTTTCTCTTTTTATAGCTCCTTATAATCACTGAAACTTCCACTGGTTTTAGTCTTCCCCTAGTGGCTTTCTGCCTAGGCTAAAGCAGATTCTTCTCTTCCTGGTGCTACAAATTGACAAATGTTCCAAGGAAAATAATAGCTGTGGATTATTAGCTCACTTCTCCATGGTCTTCCCATATCTGATTTATTAGTTGGTATTTTTTTGTTGCTTCTGTAGCAATCTGAGCCTTTAAATAAACAACTTTTATACTTTCCTTTTCTATTTGTTCTTCGTGGGGCCATTGGTATGGCATGAGGTACACAATTGTCTTTCAATTT
The DNA here is from genome assembly GCF_001458135.2 of Marmota marmota marmota. NCBI lineage: Eukaryota > Metazoa > Chordata > Mammalia > Rodentia > Sciuridae > Marmota > Marmota marmota. The sequence goes on from NW_025999932.1 coordinate 18,267,115, forward strand.
AGTCTTTCTAAATTTTATTTCCATGTGAACACTGGGTTTTCACATCATGGAGATTAGTGTAAATATGCCACATTTTTGAGCCAGGTGGTGGTGAATTACTATGTACAAAATTCTGTTCAGAAACAAAAATAACACCAAGAAATCCTTTATGTGATCCTGATAATGTTTAAATATTTTAATAATTTTTTTCTTATTTTTTTTGGGGGAAGGAATTCTGTAGTGCCTTACCTAGCTTTGTACCTCTATTGCTATGTACACTGATGCCATCCATGTTTGTATTACTTTGAGCACATCTATATCTTGGTAACTTGTAATGAGTTTATAAAGATTCTAGGTGTAAGAAAGAAAAAAAAATGGACTTTTGGTCATTTTTCCTAATGTTGTTTGGAAACTTTCTTTTTTAGGCTTTTGAACTTACTCAATTTCCATCAATGGCAAACTGTTCTCAAGCTTCGATACTTAGTCTTTATTATCTTCCGTTTTCTGCCCAGTAACAAAGTTTATTAGTTAAGCTAATAGCCCTGAATTGCGGTTCATTAATTGAAACTTCAGATTCACTGGTTTTAATAAAAAGCCCATGTTCACATCTTAAATCACTTTCAGATGTAGTTAATTTTTTTTCAGGTCATGTTTTGTTGTTTTTGTTGTTGTTGCTTCCTTTTCTATCTTTGTAGGGAAATAATTAACAGAGTTTTGATTCATTAATACCAATGAAATGGTTGAGTGTATATCATTACTAAGTGAAAAAAGATAAAATTCTAATATTCTTTTCTGGACATATAACTTGAAGATGCTTTTCTGATAGCCAGGATTAAAAAAATTTAAAAAGATCTCAGTTTTTGAGATTCAATAGTAAAAATGTAAGGAGGATCCAATTGGGTAATTTTTTTTGAAAACCTTGATACTCCAAACATCCTATTAATGATTCATATCTTGTTATAAAAGGCTTTGTTTCAACAGCATCATATGATTGAGAACTCTTATTTTATCTTTTTCTAACCATAGTTTAAATAAAATTTCCAAATAAGCATGAAAAATACATGAATGTACCAAAAATATTTTAATGTTTATATGTGTTAATGGAATAGTGTTTATATTTTTATTTGTAATTACACTACTCCATTAAAATCCCTAATAGTAGAAAATATAACTTTCAATTGCTGGATATTTTGTTACCTTTTTGGAAAAAAAAGTGGTCTTTATTATGTGCTCTGTTTTCAAAGTTGAGTGAAAGTTTACTTGATAGTTACAGTGCTTGAAATCTTGTGTAGTGAATTAGGTTCTATAAAGCTCCCATGTATTTATTGAAGTTTAACAAAATTGCATGATTCTCTACTACTTGGGTGCCAGCAGGAAGCAACCCCTGGGAGAAGGATTCACAGCTGGGAGCAATTAAGACTGATTAGTTTGTGGCTGAGAAAATCAAAATGGAAAGAAACCTCTCTTGGAGTGAGGGAGGGGAATTAGGGACTGCATTCCCCAGCATTTATTTCTCAGTGAGTGAAATTCTTAAAGGAACTTAGGGATGAGGAAAATGTGAATTGCAAATTTGGAAGTTTTCTTAGCTTAGTAAATATCCGCATAACCACTATGTGTTGGCTTCACTGGATATTTGCAAGAAAGGGAAGTTCAAGTAAATTGACCAACTTTTCTTTTTACACATTTCTCAGCTTTCTCATACATCCCCAGTTTTCCTTAATATTTCCATTTGACCTTATGGATAGAATACAGATGGTTTCATAATTTCTTTCTATTCATTTTACAGAGATTGGAGTAGCTGTGATTTCTGAGAAATTGGCAAAGCCCATTAATATTAGTTCCTTTGGAAAAAAAATTGCACATTATAGTGTATAAGATTGGTCTGAATTATCCTTTAGAAATTGTAAAATAGTCCAGTTAGAATTTTTAATAAGAGATATGCAGACACTTTATACATCATTCCTGAAACTGCTATCCTGGATAAAGAATTGGTTTCCAAAGAGCCAGATAAAGATGTGCTTAATAAAGCAAAAGAAATGAAATAAGCTGACAATAGAATGCATAGTTCTCACTAGTTTATTTTGCTTTATAGTTGAATTATAGATACTCATTGGAAACACATAATATTTCTTTTGAATAGGCTAAAATGGATAACTAACAAATTATAAATATAAATTTATACCATTGTGGGGTTTTTTTCCCAATATTTTGAAGCAATCTATCAGAGTTTCATTTATTCTCATTTTTATTTGTCTGTTGCTGCTGACTTTGTTGCTTTATGTGAATGCCCTGGTTAGTATGTTGAACTTTTCTTTTGTAGCAGAAATATTATGACTTAACATTAAGAGGTAGTAGGCAATAATGATTCTATTTTTCTTTCTTGGAAGACATAATGAATTGTTCTTTTTAAAAATATTTTTATTTTTAGCTGTAGTTGGACACAATACCTTTCTTTTTATTTATTTATTTATGTGTGGTGCTGAGGATCGAACCCAGGGCCTCACATGCACCAGGTGAGTGCTCTACCACTGAGCCACAACCCCAGCCCATGAATTGTTCTTACATGTAGTAATCTATCTAACATCATAGTCTTCTGCATCTAGACTGTCACTATAACTTTTCTCTCTCACTCTTCTTCCTGACTCCCTTCCTTTCTTCTCTTCTGAAAGTAAATGAGAGGGAAAGAAAAAGAAACGAAGATAGACCTGAATGGTTCAGCTATGCTTTAGTGAGCTGCAGAGGGGCACACATTCAAGAGGGAGAATGGCCACAGGCTTCAACAAGGGTCTGAGTTTTAGAAGGTTTTTCAGGGCCAGGTCATTGGAGGACTTGGTCAGTTACTTTTGGTGGGCTTACTTTTGACAGGCAGGGGGATTTGGGCAGATAAGGAAGATTGTGACAGGTCAGATTTCTGAGCTCACTTTTTCCTTGAGGGTTTTGTAAGTTTCCATTCCTTTATTCCAGACTCCAAAACAGGTATAATGAGTTGGGGGAAATGTCATCATATCTGGCTACTTCCTTCTGAGAAGGGGCACCACTGGGCTATCTTCTAGAGTCTGAAGGAGGAACTTAGCTTTCACATGTTCTTGGGTGGTAGCCCTGGAGATGACAGAGATATGAACGGTTAGAAACCTCTGAAAAGATTAATAAACATGGAAGAAGGGAGAGAAAGAAGATAATCAGGAGAATGGGAATCTTTATAGGCCAAATCCAGGTCGGGGGTCCTTCCCACCATCTAGGGAAGAAAGAGATGGTTGCTAGATTAGCAGCTTGTTTCTTTAGCTTTCTTACTCCTTATTATTCCTGACTTATTAACATAGAAGCAACATTCTTCCCTGAAGAAGAGGCAGAGGCCACCTTGTTCTGCAATAAGAAGATCTGGGCCTTGACAATTTTTCATGAGGACAGACACCAGGGAATCCAATTGATTTTGTAAAGTCAGTTCCAAATAGGTGACCTGTTGGGTATCTTCAATAACTTGTTCTGACAACTTTTTATACTAGTGAATAGAAGTTCTTCATCACACTGCTCCTGTGCCAATCCCGGTGGATATCTCTAGCCCTGTGAATAAGAGAATAAACTGAATGGCCCTCTTTTGTCTGGTGTGCACCATTATAGGGATAGACAAACTTTGGTTGTTAGGTAAAACATCAATTCAAGGAGTAAGAAAGACCAAGGTACAGAGACCAGTCTAATTTTTGGTAGCCAGGGGTACATATGAGCTTCACAAAGAAAAAATTCCTCAGAATTTGTGGGGGGCAACAGGGGTGTGACTGACACAAGTGTACATCTTAAATTCCATTAAAAGAACTATTATATTTTCTTTTAAATGCCCATGTATGGCTTTCTTTGGTTGTAACTGTTTTTTTTTTTTTCTAGGTATTTAAGACCAAGCTGGTCAAATTGACCTTGTTTCTATCTATTTTTAAGAGTCAGCTGAGTTCCCTCAGGGGATCACTCTTGGGAACTTGAGAGGAGCCTTCTTCTCCTCATGCCATCTGCCAGGATGGGTCAGTGTCTTGTTGACCACATGGCTTCCCTTAGAAGCATCAGGGACATCTACCTCTCCAATGACCCTGCTCTTTTCTGGGGGCTTCCTGTTCTCCAGGGTCTCATTGGTCCCCCGATGGAGAGGTGATATGGCCCAGAGTTGCAAAGTCCTTAGAGAAGTCCTGTCATTCCTTGATTGACAGGATTCAGAGGGCAAGAGCAAAATACTGGCTTAGTTTTTCTTTCTTGGTCCTTTTATTTCCTTAAGTTTAGTCTCTAAGCATTGTTGTAAACATTTTACATTGTTGTAAAAGCCAGTTTCACCAGTCTTAAAATAAGAGTACTGAGCTCTTTAACTTTAATATTCATAAGACATTATTTTACCCCGCCTATTTAATTGGGGTCAATATTAGTACTGGAGGTCAGCTTTACATCTTGTCTGTCCTTTAGGTGATGGATTATTAATTCAGTTTGTTATATTAGAAGTTATACTTCTGTAAGGCACTAACAGATACTAGTTATAAGGTTTATAAAGAAAATACACAATGAAATTAAGAGGAATAAAAACATATTAAGTTTACACTTTAAAGACTTATATACTTGGAAGATATGACAAAGAAGATAGTAACAGTCCCATGATTACACTGTTGTTTTTATACTAACCAAGTTTAGCTTTCAAAGAAAAGTTCAGAACCTGTAATTTAGTGTAATACTCTAAAATTACAGCCCAAACTGTACAAACCCTAATTCCTTTAAGACTAGTGTCTCTAAAGAATAAAACTTAACAGACACAAGAAATTAGCTTGATAGATAAGAGCAGATTAATGTTTTAAGAAATCCTTGTTCCTTCAACCCATAGAATATTACACTTTGGTTTATATCAGTACATTAATATTTGACCTCAGGGAAAAATCTTGAACAACTTTAACTGATTGTGCTACTTATATATGACCAATTTAGTTACACAGACACTTTTTGAAATTTCCCCTCCACAAATCTCCTGCAACATACTTAGATATTCTATAATTTTTTACTTTATCACACAAAAGACTTTCACATCCAGAAAGATTTATTTTTCCTTCTAATTTTCTACTAAAACATATTTTCATACCTAGGACCTTTTCATATCTCTCTCCTAGCTGTTAATTCCTTTTTAAATTCACATTCTGAAACAACCGTGAAATTTCTGAGTTTTTCCAATTACTCCCCTTAATAAGATGAAATACTTTGTTATTTACAGTACTTTAATTGAAACAGGGCTGAAAATTTTTGGACCCTTTGAATACAGAATTATACCTGTTAGAACTTTAACTCTTAGTAACTTGCTTTAGTGAAGATCCAGAAAAAAAAGCAAACTTAAATTCTTTTTTTTATTTCCCAATTTATACAACATATTTACTGTTCAAATATATTATCTTATGGAATTTAGGAAGTCAAGAGTACTTGATTTTATATTTAGCAGTTGATGTGTTAGCACTTGAACTTTGTAAATTAATCAGATGTCTTCTCTAACACATTATGATTAATCCCACTGATGTTGATGTTAAATGTAATCTACTCATTTTTAACTGTAAAATCCAAGCTATCAGACAAATGTGATTAACATCACCAGCTATCTCTGTTGAAGAAAAATCCTAGAAACAATTCATATTACATTCTAGACATTTTGTAGAAACCAACACTCTGTTAATTGTCTGACCACCTAGAAAAACTTGTGAGTTAGTAATTTTAAAGTCACATTTATTCTCATCTGTTTACCTAATTTAAATTGAACTTTTTAAAGTCACATGAACTGAAAGGTATTTAAACCCATTTCTTTTTTAAATTTTAATTTATGAGCACTCACTTATCTATATGCCAATTTTAATTATGGTACATGGCCAAAGCACATATGTAGGCACAATAATATAGGACACAGGTGTACACACATACATAAAACAGACAGGATTCAGGAATTATAGCTGTTGTAGGTAGATTTTTCACAGGTAGAAGACAGTGCTACAGATGTTTATTAAAGCCTCTGTTATATTTTAGCTATTAGAAACTAAAATAGAGCTTATTTATCAGACTTTCACTTTATGACTTAAATACAGAGCCTGTGCAGTTGGAAATTCTAGGAGTTAAATCTAACAGCCATGGTGGACACTGAGATGTTTGAGAGTTAACCCTTGAAAATTTGTCCTCTGAACAAAGATAGAGTATAAAAAACTCTATAGTTGGATAAAAAATGATCAGAAAAATATTTTAATTTATGCATGCAGGATCAATTGTGAATTCACCATAAAACTGAGAGTTCAAAAATATAGAATTTTTAAAAACAGGCAATCTAAAAAAGTGGTATGGCTGTAATTAGTAAAGAAACATGCAGAACATTTTTATCAGATCAGAGTGCATTTTCAGGTCAGATTAGAGTCAGTTCAGATACTGAAAGAATGAGAGAACCTTGAATTCCTTAGGTAAAGATACTCAAGGTAAAGAAGACTTGTATACGTAAGATCATTCCATCTTTCCTCCCTCTGCTGTAGTATTTAAGGAGGAACTCATTAAGAAAGCAGGGTGGTACAGTGCAAGAGCAGATAAGATAGCCAGCCATTTAGGCTTAAATTTAAAAGTGACACTTTTTTTCCTCCATTGGTCTCAACTGGTTCTCTGAAAGCCTTGTAAATCTTGCAAGCTCTGCAAGCTCTTTTAGCCTTGGAGAAATAGAGATCTGGCAGAATCTATAAAGTCAGGGAAGCTGCTGTTTTGAGCTTGAGAGGCAAAACCTCAGACAGAGGGCACTTTAACCACTTTTTTCTTTTGTAAAATCAGTCTCTTAAGGTGTGGGTCCTATAGTGTGTTTCCTCATGAGACCCTTTTTCATTTCCCTTGGTAATCAGGCCAGGTTGGATGCAGAAAGTTATTAGGCATCTCCTTTATGTCAACTGTGATTATGTCATCTCCTGCAATTACTTTTGAGGAGGTCATCCACTCTGGAAAAGAGAGAGAGAGAGAGAGAGAGAGAGAGAGAGAGAGAGAGAGAGAGAGAGAGAACATAAAACATGGGCGCCTGTGCCCAGAAAACTGTCTCTTTGGCTAGGGGACATCTCCCTGACCCTGTAGCCTCTATGGATCAGCAGTTTCTGCCTTTCCTTCCATGACCTCTTTCTGGGGCCTTACTCGAGTGGAGGATACTAAATTCTTGACAACTACTTTAATTTAGGGAAGGATATTTGCTAGCTATTTGTGCCTTTAAAATTTCTTACATTTTTTCTCTTTGTCCTGATATTAACAGGACCATGATTCCATACGATGTTCCTCAATTTGAAATGGTAGTCAAGCCTGTTAGTACTCTGGGTGATATTTCCACTAAAGAAAATAAATAATTTGGATTCCTGAACTAGGACAGATAAGAGGCAGTGTTGCTCTAATTAAGAGAGACAGATTTTCTGGTCTTTTTTTCTGCCAGATGAGAAAGGACAGAGGAAAATGTGTCTTACGAGAGTCTAGGGAAGGTAGTCTAATTTTAAAGCAAGGAGAGCTTTATTTTGAGAATCTCTCATAATGGGTCCCTGATTAAGAGACATATAGTATGGACAGAATTGAGGTAGAAGCATTTCTGAAAAAGAAGAAATGCTTGGCTCATGCTTTGGGGATTAACAGGTCACCTCTTTCCAAAGACCTCAGATCAGACCAAGATTTCACCTCAGGATCTAAGATTCATTGGGTGAGGGTGCCCTCCATCATAAGTCCAAGTGAATCAGAAATAGAGAGAGGTAGTGGTCAATATTTAATACCCCTTAGGGCTGTCAGGGTCAGATTTGGGACATGAGACCTTCATGCAGCACTGGGGAGTGGCCCCAGCCAGCTGCCTTCAGTTGTCTCAAGCCTTCCTCCGTCCCATGCATCAAATTTCCCCCACAGAAAAGAAACTGACTGAAATTCCCAACACCTGGGTGAAGGGGGATCCAACACACCTCTTGACTTTTGATAAAGAACAGGGTGACATCATACTTTTTGTGTCCTCACTGTCATGGCAACTCTAGGTCACCTTGACCCAAGTCGACCAGTTCTAATTGGATTCCTAACCATATATTCTTACAGATTTAATGGCTAGGAAGAACTGTCCTCATCTCCAAGAGTTTCAGGTTCTGGTCACAAAAGTCTCCTCCTTCAGGAAAACTCTTAACAACATTAGTTTGGGCCTGCATTTTTCCTACAGTGAACAGATAGTATGCTGTCCACAGAGGCCAGGCAGGGCTGCAGGTAAATTGCTTCTTGGAAAAGAAAACATGCTGGGGTCAGCACAGTGGGCCCATTTGTTAGAATTATACACAACACTTAGCTTTTATAATGGCACAGATCTCCTTATGAGCTAATGTTAAGATGTCTAATGCCCTTTGATTTTTGCAAAATACCTTTCTTTTGGCATTACCTCTGTGTTTAGTAGAGATCCTATTATCTGTGTCAGTTGGGGTTTCTTGGAAAAGTTAGTTAAGACTTTTATGTGCCACATTACATCTTTTAGACCAATATGAGGGATAAATAATGGGGCTAGATAATCACACTAGCAAACACAGAAACACAGATCAAGCCTGACCATTTGGAGGTAAAGAAGATTTATAGGTCTCAAATTGATTCAGAAAAGACCTGGTGATTCTGATAGTCTCTTTGATAGTTACCACACACTCTTGTCTATGAAACTTTCCTTCATAGCCTCCAGCTTTACTTACTTTTGGTGGGTGTTCATCTGCTATTTCAAGGGCAGTAAATGAGGAAGAGGACTGTGGGTCAGGGCCTAATCTAGGAGGCTTATGGAGTGGGTAAGTCAGCGAGAATTAATTGTAGAGTAGAGAAAGGTTGGCATATGAGGGCCTTGAGTGAAGGTAAAAGAAAGCTTGGAGTTAAGGAATCTCGGCCCATATGCCATTTTTTTTGGAGGAAATTGTCAACGTCTTGGAGGATTTTTGGTCAAAGGTCCCAAATTCTGAAGTTGGGCCTTGACTTATGTTGTCTAATTTAGATTGTGGCCATATCTGAGTACTCATCCTAATAAGACATTTGCTTTTAATGAGATTACTTAATGGGGAGTCCTGTGGGATGGACTAGTTAGCCCTTATGTTAGATAGATTTGACTGAGGTGATGTTAGAGACAAAGCATCCATTGATGTCTCCCGTCACTGGACAGAATTCTACTGGAGAATGAGAGGGTGTCCCCTCCTGCAATCACAATGGTGGAGGACCCCCAGGATCCAGAATAAGCCAAATGTGAGGGTCTCAGGCAGTGTGCCTCTTCAAGAGACTGGAAGGAATCTTAATTCTCTGAAGAATGAGAAGGCTTAGTGTTGCAGGTGGGAACAAAATGGCAGAAAGCAGCTTCTGATCTGGAGATCTGAATATATACCAAAAGGAAGGAAATGGAGAGGACAGGGTTAGAGGGAGGATCCCTCCAACACCAATAAAGGACCTCATATAGGTTATTGCTCCATCCACATGGAAATAGGGCAGTAAAAATTTAGCCCAAGATTAGGGTTCATTTCAGGTCACATACCAGTGGCCATTGTGCTCTAGTGGATTCAGAGAGTTTGAAGGGCCTCAATATATAAAAGATAAAAGAAGAAATGAAGTGGAGAGGTGGAGAAGAGAAATGTAGAGGTTTGTTAGAACAGAGAGAGGTAGAGAGTTCAGAATCCCATCTCAGGTTTTAGCACCAAATGAAAGAGAAAGAAAAAGAAATGGAGATATACTCAATGAAGCAGCAATGCTTTCTTAAGCAGTGGAGGAGCACATTTTCAAGAAGGAAAATGGCAATGGTTACTACAAAGATCTGAGTTTTATAACATTTAGCTTTAGAAGGCTTACTTTTGGTGAACAGATAAGGAAGATTGTGACAGATCAGATTCCTGACCTCCCCTTTTCCTTGAGGGTTTTGTAAGTCTTCATTTCCACTGCTAGAGATGCCAAAATATCACATACAAAGAACACAGTGAATTATTGAAATATATTTTCAATATATCACTTTGAAGTACTGATGGTTCAAAAGAACATAAGCAACATAAGTGAGGGGGAAAAATTAAATTTAGAAGATGTGGATAGGTAGAATAAAAAAGTTACTAAACCAAAATTTGTCATAACATTTTATCTCTAGACACACCAGTAGTATTTCTGTGCAATCTCAGTGTTCATAAGTCATTTTATTATTTCAACCACGTTACAGAATGATCATTGCTAATTCAGGATGTCACATGAGAGTATAACCTTATTATTGCACATATAGAAAAGCTTTATTAAAGATATATTAAAATAAAGTACTTCATTTCTAGTTTGTGCAAACTATTGACTAAATTATAGAAAGTTGTTCTTCAAAATTCAGCAATTACTGGCCAGAGATTTTAAGAAAGGGAACAAAGTGGAGTGACAGGTGTGGTGTGGGGCTCTAATCCAGGAAACAAGGTTCAGGCCTCAGCAGGTAGAAGATGCAAGTAGATAGTAAACATGCTTTATTCAGTGATGACTACAGCCCCCAGCCTCCAAATTCTGCCTCAGCCCCCAGCCAGTTCCATTTTGCCCACCTTTCACTCCCATTAACCCCTGGATCTTTTCCTTAGGACCTCTTTATATGTAGGCCAACCAAAGAAGGTGCACAGCCAACAGGTTACATAAGGGAGTACATGCTCACAAGTTAATGTTTATGACCTTGAGTATAAATGCTGAATGAGTGTTTCTGGCCTTAACTAAGTATAACATAGCTGATTCTCAGACCTGGCTATACACCAAAAACATAACATAACTTGCTAAAAGCCTTGGCAAGAGAGCCAACTATAGCCATTTTGGGCCTGTCCCAATAACTGGTTATTGCCAAATTGGCTTCCTGTTGTCTAAACTAGTAGTTCTCAACTTTTTATCTCTTAAGTTTCATGAATTCTATAAATCAGCCCAGGTTTTAATATTATAGACACAAAATCTCACACTTTCCAAGTTAAAAATGCACGTATGTGGATGCATTGCTTAATATCATTCACAATAACATTAGAGACATAATTTACTCTATTAATATTGGGGATGTATGTTTTTGTCATTAGAGGTTAATCCCTAATAGTAGTATATCTCTTATAGATAGGGTGAATCACATCACTGTCATCTATGTCTATAGAACTGCCACCTAGGCTGATCGAATAGTCAAAAATAGCTGACACAGTGGGGCTAGTATGGTGTGGAATCCTACAAAGAAGAACCACAGAAAGCAGGGGTAGATAGAAAGCCTAGTGAATAAGTTAGGCGAAAGCCTAAGTTTCCAAGTTTATCCTGTTTTACTCATTGCAGGTAGTATCATCAAAATGTTTTCACTTGCAATTGAATGTGAGATTTAAGTCAAGAAGAAATCCTAGCAATATTTTAGAAATAATTCTTATCACGAATATTCTTCAAACTGGGACACATGTAGTCCTGGGTGTATAAAATAACGTACTAAAGGATAATAGAATTGCTATGATTTGGATATGGTTTGGACCCCAAAGTTTCATGTGCCGGAAGTTAGGTCCTAAGTGTGGTAAATTAGGGAGGTGATGGAATATCTCTAAGAAGTGGGCCTAGTGAAAGGTAATTAGGTCATCGAAGGGGTCATTAGGGTTGTTATCCTTGGAAGGGATTAATGCTGGTCTAGGGGAGAGATTTAGTTCTCAAAGTGTAGGTTGTTATAAACTGAGACCACCCTGTGCACTTGGTGCCTTTTTGCATACAATTTCCTTTCATTCATTCTCCATGTTGTGATCCAGCCAAAGGGCCCTCACAAATGGCCTGAACAGATGAGACCTCATCAACTTAGACCAAAATTGTGAGCTATATAAATCCCCCTTTTTTTAAATAAATGAGTATCTAGCTTCAGGAATTTTGTAATAGCAATAGAAAATGTACTAATACAAGATCCTGGATGTTTTAAGGTGCATTTCTTAGATTCTGCACCTTCTTGTGACTATTTCCTTAAATTAATCTGTGACTACTTTTCCAACAATGTGTCTTCCATTTTATGAAAGCAAGTCAGTCCTCATCCCAAGTTTCATGGAGGTTTAGACCCCCTGGGGTACCTCTATGGAGGTAGCAGAGAAGGAATGACTGTGACTATAGCACAGCGTACCTTTGGAAATTTTCATCTTTCTTTTCATAAAACTCTTTTAAGTATACAAAATGACATTCAAAAGCAGAACATTTTGGTTTGCATGGGATCTTCTGAACTCAGGTATCTGGTATATTTATGCTGTGGGATCAATGGCTGCAAATATTTAGGCATTTTTCCATCCTCAATTGCCCCATTGTGAAAAATGTACTACTTTTGAAGGATATTGATGCACATCTATATCAGTATTAATGAAAAATTCTGAGTGATAAAAATCTTCCTCTCATGTATGTAATAAGCAATTATTTCCCCTTATTCTCAATATTCATCTTGTGAGATCTTTTAAAAAGTAATTTCAAAAAGCAAAATAGATTATTCACTTTGACTTTTTGACCCTAATTTTTTCAAGGGCTACTAAGTTTTAGATACTCCGGCTTAAAGCCCAAGGTTAGAACTTTATTGTGATTTCCTCCAGGTTAAAAATAATCATATTGTGAAATATTTATTCCAGTTATAGCTTCATCTTATTTCATCTTATTAAATATTTATCATTTTCTACCACCTATTGACAAAGCCAAGAATCATATTCTAGCTCATGAATGGGTTTGTATTAACAGTATATAATACCTTTCTCTTTCACTGAGTACTTTAGAAAAGTTTGACTGTGATGAATAAAGTTGATTGGGTAACTTCTTATTTTGATACTTGATTCTTATTTAATTATTCTACAAAATTGAATCTAGGACAAAAATGTACATATCTTTAATTTAATAATGCACAAACAATATTCACAAACAAGAGTGTTTTGTTCAATATTAATTAGTACCTTATATGTGCCAGGCCTCATACTTTTGCCTTGGATAAAATATGCTAACTGAGACACCATATCTAACCCCAATAGTTCAAAGTCTAATGGAAGAAATTGATAATTACAAAGTAGGAAATGATGTTAGAGTATCATGTATGAGAAAGCTAGATTCAGTATGTTCACCTGAATCAGAATGGTTTCTAAAGGAGTTAGGAGTTAGAGCATGTGAGAAGATTTGTACTTGGGTATTTTAATGCTCTTTATCCTACCTACAATCTGAATCTCTAAGAGTTAAAAGTTTATGGGACAGGCCCCTTAACTGGGGAATAGATAAGCCAATTTTGGCATATTTCCCCAATGAGATACTGCTCAGCAGTAAAAAGGAACCGACTTAATAATATATACAACAATATGCATGAATCTCAAATGTACTCTGCTAGGTGAAAGAAGTCAGATATAAAAGTATGTCTGCATTTATGATATTCTGGAAAGGTCACAATTATGAGGACCTGAAATAGATCAAAGGGCTTGATCAAAGGGGCTTGGCATCAGAGAGGTTGACTTCAAAAGTCATGGCTGAATTTGTAGGTGATAGAATTATTCTATATCTTGGCGGCGGCCAAATTTTATAATGGTTCACAGAAAAAGGGTAAACTATTTTTTTAGTGTAAATTATACCTTCATTTTAAAAAAGGAAAGAGTTATTCCCATAGATTTAGTACTTCATAGGTTCAGAAAACCCTGTGCACATACACATGCCCACCTATAATACTGCTATGGTGACTCATTCTTTGCTCCCCTGTGGAAAGGTAGCTAGCAGGGCTTCTCAATGCAGGCACCCATAAATTTTAGGCAGGATAATTCTTCATTGTCCGGGACTGGAGTGTGCTTTGGAGGATTTGTGTCAACTCTCGTGAATACTAACTAAATTGCAGGCACATCCCCATTCATATTCCAAAGTCTCTGAAAGAATACATCCAAATCTCAGCTGAAAATCACATTAGAGTGACATCCTGGACTCTCTGCAAATGAAGAGGAGTGGGTTCCCTGATTCATCAGAGAAGAAAAAAACAGGAATGTTGGCCCACTCTTTTCTTTTTTGGAGGGGGAAGATTGCTCATCTGTTGAGAAAACCCATTCTGATCTGTGCTTCTGGAGAGTAGTGGAGTTAACTTTGCTATTGCACCCCATCTTGGGGCTGTGGAGTAGAAATTATGGTCACACCAGTGTCAGCAAGCCATCTCAGCACATGTGCCCTGTGTCCTCCAAGCTAATTTTACCAGTAGAATTGCTGGCACATCAGCCTCCATCACTCTGACTCCTATGTCTGTGTTATCTGATCTTTGGAGGGAAGGAAAGCAATGCTGCTTATAGATCCTCTACCTCAAATTTACATAACAGTAACCAATAGAAATATCAGATCTGAGTTACTACATATCTTCTAAACTTCATTCCCTGTCATAATATACACCCTGAGCAAGTTAACCCAGACCCAGGAACTCAAAGTAATACTATAGCACTGGAACTTTCTGAAATTAGTTCAGTAGGTATGTACAAAACCCAGCGCCATTTGCTTCTTACAGCACACCAGCGGTTTCTGCATTCTTCTTTCACCTTTGAATGTAGCAGGTCAAGGTGACATAGCAGCAGTCTCTGCCCTGGTAACCTCGTGTCAGCCTCTCTAATTGTATCACTGATAGATCGGGACTCACTCGTGCACTGCAATTTGTACTCTGCACATGGTATAAATGAAACCTTCAGTGTTAGGTAGAGACAAGCTTTTTCTTTGAAGCATGGGACCACTCTTTTTTTCCCCCTAAGGAAGAAAGCCTTTATTTTGTGGGATAATGGAAGTGTCATAACACAGAACATTATCAGATCTTTTTGTCAGTGACTTCAAAAGCTAGATACACTACCCCATACATCCTGAGGTTGAAAATTCTTGTTTTAAAATAGTATTGATGGCATTATGATATGACAGAGGTGTCCTAGCCTCTGGAAAAAAAAAATAGGCAATTCATTCCTCTCACCTTATCATAAAGCCCTTCTAGCACTTTCCTGTTGGCATGTTTGTTCTTTGATATAGTACCACAGACTGTTTCTACAACTAGTTGGCTTACCTAAAATAAATAAATAAATAAACCTGTGAAGCTAAAGTATCGGTAGTATGTTAACTCCTCACTTTGTTCAAAGTGGCTGAATATTTTCAATATGCAACATCAATGCATTTTGCTTCTTAATGATTACCCATAAAAAGACCTTCAAAGGGTTAGCCAAGGTAGTATTGAGTGGGCTTCAGGCACTTGAACAGATATGGTAGGAGGGATATGGACTTCTCAGAGGCCTTCAGGTAACACTCATAAATAATTCCTCTTTGTAACCACTGGCTTCTGAACGGAGTTTCTGAATTTCCTACTGTCTTCGAAATTACATATTCATTAAATATGAGACTATTTTAAGTTATATGATCAGATTGGGGCTACTATGTATTGTTTTAGTTTGGAGGGGAATTTAATTCAATAGACATTAACTGAGTACCTACTGTGCACTGGGAATAATAAAATAGTAAAAACATATAGTGAAACTCTGTGCTAAGTATTCTACTATATATTTATGTACATTGATTCATTTAAATCCTCACAGTAATGCTATGACATGATTATTGTTGATAATATTTCAATTCTACATATAAGAAAAATGAGGCTCAGAGGGAATATATAACCTGCTTTAGGTTATCCAGCTGGTGAGTGTTGGTTTGGGATGGAACTCTCACAGTTGGCTCAAGTCTGCTGATAGGGTTAATGCTAGAAGGGAACAGTTTCGTTTCAAAGATAGTTTTGTATTTGCATATAACTAAAACAAAAAGCATGCAAACTATTTTCTCTTTTTCAGAATGGCTTTAATTATGAGACAATGTCTCTCTAAGTAGTATTACTTTATTCATATTTATGTTTTTCCCCAAATTAATTATTCCTTATATGAATATCTCTTCTGACAAATAATATTAGTTTTCTATGTAGGTAGAGAGACAGATATTAGAAAAAATTGAATGTGTAGGTTTATCACAGCATAGTATAACATTTTTGAAAAATATTTTTTGTGTTTTGTCGGTGTAGACAAAATATAATTATTTTTTGGTTAATATATTCTAAATTGAGAAATTGTTCAGAAATCAAAGTGGGGACAATCATCTACTCTACTCTATAAACAAAAAGGAGAGTCTATGGAAGACATTAATTGTTTCAATATTTTGTTGTTTTTGTTGACTTTAATACATGTCCTATGTTTTGTTATAAGATTTTTTTTTTAGCTTTATTTTATTCATTTATTTTATGTGGTGCTGAGGTGTGAAGCCAGCCTCACACATGAGAGGCAAGCGCTCTACCACTGAGTCACAACCCAGCCCTAAGACATATTGTTATGGTAAATTCTCCAAAAATGTTTGGTTTGTTGGTGACACAGGCTTCATTCTTGAGGGCTGGAGGAACAGAAGGAAGATCCATATATCCCACTTCTCATTTTAGTATCAAGCTTATAATGGATAAACTAAATATTCTAATGACTTTACAAATAATTTACTTCATTCAACTTTGGTAATTAAATTAACAAAGTCATCATTTAGCTTTCTGATATAATGGCAACAATTATCTGCAAAAAAAAGATGATGAAAGAATAAATTTGCATCTGTTTTAGAATGTTTAGAATATTTAAGTAATTTAAAAAGTGGAATAAATAACTTCAATTGTGCAAACTCACTTAAGTAAAACTTGGGGTACCTGGGTGTGGGGTATGGTTCTTCCACTAATCAGCTGAATGGTTTGTATAAATCACATAAACTCTTGGACCTTGGTGAAAGGTTGAAATAGGAAGAAGATGAGCTAGGTCTTTTTGTTCTCTTATCCAGTCACTATTCTGATTTTACAGAGATGCCTGTTCTCCTTTGGAGAGGTGAGGGATGAACAGGGTCTGAATTCCCCCCACTCTAGAGTTGGCCAAGGGGTTACCAGGAGATCTCTCCAATTGTAACTACCTTGTTGAGTACCTACTGCTTTTGCAGTTCTGTGGAAGACCAGAAGGATGTTAGCTCCTTGCACTTTGTAGTGCCATACTTACATGTAATGAACAATGCGATCTCATCTGAGCCTAGGTTTTCATATCTCAGAACTGGAAAGATGTCAAAGAAAGTGAATTAATTCTTTGTAGAGCATTGATTTTTAGAAAATCCTGACAAGGCTAAAAATAAATTTTATCAAACAATTGATCATAAAATATTTATCTGATATGGATTTCTTTTAGATGTATATTTGCTTATAATAGTTATAAAATACTTTTTGTTTTTATATCATTTTATATTTTTAAAAAATTATTTTCTAATACCTGATGTGTGGTTCCTTTCTTAGATTGGGTTGCTCTGAACCAGATTCTGAGATGAGGACTTGGTTAAAAGTGATTTGTTAGAAAATATATCCAGGAAAAACTTTGCTGAATGGGAACATGAAATGGGGAAGAAAAAGAGAGGAGATGACAGGGAAAAATTCAAGGGAGATTGCTGTAAAGTTAAATCCCATTGAGGACATCTGTGGCTCAATCCTGCAGGGAATGTTTGGAGACAGGTTGTGTCACACCTTAGATTTGTCTGCATAAAATATAAGGGAGATAAATTACCTATACATTGACCCCATTAGTCATTGATTAACTACTGTTAGGATGTTTGGTCAGGATGGGAGTATGTAATGTGTCAGGCACTTTTGTCTTTTCCTGTTTATAGATAAAGGGATTCTGGCAGATGGAGGTAAACATCCAACAAAGAGAGTAGGTGCTGGTTCAGAGAAACCGAAAAAAAAAAAAAAAAAGCATGTTCATTGATAGGCAGAATTAGTATTGTCAAAATGGCCATGTTACTAAAGCATTATACAGATTCAATGCAGTTATCATCAAAATAATAATGACATTCTTCACAGAATTAGAAAAAAATCATTTGGAAAAAAACAAAAGGGTCCCAAATAGCCAAAGTAATCTTGAGGAAGAAGAGTGATACTGTAGGCATCACAATACCTAACCTCTAATTACACTACTTTTGTATAATAATAAAACTATACAGCATTGTAACAAAACCAGCATGGTATTGGAATAAAAATAAATATGAAGACCAATAGAATAGAATAGAATAGAATAGAAGAAACAGAGCCAAATCCACATGCTTACAGTCACTTGGGTTGCTCTGAACCAGATCCTAAGATGAGGACTTGGATAAAAGTGATTTATTAGAAAATATATCCAAGAAAAACTTAGCTGAATACCAAAAAAATATGTTGGAGAAAAGATAGCCTTTTAAACAAATTCACTAGGAAAACCGGATATGCATACATAAAAGAATTAAACTAGATCATTATCTCTCACTCTGCACCAAAGTAAAATCAGAAAGGATGAAAGACCTAGGAATTAGACCAGGAATTTTGCAACTGGTAAAAGAAAACATATTGATGTAAGCACAAACTTCCTTACCAAGACCTCTAAAGCCAAAGAAATAAAGTCAAGGATCAATAAGTGGAATGACATTAAATCAAAAAGTTTATGCAAGTAAAGACATGATTAAGAACATGAAGTTAGAGCCTGTAGAATGGCAGAAAATATTTGCCAGCATCTCCTCTGACAGGGGATTAATATTCAGAATATGTAAAGAACTTAAAAATCTCAACAACAAGAAAAGAAATAACCTGATTAATGAATTGGTAAAATAACTAAATAGACATTTCTCAAAAGAAGAAATATAAATGGCCAACAAATATATAAAAAAAAAATGTGCAGGACTCAGGATATCAGATAAGAGGAAGGCTGTATTTCCAGTTGCTTTGTGGCTTGGGATTCAAAGAAAACACATCAAGTCATATTTGGAGCTAAACCAATCAGAATTTCCATTTATTAATACAAAAAAAGCCAGGAGGGGTTGAAATAATGTGTTCAAAGTCCTGAAAGAGAATAACTGTCAACCAAGATGGCTATACCCAGTTATGCTATCTTTTAAAAATTGAATAAGAAATAAAACCCTTCCAAGATAAGCAGAGAAAAATAACTCATGACTACTAAGGTGGAACTACAGAAAATACTTAGAAATGCTTTACACAGAAGAAACAAAAAATGAATCCCTGAGCTTAAAAATGAACAAATATGGGGCTGGGGATGTGGCTCAAGCGGTAGCGCGCTCGCCTGGCATGCGTGCGACCTGGGTTCGATCCTCAGCACCACATACAAACAAAGATGTTGTGTCCGCCGAAAACTAAAAAAAAATAAATATTAAAAAATAATTAAAAAAAATGAACAAATATCATTGAAGAGTATCTAACAATTGATAACAGGATCAAATTAAACATTAGAAATTATTTAAAATGGCAGGAATAAACACCTCTCCATAATAACATTGAATGTAAATGGTCTCAACTCTTCAAATAAAAGACATAGACTGGCAGAATAGATTTAAAAAAACAAGACCCAAATATATGTTGTTTGCAAGAGACTCACCATACAGGCAAAAACAGCCATAGGCTAATAGTAAAAGGATATACTATGTAAATGGAGCCCCCAAACAAGGAGGAGTAGCTTACTCTCATATCTGACAAAGCAGACTTTAAGCCAAAATTAATCAGAAAATAAAATCACTTCATCCTGGTAAAGGAAAAAAATTCAACAAAAGATAAAAATATTGTAAATATTTATTTATGTCCCAAACATGGATGCACCAAATTACACTAAAGAAACACTACTCAAATTAAAACCTCTGATAGAGACCAGTACAATAATACTGGGTGATTTCAACACATATTTCTTATCAATAGGTCATCCATACATAAACTCTGTAATGAGTCTTTGCATCTGAAAAATATTGTAAGTCAAATGGTCTTAACAGACATCTCTAGAATATTTCATCCCAAAACAGCTGAATATACTTTCTTTTCAGTGACTCATGGAAACTTCTCTAAACTAGATCATAGTTTAGGCCATAAGTCAGATCTTAGCAAATACAAAAAAAAAAAGATATAATTTCTTACATCTTCTCAGATCATAATAGAATGAAATTAGAAATCAGCACTGAAAAATCCTACCGAATTACATAATATTCCATGTTATGTAATATAAACATGGAGACTGAACAATGCACTCTTAGTGATGACCGGGTGAAGGAAGAAATCAGGAGAGAAATTTTAAAAAATTCTTAGAATCAAGCAAAAAATAGTAATGCATCATATCAGAATTTCTGGGACACTTTGAAGGGAGTTCTAAAGGGAAAGTTTATAGATAAAAGTGCCTACATAAGAAAATGAGAAAAATCACAAATAAGCAACCTAATGATGCATCTCAAAGTCCTTGAAAAACCAAGGCCCAAATCAGTAGAAGAAAGGAATTAATTAAGATCAGAGATGCAATCAATGACATTGAGAATTAAAATAAATAAAAAGAATCAATGAAATGAAGAGTTGGTTCTTTAAAAAGATAAACAAGATTGATATGGCCTTAACCAATGTCACCAAAAGAAAAAGAAAGATCCAAATTAGCAAAAGTAGAGATGAAAAATGAGAAATCACCACAGACATTACAGAAATTCAGAGGAAAACTCCATATATGACCTGCTGAAATTGAATCAAGAAGACATAGAAAACTAATACAGACCAATAACCGGAAAGAGGTAGAAGTAAGTGTTAAAAAGCCTTCCACCAAAGAAAAGCACAGAAGATGGATTCTCCCATTCTGAATTCTACCAGACATTTAAAAATGCACTAATACCAATGTTCCTCAAATATTTCCATGAAATATAAAGGGATGGAACTTTTCACAATATAGTGATAGGTACATATCCATGTTTATAGCAGCAAAATTCAAACTAGCCAAACTATGAAGCCAGCCTAGATGTCCATCAGTGGATGAATGAATAAAGAAAATGTGGTATATATAATATATATGAAATGGAGTTTTATTCTGTCATAAAGAAAAGTTAAATTAGTCATTTGAGGGAAAATGGATAGAATTTGAAATATTATGTTAAGTTAAATAAACCAAACTCAGATTTGTTTTTTTTTCTGCTATGTGGAACCTAGATAGGAAAAAGGAAAGGAACATTGGGAAATGGGCTTATGAAAATTGAAAATTGATGGGAGGTCAGTGGAATGGAGGAAAGGGACTTTGGGAAGAGAAGAGGGAGGGAAAAGGGAAGGAAATTGAAGTCCATGCATGTATGATTGTGTCAAAATGAACCCAACTATTATGAATTACTATAAAACACTAATGCAAGCATTAAAAAAGAAAAAGAAATGAATAGAGAGATGTATGAGTTACAGACAGAATACTGACCAGATCTGCTGCAGGCCATTTGCAACTGCATCCCATGATCAACTGTAGAGCTGATGGAATAGTATTTAATAAAAGAGTTTCTTAGAAAAAAACAGGGTATAGATCCACCTAATCTGATAGAGGTAAATGTTTGTATTAGTTAGGGCCCTGCAGGAAACAGATGGCACACCACATTGGCTAATCTGTGAAATTTAGTAAACGTGAGGGCAAAGTCGACTCTTGGTGATCTGTGGGCACTAGTGGTGGTGTGCACTCCCATTCTGTAGGTTGAGGGAGTAAGGAGTAGGGGCAGGCCTCTGAAGAGAAGTGGAGTCCTTCCCCAGCAGACAGAACCGGCTGGCCTTGGAATGAACACTCTGTTCTCTCCCTCTACCTTCCTCATCTTTCCTCCCAGGGCTCTAATGAGTTGAGCAAGAGGCTGGAGGACCCAGGAGGCTCCCACTTAACTTCCTAATAGAAACTTCACAGCACAGAGCAGGGTCAAGGAAAGGACAGAGGCATATGGGGGCCAATGAAAGTGTGGCACAGGGTAAAAGATGGATTATTAAATTAACTTAGAGCAAGTTAAATTGCCCAAGACCACACTGCAAGCCATTTCCAACTTCCTCCTCAGGAAGAGAGTCTAAAACATTTCTTCAGAATCTTCAATAAAATAACCTATTTGTCAAACTTCAACTTCTATTTAAATCTCTTACCAGACTGTCTGACTTTTCTGGAAATACTAAAAAATAACCTAATTCTTAGTAGATCCATTTCATGTTGATCTCCCAATGCTTGAGTTTCTGTGCTTCTTCTCTCAGAATAAAATTATTTTCTTCAGTCACATACATGCCTTTCTTTTTTTTCTCAAAATGAAATAATTTCTCTTTGTCTATCAAATAATATATGCTTACTATAAATAATGCAAACTATACCAATTTTGTTAATAAAATTACCTTCAGTCCACCAACCAGAAAATCATAATTATCACATTGCTATATATCCATCTAGCATTTTTCATATACACACATAAAAACAAATCCTTATTTTAAAAAGGGAAGAAATTGTAAAATGATTGTTATTTGTTCTTTTAACGGTTTACTGAATTTCTTTCATATTTAGGTAGGTAGAACTGCATAACACTTTAACCACTGTCAATTCTTTAAATCCAAAGACTGTCAAGTTTTCAAGCAATTCATAATATTTGATGAATTCCACAGTACTGAGCATGCAGATGATTTCCAAGTTTTTTTGGCATTCTTTGCTAATATAAATAATGTGTTTTTATTTATCCTTGGTCTTCTTGGGCTAATTGTTTAGATTTAAATGTCTTGATGAAACTATTTTACTAATGGAAATTCTTTGGTTTCTTAAAACCCTGAACTACTTTTTTGAATGCCATTTCTAAGTGATATCTTCAGTTTGGCCCAAATTTTATTTTGTCTACTTGACTATTAATGACTTTAAGGAATATTTCCCCTGAATAATTATGGTCTATTTTGGTTGAAATTAGTAGAAACCATTTGATACTAGTATAAGTAAAAATGGAACATATATTATGATACTACAGATGAGAAGCCAGGCCAAAAGTCAACACTTGTTGTGGAGATATCAGTAGCCATCTTTCAATAGCAGATGGAGTCAGGTATAGTGGCATAGGCCTAGGACTGCAGCTGTTCAGGAGACTGAGGCAGGAGGATTGTAGGTTTGAAGCCAGCCTCAGAAACTTAGTGAAGCTCTAAGTTACTTAGGGAGACCCTGTCTCAAAATAAAAAAAATAAAAAAAGACTGGGAATGTGGCTCAGTGGTTAAGGATCTTTAGGTTCAATCACTGGTACCAAATAAACAAACACAAAAACAATTGATGGAACAATTAATCTATATATCAACAAAGAAAGAAAAGACTGATTAACAATTTCATTGTTTTACATTAACTGAAAGTTACTAAACATAATTTTGTTTAAAACATTAAAATAAAATCTCTGTGTTTGTTCTTTTACTGAATATAATAAGAGTGTATGATATTACCCTTTTAAGCAGCTTTATGATCCCCTCCTCTTGTCCTTTCATTAAGGAGTTAAACATCTTTCACAAGAGCTCTTTATACATATACATATGATTCTCATAGTTTTAATCTTTTTGAATTAACTCTGACCTAAAATATTGAGGGAACAAAGGTGGATAGCAGAACATTTTTTACTTATCACAAAAGGGATTTGTGTGGGTAAGGGTGCACTATTAGAAATTCGACTCAAATTAGTTTAAATCTCCCTCAGGAGAGAGGGCCAATTATTGGATTATAGAAAGGTACAGATAACTGATGCTCTAACTTGATCATAGATATTGTCAGGAATCTCTACATCTCAATTCAATTTAACCTATGTTGGTTTCATTCTCAAGCAGTTTGTCTCCAAGTGGTGGCAAAGAAGTCCACAG
The DNA here is from genome assembly GCF_001458135.2 of Marmota marmota marmota. Taxonomy (NCBI): domain Eukaryota; kingdom Metazoa; phylum Chordata; class Mammalia; order Rodentia; family Sciuridae; genus Marmota; species Marmota marmota. Next base: position 18,290,742 of record NW_025999932.1, read on the forward strand.
AATTTCTAGGTTTATTATCACCAGTTTAGCAACAGGTAGAGAGAAACTGTTTCCCATTGATCAATATCCTGGTCTTGCTCCCTGGTCTGACTTAGGGTTCACCATCTCCCTGGAGCACTACTGACAATCTGTCCTTAAGGCATGTGTGTGTGTATAGTTTACCTAGACATGTCATCAGAGAGTGGGAGAGACTTTTCCAGAGGCTGAACACAGAGAAACAACAAAAGAAGAAATGAAAAGGATTACAAAGAATAGGACACAATATAAACAACAAAAAAGAAAGTCCCTTTCATCATAATGAAGGGTAATATCCAAAATGAACATGTGGTAGGTGTGTGACGAATAGCAGCAACACTTACGTAGCTACACCTTGTAGAACTTTAAGGTAGAAGAGCCAGAAACAGTGTTGTTAGGAGTCTTTAGTTGATGCTATCTTTCCATCACAGATAAATAAGTCTGAAAAGATACAAGTAAAATTACAAATAACAAGAATGTAGGCAATGGAAATAATATTGGTATTCTTGAAACCTTCATACAAATTGCCCATATATTAGGTTCCAAAGAAACATTGCTAAATTCACCAAGATTTAACAATTTTAAATCCACCTCCCCATCATCTGATCACAATATGCTTTATACTAAAAATAACAATAATAAATGTAAAATAGTAAAATATGGTCAACAAGAGTTTTTTTTTGTTGTTGTTTTTTAAATGCAACCATGCCATGGGATAATTGAACAACTCTTTTAAACAAATTTTGAGTCATAAGAAATCTAAATGTATACAATCTGAAAAATACAATTAATAAAGATGCTGTATATGATGACTTATATACAGCTAAATCAGTATCCACAGGAAAAAAATCTATTGTTGAAAATACTTACAATAATAAACAAAAAGGAATCCATGCCTATGAAATTAATAATTTAGCACAAGAAATTAAAAAAAATAAGGAAAAGGACATTAGAAGGAATATATTAAGATAAAACATAATAAAATAGGAAACAAAAAATGTAGAACTCTTCCACAATTTCAAGAGTATATTAGAGAATTACAGGAAGCCTTGCTTTCAAAGCAAGACACCATTGTTATATACTCTTAAGTTAATTTTCTATGGAGTTACTATTTAATGCATGAGGATGGCAATTTTCTTTTAAAGATACTATCTTTATTCCTGAGGGGGAAACAGCAAGTGAGACCTAATAATTGAAACCAACATAATTCTCTGTCTCTATACTAAATAGTACTGGGACCAAGCAATAATAATTTACTTGCATACTCCTGAAATATTCGCTCCTGGAAGATAAGACGGCAAAAGAGCTGCACAGCTAACTTATCAAAACTAACAGTTTGCCCCACAGGACTCCCTTCAAGATCATCTCACTGATAGGTTTGAACAATCCAAATAAACTACCCGTTCTTAGCACCTCTGTGCCTTGATGTCACTCAGCAAGGGTCCCAGGACCCTATAAATATCTCTTTCTTGCTTCCCTTTTTGAGATACGGCTAAGAATCTTGAGTTGAATAAATAGTTTAGCTTCACTAACAAGATTTTTGTTTTCTTGGTGCTACTTTGTGGCATACAGGGCAGGCTTAGCTAAGGAGGCCATGTTAACTTATGTTCTTTGCATGTCCCTTTAATTTGGTGAAGATTAAGAAGTTGAGGCTGTGAGAAATTTAATAATTTATCCAAAGTCATGACCTATAAACTAGAGTGGAGGACTCAGGCCTGACACATGCTCCAGCTCTCCTTCCCCCATTACTGCAGGCTGCTTGCCTGCCTGTCTGCCTGACATCTGCCATCTCCATTTCTGCATTTTGCTGGGAGAATCCGAGCTAGTTCCTTTAGCCTTCACTTTTTCTTCAAAGGAGCTCAGTGACATCACAGGAGAAAAATTCTTGAATCGCTATTTTTATTACATCAATTCCTAGAGAAGTTGTGTCCTACTTTTCATCTTTGCCAGAACGATCATCAAAGGATCTGTCTGATTGAATTTGGGAAATAAAAGTAATGATAGCTCCTCATATATTACTTCATATATTGTTTTGTCTATTTATATGTGCCTGCTTGAACCTGAACAAGATTTAAGACATTTAATTCAAGTTTGTGAAGGCTATAAAGTGCATCAATTGGTTTTACATGCATTGTCTTTTTCTGAGTTGGATTTGATTTGAATCAAGTCTGAAATTATTCTCATGCTATTATCCACATAATAAACCTTGCTACTTTATTGTGTTTTATTTTCCATTTTTAGATCATAAAAATTTTCATCATCCTCCTATTGGCCAAAATTTAGCTCTGCAATTTGACTTATAACTGTGCATATAAAAATAAAACACATTTGTTAGTTGTATATATTTTTAAATAATTGGTATTCCTTGGAGAAGTGCTGTATGTGAATATGTGCTATCATTTGATTGCTTGACTCATGAAAAATACCAATACATCCTTTTGATATATTTTATAAATTGGCTTAAATGTAGGTTTATATTTAGGTTATATATAAGGTTTATATATTGGTTAATAATTTTACTGGTTAAGTTTGGGATGCATGATAAAATTATCTTTTACTAGTCTACTTGGGATGCAAGATTAGTGATTATCTTTTCTATATGAACAAGTACCAAAAGCTGTAAGTTGAAATGGAGATTCAATTGAAGTCAGAGTAGCACTGATTTAAGAGCAGAGATAACTCTTTAGTCTTCAATATCCAAGAGCCAGTAAAAAACTGTTAGGCCTTACAACCTTTTTCTTTTGTCTCCTTTTGCTGTCTTTTTTGGCCCAAGATAAATTTCAATTACATAAACCCTATTTCCTGTTGCTAATCACCTACTTCAGTCAGTATTCTTTAAATAGTCATTAAAGCTGGGATGAGATCTCTGTCATTTCTGAAACTAAGAGAGAATTTGGAGCAGCCCATTAACAGAACAGGAAATTCCCTAATATCCTCAGGATATGTATAGAAACCCATCACAATTAAATACAAGAGGAACCAAGATCTCCAGAGGATATTTATTAAATAAACTTGCCTAAATTCATTTGACAAATACATTATCTTTCCAAAAAAGCCTAATTACCAAGATCCATTTATCTAATTAAGTGACCCTCAAATACCCCTTTTTTTTTTCTTTTGAAACTCCTCAATGATAATGAATCACTAACAATGAAGCCAGCTTGTTAAAATGGGTACCCAAGCAATCAACTCATTTGTGTTTCCTATGTTAGATAAAGACGTTCAAAGAAAACACAAGCCACAATTCCATCCTTTAAGATTGAATAAAATAAATTTTCCTAAACAATTCTCAAGGAAAATCAAAATATTATTTACTTCATTGTTACTTGGGGCAGAAACAATAAATGAATAAAAAATAAACATTAAACACTATGAATCATATTTGTAAAAGAAGGGAATTTCAACTTTTTCCTCCAATGTAGTAAAAAATAATAGCAAACTATTATTCTAGAAATTCAAACAATAACTCTCTCATAAAAGGGAGAAAGTACACATTAAAATTTCTTTCTGTAAAATGAAGACTTGCTCTGTATTAGAATTCAACACAATGGAGCCTCATTAGTTATCAAACTACTCAAAATATCTTTTGATGTGAAGGTTCTTTCAGTTTAACATCTCAGTATTATCTTTTTCTATATAACCCCCTCCCCATTCTCTCTATGCAAGCTTACCTAAATGCATAATTCTCTTCCAAACATTCTTCTTTCTTTCTCTGCACTATATGCCCATGGCTTTCTTCCTGTGATGAGAATATATTCCTTTACTTTTCTTGGCCTGTGTAAGTGATAAGAGACAGTTATAGAGAATGGGAAGAACAAAGATATTGACAGATGGAAGAGATGGATTTGAATCCAGCCTCTACTTCTTACTGAAGTTCTGTTTTGTCATTTGTAAACACTGGCAGTTGATTAATCTGAAGATTAAATAATGCAACTGGAGTTTAAAAGAAAATTCTGAACATGGAAAGGTCTGCATTAATCCTACCTTCCCTATAGGATTGTTTTCTTAGCAATTGCAGCCATGGTGATCTCTTCTTTGAATATCTTATACCAAGCCTGCAACCCATGTGGTCCTTTCCACAAATCTTGTATAATTAGCTTAAAGTACATGAAAATCATTTACTGAACACTTGGTAAGAGTCATCCTCAATGTTAGATGCTGGTTGCTATGGTTCAAATATGGTTTGAACTTGTCCCCATGAAAATTTATCCATTGGGAGCTGGGTCCTCAGTGTAGTGATGTTGAGAGGTGGTGAACCATCAAGCAGCTGAACCTAGTAGGAAGTGAACATTGGCCTCTCCCTTCTTTTTGGCTTACTGTCTCCCTATGTGCTCTCTCCCTCCTGTACAGGTTCCTGCCTGTGATGCCATCTTCCATGAAATCCTCACCAGATACGGGTAGCTGCTAGTGCATTGCTCTAGATCCTCCACAACCATGAGGCAAATAAACCTTTTTTTCTCTACAAATTACCCAACCTTCAGTATTTCATTATACCAGTGGAAAATGGACTAAAACACTGGTGGAGACAAAAAAAATTCCACAATGATTTCATCTTCTATGTTGAGTGAGGAGTCTAGTAATTAGCACTTTGCAGAGATGAAGGAAAAAATTAACTATTAACATCTGCCTCTTAGCCTCCGTTGAAACAGTTATAAAGGGTGACTCTGAGGAAATAGCTTCAGTAGGATGCCCTCCTCGTGAATTGATCCCTTCAGATGTTGAAGGAAACCACAATTGAACTGAGAGAAAGGGATTGGAACAGTGAAGTGACTAATAAGTAAAAATTTACATGCTTGAAGCTTCAAGAAATATTACTAATAGATGCCAACACAAGAAATTTACTATCAACTAAGAAACCACATACCTGACCTAGAAAATCCAATGATAATTGCAACTCAGAAACCTAAAGCACCATAGCAGGTAAAAGGCTGCAAAAGTGTAGCCCCTAGGAATAACACTTTTCTTTCTCTTTGCCATTATGATGTAATGTCAGAGAATAAGGACAAAGAAGTAGCTTCTGGAAATAAAATTAAGGGTCTAGTTTTACTTCCAGCAGGGCCTGATAGCTGGATTTACCCAGCCAAGAACTAAGCCCTTTCAGGGCAGGACAGAAGTCTTTCTGAATTGATTATTCCTACAAACTAGAGTCTATCCAGACAACATTGTCTGGTGTGGAATTCATGAGCATGTGTGTATAAATGGTGATGCGACCAGGTAACTCTCCTCTTGTTTCAATTACCTGGTCAAGAGAAGTAGTACATAAAAAATATGGAGAGGGCGTGTTCCAGAGAGCCAAGGCTTTAATTTGCCTACAGTAGCTGTCTGGGATCTTGTTTTTATTTTCCTGTGGGTAAGTTGTAAATATATTTTCAATATGTAAAGAAAGGTAAACAACAGATAGTTTGGTGGCCAAAGGGACAGGTTGTGGGAAAAAAAATGCTAGTAGTTCCTGATTTGCATTTTCCCCATGTTGTTTATTTGTTCATTTATTTATTTTTATTAATGTTATATTTTTATAATAAAATCTAAAGTTTATATTTCCCAGAATTCTTTGCAGATGAAAAGTGTATATGGTCATGGTTATGCCCTAAAAGAAGGGAAACCAGTTACTTATTCTGGGTTTTATCTTCTTGGTTAGAATATATCCATAGTGGTGGTGAATTATCTTAGGGGAAAAGTCTAAAGTTTCATGATGTCTAAGAAGCAACCTGGGTGTTTCATAATCTTGCCGCTGATGTATACTGTCAGTGATTTACTGCTGGATTGCTGATGGGAGGGAGAAAAAGGAAGGGAGAGACTCTGTCTAAACATTTAAAATTCTTGTCATATTTGGTATATAGAACCAGGAATTGGAGGAATTGGGTTGGTTCAATAGGAGATGATGTTGTCTCTCCCTTCCAGGGGATGTTTGGCAAAATCTGGAGTCACTTTTGGTTATTACAACGGGTGTTCGGTCAGGAAGACTCTAGGGATGCTGCTAATATCCTACCATGCCCACGAAATCTCTCCAAGATGAAAAAATATTCACCAGAAATATCATCAATGCCAAGATTGAGGAACCCTGACTTGGGTTAAGTGTTAATAAAATTGAAAAGAAGATTAAAGTTTGAAATAAATGATCCTTTTGCTTAGAGAATACAACAGGGGCAGAAAAACAAACTGGAAAATTAGGCAGGTCCAAATTAATAAGGTTCCTATAAGCCATGTGAAAAAGTTTAGATTTGTACTCAAGGCAGTTAGAAATCATTGAATGATTGAAACAGGATACAAATGATGAGATCTGCATTTTAATGAACTACATTTGACTTTAGTATGCAGAGTTGACTGGAATGAGTCCAGCTGTAGGCCATTTTAGTTGCCTGAATTGAGAGACCATAGCCCTAAGATAATTTAATAGAAAAATAATATAATAGAATAGAATAGAAAAAAAAAGAATATAATGGAACATTCTGGATATTTGTGAGGTGGAAACAAAGTGTTTGACAATTTTGACATTAGTGGTGAAAAGATAGAGGGTTCAGGGCTCATCTCATTTCTGGCTTGTTCTGGAAGCATGATGTGGAGAAAAGAACCATTTGTTTGCTTTGTGTATTGTCTTCAGCATAAAGAAGACAGCAGTCATGAGGCAAGGGACATAATATTGACATCATCACCAGAGTTCTCTATAAATATTTGGAATTGGGAAAGAATTGCCCAGATAATGGGAAAAGTTAATGGAAGTCATCTTTGAAAAATAAAAAAAAATAAGGAACTAGGGCCCAGTAAAACTTAAGACAATTTCCTATTATATTAAATACTTCTGCCATGTTGAAGGATGGTCTCAGACTGGAGTATTGAACTAATTATGTGTTCTTCCTCTTCCCCACAAATTGTGGTATAAAGGTGTATTAAGAATTGTAATGCAAAAAATAAAAAAAAATAGATGTAAAAAGCACATCAGCATTCAAGACCGTTTGCATCTTTGAGTTGCTTTGGTTAAACATATCTCAGCAACAGTAGGAAACTTTCTTTTTTTTTTTTTATTGTGGGTTGTTCAAAACATTACAAATTTCTTGACATATCATATTCCACACTTTGATTCCAGTGGGTTATGAAAAGGAAACTTTCTTAATGTCTTCAAATACTGTTAAAAATACTAGAATCAAAGACATATTTGAAAATTATACTTACAAAATTGTTATTATATAATAATTAATTTTATATGAACATAATTGTGCACTGAAAGACATTTCTATCAACAATGGACTGCATATATGAAGGTGGTCCCATAAGATATGAGCAAGTGATATCTCAGCCACTTTAGTTTCTGTAAATACTCCCTATGGTGTTCATGTTATGAAAAAATCACCCAATGATGCATTTCTCAGGATATTTCTGAGTTATTAAGTGACACATGACTCCGTGTGTGTATGTGTGTGTGTGTGTGTGTGTGTAGGTGTGTATAATATTTGACTTTAGAATTTTGGCAAATAAGTCCTAATTCCAGGATACATATTAAGAATTTATAAATGCTAAATGCACTAAATGCACATTAAAGAGGCTCTCCTTTGAGAATAGAAATTAATGCAAAAAGTCTATAATAAACTTTCAGGTCTTAGTGGGATCTCTCAGAACAAATAGTCATTAATTCTTAAGACTATTAATTCATTATTTCTAACACTGAAAGCAAATCTAGATAAGGGAAGATTAAAAACTCTGGAGTTTTTTTTTTTAATCATATTAACTGCAAAGTTTAAGCCTATTCAAAAATGATTGAAATGATTTGGGGCTACATGTAAGGTAAATAATTTGGATGCCTGAACAGTCAAACCATGATTTGTTCTAAAGTGAATTAGAAATCACACCACAAATTAATTCACAAGCACAGCACACCCCATAATGTAACCATCTTTTCCCACCCTTTGGTTGGCATGTTCTAGTATTAGTTTTCTAAAAATCAGATAAAAACAAAACCAGAAAGACCACCCCACACACAAATTCTAGAAGTTAATTGTTAAAAATACACTGTGTATATTTTAATATTTCAGACAATTAAAAGAATTTTGCTTTGGCTGATATTTATATGTAAATTCTCACAGAGTACCTCTAGAAATATGAAAACTATGGAAGCTACATCTGCGAGTGCTTTATGAACACTTAATATACGCTATTGAGTTTGCTTGAATGCATTTTTAGTATCAATTTATTCTTTAATACAGCTTCTTATTCAAAATGTTCCAAAGCACATTGTAAGTCAGAGAAGTTCATTTTTATAGAAGTGAAAATACAAAAACTTCTTTGCTCCCTCTGCTGGAGAGATGGGTGTTAATTTAAAGAGACAATGTGATTTGGAGCTCTGCAAAGCCATGTGCATGTTTTATTTCTTTAACTCAAGAAGTGGCTCAGCAAGCAAATGTCATGGCATCTAGAGAGGCAGAAATGAGGCACATTTTAAATTTACTTGGTACATTCTATTTCAAAGGATGAAAATAAAATGATGCACTTTTGAAAAATGTTAACTTGAAAATGAAGATTTGCATGTTTGCTTCTAAAGCTTACTTTAGTGTTTATTGCATGGTTTCATTCCCTGGAATTATCTGTCTATTTATAAAGATGGAATGAGTATTTTCTCTTCCTTTATAGTTGATGTGGGCTCTTGAATATTACATTTTTTTGTAACATCTATTCCCAAGCCAATAAAGCAAGAGCAGATCTTGCATGACTTTCAGCATTTAGAAGTTTATTTATTTCTACTTTTCCCTTTCCTGGTTCCTAAAATAATGTTTGCCTACATGTTCTGGTACACTTATAGTGAACATGTGCTAGCTAGTCAGACTGTACATTAGCCTGTAGATATAATAATAATATTCAATGTTAATCTTCTCATTTATTTTGTGCTAGGAATTCTGTTAAACTCTTCATGTGAATTATCCTATTTAGTAACCTCACAACCATATGAGTGTTCATATTTAAGACAGCTCCAATTTTTACAGATGAGGAAACTGAGGTATAATAAATAAGTAAATTGCCTATGTTCAAACACCTAACATTTGGCCAAGCCAGGCTGTTAAACCTGGGTGTGAAACTGCAGGTGGGAGCCTGAACGTTTAACCATTGTCCGCATGTTTGAATGATGTCTGTAGTTAAGTGTCACATGCAAATTGTATGGCTGTTTTTAAACCAATAAAAACTTATTTAGGTTGCTACAAATCTGCTATTTCTTCTCGTCAGGCATCATATTAATGCCAGTTACCTGGAAAATGTAAGTTTGTAGGAGACTCATTATTCTAGAAGAATGATACAATGACGGCGGTACGGTGAGGCTTTATGGGGGGAATACATGGCATATTGCACTTCTTGGTTAAGAAGCTTGCCTCTATTGATTCTCTGGGTCAAAAGGTCAAATTGTGCTCTGGTTTTCTCATAGTTAAGAAAGATGTGACTCTTGTGGGGAAGTCATAATAATAAATTTTAAGAAGATCTGCATGATGCACTGTGCCTTACAACGTAGAAAAATATGCTCTATAAATACTGAGTAAAAACCTATCAGGCCAAAAGCTGACTTGATGTGTAGCTACACTCTTGTGCATCACATATGGTAATGGAATAGAAAATTACCTGGAAAAAAATCTTTTACACTTTTAGGAGATTCAATTCAATGCCCTTATGCTGAAGAATTTTGAATTAGGGTGTTAACACCTTATTTAATGGTTTGAATACCGACTTCTCACCAATTTAAAGGAAATGTAATAATGCATCTGCTTCTTTCTGATGATAGAGTATAACTATAATACAGGACCATTGAATCTATTTCTCCTAGACTGAGTCTATGTTTTCTAAATATCTTAGCAGATGATTGCTGATTAATTGGTTTGACCAATTACATATCTGGTTATGAACGACTCATAGGTCTGCTATATTGAGTGAAAACAGTGATATGAAAATTTAGATTTTGACCATGCAACTCACAGGTTAAGATACAGGAATTATGATATTTAAATCGATTAATTAATCAGAAATAAACTATGCTTAACAAATTAGTTAAGTATGAATAGTTAACCTGAAAATTGTAAACTAAATCTTACCCTCCATAGCCACATACTTAATTCCTTAATTCCTCAATGAGAAATTAGTAATTCTATTTCTAGTATGTTATATAGAAATAGTTCGATTTCTAGTAAAACACAGTGTGATGACATTGCACAGAAAAATCTCTTCAGGAGAAATAGTATCAGCAACATTAAGAATCATTTAAATGGCCCAGTGGGTATCAGACATATCTGCCATGTTGTCTCGGGAAGCTAGAGCTAAAAACAAAGAGAAAAATTGTTCTGCCATATTATCACTGAGAGAATGTGCTAATAGGCAGATGAGGCATATGTGTGGAGGCATTTCAGAGATTCCATAATTGTTTTGGTGAAGTTTGCATTTTTGTGACCAAAAAACCTGACAAGAACAATGTAGAGGAGGAAAAGTTAATTTTGGTTCAGGGTTTCAGAGGTGTCAGTCTATTGATGGCCAATTCCATTGCTTTGGGCCTGAGGTGGGTCAGAATATCATGGTGGAAGGGTATGGTGGAGGGAAGCAGCTCAGGACATGGCAATAGGAAGAAGAGAGAGCATTGCTAAAAAGGGACAACATATAAACCCCAAAGGTACATCCCTAGTGACCAACTTTCTTCAGACCACTTCCCACCTGCCTGGAATTACTGCCCAGTTAATTCACAACCGATAGATTAATCCATTGTTATGTTACAACTCTCACAATCCACCCATCCCACCTCTGAATGATTCTTGCATTGCACATGAGCTTTTGGAGGATACCTAACATCCAAAGCATGGCAATAATAGAGATTGCTGTCTGAGGCAAGATAATTCTGCATTGCTTTTAATATGGTTTTATTTTACAATGAATATGACCTGACAAAATACAAGTACATTTGTATAAGCTACATTGAACATGAGCAGCAAATTAAGGGTCAAGGAGGATGTGACTTTTGAAGAACAATCATCACTTTTTTTGGTAAAAAACTGTAAATACTATTTTGGAAAAGAAAACCTTTAATATAGTGAATATCATAATTGAAAAAGTCTGAAGTCAGAGATGTCAGATAAATTCAGTGAGGCTGTGTTTAGGAGGGAAGAATAAAATATAGGCTGATTAAATTATGCTACAACCACATAATGGGATTCTATGCAGCTGTAAAAAGCGTCTTTTAGATATATTTAAAGATACTATAGATAAGTCAAAGTTGAATTCTAAAATATGTTTTAATAAACCACACAGGAAGGTTAGGAAAAAGAAGACAGAAACAAAGAGAAAAACAAAACAATAAAAAAAGATAAAATGGCAAATAAACCCTAATTTATCAATTGTTTCAATAACTGAATAATTTGAAAGAATTAATTAAAAAATAGAGTTTTACAGAGTGGGCAAAGAGTGTAGCAAATTAATGGAAGTGATAGCAAATACCTGTAATCCCTGTAGTGGCTCAGGAAGCTGAGGCAGTTTCCCAAGTTCAAAGCCAATCTTAGCAACTTGGTGAGACTCAAAAGCAATTTAGTGAGGCCCTGTCTCATTAAAAAAAGGAATGTCACATAGAGGTAAAGCATCCCTGGGTTCAATCTCCAGTAACAAAACCAAATAAACACTCAAAAAAAACCAAACTATATTCTGTCTGTCCACAAGAAATTCACTGATGTAGGTAGATTGAAATAAAACAATGGAAAAATATACACCATACAAATATTAATTAAAAGAAGGCAAATGTGGCTATATTAATATTATGTAAATAGCATTCAGAGCAAGAAAATTTCTAAAGATAGAAAGGAGTACACATAATAACAAAGGGTCAATCCACCTGGAAGACATAGCAATAATAAACATGTATTCCCCAACAGAGTGCAGATCCTAAAACTTCCTGTTTGATAGTAATATTTTTGTAAAGATAAATGTATTAGCTATGTGGGATACTTTGGTGTTTTTATTTTATTATATTTATAATATCAATTTTATATTTTTCTTGGCCTTTCAAGATTTCTAATATACTAGTTGCAACTTATCTGCAAAGGATATATTTCAAGACCCCCTATAGATTCCTGAAACCCTTGATAGCACTATATATACTGCTTTTCCTTATATATACATAAAGTGTAATCTAAAAATTCGGCAGAGTAAGTGATTAACAACAACAATAAAATAGAATATTTATAACAATTGGAATGTGTTTTCTGTACATGTCTTCCACACACAAATTTAATGCCTTCTCATTTTAACTAAGTACTTACCATGCATTATGGCTATAACTTTTGCAGTCTGAGGTGTGACAGCAAAACTAGAACAAATTTCTTTTTTTCCTCTTCACAATTTTATGGAAAGAAGTTTTTTTCTTACCATAGAACCTAGCAACCTCAGCATATGACTTTCTTCTTTTCTTCTGTCGCTGCATTGTCTGTGACTTGAAAGAGTAATCAGTTATTCTAAAGGATGTGTGAATTGGTAGACTTGGTGGATTTAGGCTGTCTCAGGTGACCAGGCTGGCAGCTTGACTATCTTTATTTCCATCCAAAGGTCTTTGGGTTGTCTGGGTTGGTTCTACCCTGTGTCTCTCATCCTCCTGGACCAACTGGTTACTAGGAGTATAATCTTCACATGAGAGTTTGACAGAGGCCCAAGGAGAACAAGAGAACATGTGTAAAGTATCTTAGCTTTGCTGTTTAAACTGGCGTACTCTTTTTTTCTGCCCAATTGATATTAGTCAAAGTAAGTTACATATGGCCAAACCCAAAATTTGAGAGGCAAGAGAATATGCTCCACTTTTAAAGAAATTACAAACTCCCTTACAGAAAGTGTGGGTGTAGGGAAGAGTTAAAAATTGGGCCATTGGTGAAATTTAGTAAGCCAGTTATCCATACTATCAATCCCTCTGCTTAAACAATCATGTGCACACACGTGTGCCCCCACATATATGCACATGCAGCCAACATGTCTTCTCACTGATGGGTTTCGATTGATCTGTGTTTAATGGTAATGGTACTCCATAGGACCTTGATATACAATTTATTTGTAAGTCAATATAATGAAGAATAAATAGTCTACTATTTTTTTCTGCCCTACACTTCAAAGAGACATGCCCAAGAGGAAAAAGATGGGCAACAGTATGTTCCAGCCATCCAGTGACAAAAGAAACTCTATAGCCTCTGCCTGGACTTTTCCTTGTCTACCTTGTAAGTGAGTGTGTATAACCCTTCCTCATTCTACTCTCTCTTTTGGGTCTCTCAAAAAATTATAACCAGTTTAGGCTAGAAGAATTTGGATAATTTAAAAGCGATCTAGTCCCCAAATACTCAATCCACACTTCTTTTAACTCTTATTTTCTAAGGTGGGAGAGTAGATATTTGAGGACCTTTCCCTCTACTTAATAAGAAGAGATCATTTTAGTTGTTTTGTATATTAACTTCTCATGTAATATTTCATGACATAAAATAATTCGAGCACCCTTCATAATATTAATATTACCCCCTTGATTAATAGATGAGGATATTGATACTCTGGATGAGAAAAAGCTTATTTCTAAGTACAAGTAACTCATACTTGGCTTTTCAGGATTCAATATTGCATTTGTTTTTTTATGCTGCATAACAATTACCATGGTCTGTGGCTTAACCCAATACACTTTCATTATCTCAAAGTGTGGGGCAGAAGGCCAAGAATAGCTTAGATGGACCCTATGCAAGGTTGCAGTGAAGCTGTCATCCAAAGCTGGATTTTCATCTGGAGGCTCAACCAGGGAAGGATTTGCTTTCAAGCTTACTCAGTTTTTGGCAGAATCCATTTCCTTGGAGCAGTAGGATTTATGTCTGTTAGCTTCTTCAGAGACAGAGACAGAGATAGAGAGGGACCTAGCAAGAAAGGTGCCATACTCCTAGATAATTGTGTACATTCTAGCCCATGTTTTATTGGTTAGAAACAAGTAACAGTTCTGTCCACTCTAAGGGAAGAGGATTACACAAAGGCATGAACATCAGAAAGTCAGACCATGGAGAGCATCTTAAAATCTGTCCATTACAAGTACAATATTGTCAGAATATTAGTGGGTGAGAAGTACGTTCATTGTAGGTGAATTAAGTGTGACCTTTTAAACATTAGACCCCTACACTTCATTCCTTTGAGTCCGGACTGGACTTAGTGACTCATTTTTAACAAATAGAAAGTGGTAGAAGTGACAGAGTGTGACATTTGAGGCAGAAGGCATTGTGACCTTCTTCTTACTCTGGGAAAAACCAGCTGCCATGCCATGAGGACATAAAGAAATCCTGTGGAGCAGTCCATGTGGCAAGAAACTGAGAGATCCTGTCAAAACAGCAAGGGGTTTCTGCCAAGGGCTACGTGAGTGTTAGCCGTCTGTTAACGGGCACGTGGGTCAGCCATTTTGGAAAGGGATGCTTTAGCTCCAGTCAACCCTCTCCAGACCTGCAGCTCTGGCCAATGTCACCTTGTCAGGAAACTGGAGCCAAAACCACTCAAGTAAGCCACTCCTAAGTTATTAACCCACCCAAACAGTAAGATCCACAAGTTTTACCATTTTAAGTGACTTTAAAGTAAGTTGTTGGATTAATTTTTTAGCTAGCAGTATGAAATTACTATGGACAAAGAACTGTTTGTTCTCTGGTTTCCCATCCATCAAGGAACCTCCCAACTAAAGGTTATAGGGAAATGTATTTCTGAGAGATCACATTTTATATTTTTGAAAATATTCTTAAAATTTTTTGGTTCTATTTTTTTCCCCTGAATTGACACTAACCCATATAGAAACGTCCATTTTTGTTAGCATCTAAGAGTTCTTTGTAGGAAAACCAAAATGTCTACATCATGTCCCAAAGCTTTGATTGGAGGGACAGTTTTCCATGCAAAAGGCTGTGCTTTAGTTAACATTCAAATTTCAGAGCTGACTTCAACCTTTCCCACCATGTTCTAAAGAGTGCATTCTTGCAGCACATGCTCTTAGGTCAGCACATTTTCTACAGAGAAATGCTCCAAAGATAGAGCAAGAGAGATGAGAACTTTTTTTTTTTTTTAACCCCTTGGACTGTTCCAGGTGAGTGACACCTCAGTGCTGATGCAAATGAATTTGCTCAAAGGCTTCACCTGAGAGAAACAGTCAAGAGATAAAATCTTCCTAGGGAACGGGCAACCAAACAAACTTCAAAGAAATCAGGTATGTGACAGAGAGCCAGGGGATTGTCCTTCTTTCCAGCTGTGAGAACAAGAGCAAAACAACAGAAAAGTTCATCAAACTGGAGTGCTCTTCTTAAGGGGATCAAAATAATTCAGTCCAAATGGAAAAAAAAAACCAAAAAACTAAAAAGGACAATTCTATGTGCCCATCAAAATAACTCTTTACAATTGAGTGCTCGCACAAAATGGCAATTATTCTTAACTTCTTTACCACTCTTATCTTGTTTTCTTTGTTATTGTCCATGCATTCTACTTTTATAGTTAAGGGATGATTAACTAATGATAGGATATATTCACTTTTCCACTTCCAAAATTATCCTGGAAAAGTCTTTCTCCAAATTCGTCTATTTCACAAATTGCCTTATTCCTTTTCCTTTGGCTTGGTATTTCCATGGTCAAATTGAAGTCAACGAATGTCTCTGCCACTGTGGAAGAAGCAAAATGCCTATTAGTTTAATTTAATCCATACTAAGTTGTGATATTTGTGCCTTAAAGGAGTAAATTTAACAAGGCCTGGATTTAATTTATCAAGTATACTGAAGTAGGTAAATAACAGCACAAAGCCAGATGCATGGGTTGGAAGTATAATGAGATTGGTAGGTAAGCCCTCCATAAAATGACTTGAGGCAAAGGAGAATCCAGACATAGCAATTATACTTAGCTAGAAGAAGCAGTTCTAGAGAGTGTGAAGCAATTAGTCAGATTTACAATCTCAAAGTAGAAAAGGGAAAATTACTTAAGTTAAACTAAGAAGCATCCTAAATCATCATTACACTGTATCGATCTCAGTTGAAAGTGACAGGCTAGAAATGCTTGGTTTATCTTTACCATTAAATATTTCCATAGTGTTTGACCAGAACCAAGAATATATAGCCCAGCATTTGAACTGTAGTAAATTAGAAATGCATAGGGTTTTGCAATGTGTGCATGTTTTTGGAAGAAGTTTCAGAACATTTAGGAGGGTCGATGTTGATCTATATGCTAGTTGTATTTTTTTTAGCATTCTTGTCAATACACCAAAGCAGAGGGTGGGCATAGACATTTAACAAGAATGAAGTGTATATGGCAGTGATTTTAAGTGAGGAAAGAAATCACTCTTTTGGCTGTTTGGCTTTGTATCAAAACATGTCATTGTCCATTTACTTATTAAATAGTCCTGAATACTTCTGACCAAGTTAATTTTCAAAACAGATTTAGTGTCCCTAAAATATTGTAAAAGATATTTAAAAATATTCATCCTTATGTGAAATATCTACTATATAGTCAGTTGAAAAACTGAGAATTTTTAAAACTAATTCGTGTAAACACAGTTTAAAATGTCAAACTGATCGTATTGCAGTCATCTGACCACTTCAATTAGAATTTTGGATGGGGAAGAGGAACATAAAATCACTCTTGTTGGCCACAGGGATATATCTGTGAATTTGTGTTAGCACTACTTAGAAAGTTCAGTGCTTATCATCTCCTTATTTTGGTTAAAGTTTACATATAGTCATTCTCCATAAAGAGAAGCCAATTATTATTTCTATCTATTATCTATTAAACATATGTCTTGAAGAGAAAAGGAAGAAAGAAAAGACAAATTCAAATAGTATCAGTAGGCAGATGATGTGCTCTGTATGTGTGTGTGTGTGTGTGCTCACTCATGTGCTCTCTTGTTCCTTAAGATCTTGTAGTCAACAGGATCAATTGCAGGAATGATTCCTCCCCCCCAACACACACACACACACACACACACACACACACACACACAGAGTCATCTCTCAGAGTCTGTGAAGGATTGGTTTCACTATACTCCCCAGGGACACTAATGACCTCTTTACTCCTGGCAAGGAAGCCAGTGGTGACCATTTCAGTGGTAAAATCAAATTTTCCTAATCTGGTGTTCTAATAACCAAGGTCAGTACTTGACAAAGTAGCTGAATTTGTCTCAGTTTGCTCCTTCAAGGCTCATTTTGTACCCTACCCTTTTGTCATAAATCTTCTCCTTCATTTTGCTTCACTCTTACTTTCTTAGCAAGGTAAATGTGTCTCTACAAGGAAATATTCATTTCCTTCTTCTTCTTCTTTTTTTTTTTTTTACAAAGTGTAGTTTTTGTGGATATTTTGGCCATACAGGCCAAACATGGTACTGGTTTCTCTTGTGGAATAGGAATAGATGCACACATTCTCTAATAGTAAACTTTCATACTGAATTTGCTGAAATCAAATACTTTTTTACCTTTCTGTTTAGCTCTTTAAAAATTGTAGTGTTTTCATATTTTATATTCTTAATAACTGTGTAAGGTAGACAGGCTAGAGGACTTTATTGTAGATAAAGAAACTGCAAATCCAAGACAATTTGAGGATGGGAAGGAAACCCACTTTTTGGATGCCTGGTTCCACTTGTTTTAGGTACCACTATGCCTCTCTAGTACTTATCTGAACATAAACTGACTGAGTTTGTCAGAGAATTTGTAGATATTTAATTCTGACATCAAAGCAGAGAAATAGTTGATTTTATTCCAATAATTGTAGTGAACTGTGAGAGTGGTGATCTTGTAATTTCAGTGTCAAGCAATGCAAGATTACTGGATTTAAAGCGCCAGGATTTTGTAATTAGAGTCTACTTGAGACCAAAATAAAGAATCCAATAAAGCTGAGATGTTCTGTATTCTATTGATAAAATAAAATATTCCCAAGTATCTATTCAACAACCAAATAAAATTTTCTCTCAAATAGAAAGCATGTGAATCCAAGTCACTTCTTGTCAAACTTCCATTATGTAGACATCAGGAGACAAAAAAGAAAGAAATTATCAATTCATTGAACAATTAATCATATGTGTTTTTTCCTTTACCTGATAAGGACTTTCAATCTGGTTGAATCTGCAAGGTCTATATTATTGCCCCATTTTACAGATAAGAAAATCAAGTCTCAAACTGGCCAATTGCCAATAGCATAGATCTCAGATTTGAATGGTATGTGCTTGAGTAAACTTCCATTCTTTTTCTACTCTCTCAGAACTCCTCAATCAAAAGCCAAATGTCTCCATTTCCTACAGTTTCAAATATACTTACATTTGTTCAAGTCTTATACTAAATAGATATTTATTTTTTTAGTAAATTAGCCAATATGTAATTAATAGCCAATAATGTTGTCTGCCTGAGTAACCAGAAAAATTTAAAAAAAAGACAAAATGTAGAATCAAAATGCTCATTAAATGATTGGTAATATAAGACTTATGTAAGTAAGTACAAATAATTAAGCCATGGGCTTAATTTCAGTTTGATTTTGGAGCTAACACATGCCTATGATATAGTATAGTATTCTTAGATTATAAAAAATCCTTCTGCATAAAAGGGGAATCTCAAAGATTAGATATTTGCCAGCATAAAAATGTTGAAGGCTTTGCCTTATATAACTACATGCAAAATAGGCAGATTTAGTATGCAAAAGTCTTGTGTTTTCTACTTGCAAATTTAAATTTTAATTACCTTGGCACATGATTTCAAAAAGACTCCTTAGTTCTATAATTTTAAAAACCACATAGATTTATTTTCCCAGAAACCAAGTGTATATGATTAATTGCATGCAACGCCCCTAAGAGATCCTTTGCTTCATCATATAAAGTTTCTGTTTTAAAAAAAAGTATAATAAGTCATTAAGGATTCATTCTCAATATTTTTTTTGAATTTCAAATATTGTTTGGTAAATTCTAGTTCTGACAGTAGTGAAATGATTTAATTTGAAATGGGCTCCTGGTTATGCTGAAGAACTGTAATAAATCAGTTAAATGGAAAAAAAAAATTGAGTGTATGTCACTGTATTAGCTCCAGGCCATTCAAAAGCAGCTAAGACTTTGTTCTACCTCAGAAAGGAATGTTTAATTCATTACAACAGGTAGGGAAAAAAAAGCATGTTTATGCTTTTTCTTGGTATTTTGCTTGAAGATTAATCTTTTCTTTACCACTGGATCTGTACAAAAACAAATTTATTTGAAAGGAATTAACTGTCACACAGTGTGTGGGTCTCAGTTTTCTTAAAGAGAATAGGAAATGGCTGGGCCTAAACAATATTTCAGTTTGAGGGTAATGTGCTTTCTGGTTTCTACCCTGTCAGATTCTCACCCTGGTCTCTGGGGAGGCAAGGCGAGATTGCCTGCTTGACATATTTTGCCTAAAGCAAGTCCTGAAACTAGGATTCATATTATTCATTCGACTGAGTGCTGATTTCCATAGGCTTGCCAAGGGTTAGATACAATCCATTTTCTTAAAAAACCTTAACATTGCTCTTTTCCAAATGAAGTTGTATTTTGTACAAAATAACAAAGGGAAAAGGGGAAATAGGGAATGTTTAACTCTGAGGTTGACTTTTTTTTTTTTGCCCAGTAAGCAATAGAGAAGCAGATTTTTAAATATATTTGAAAATATTATTTATTTATTACTCAGAAATACCCCTTTTATGCTTGCAATGAAAAGCAAAATAATCAAGCATTGACACAATCACATTAAAAATCATGAGATCTTATATTTTTTTCAAAATCTGCATTGGTCTGATAAAGTAAATACAATGTGACTTATTCTGTCTATTCCTGGATATCAACTTCCACTGATAAAAAATATTCTATGATTGCAGGCTGGTCTTTGAGGAATGCATTACCCATGAGCGTAGTTAATAAACATCAGGGAAGATACACAGCCTTCAGAGACTAATAGTAGATATTTTGCTATGTAGAATAATTGTTTAAAAATAAGGAACTTCCAAAATTATGTTCAAAACATAAAAAGGTATGTGAACATAAAGTTTTAGTTGTTCTTCAGGTCCAAGAATAAAATTGTAGAGAAGTTCTATGAGGTCATAGAAAATTCTCACTTTAGAATTAAGTGAAAGGGAAAACAAGTACCCCAAAACGTACGATTTATCTGTAGTATGGATGGGATGTGTTATTTATTCTCCAATACCTAATCATTACCTTTGAATTTTGTTTTCCATTTGGTATCCAGTTTAAAAATTTCTAATATTTCACAATAATATATTTCCTCCATCGTATCATTACTTTAATTAACATAATATTTTTACTTATTTATGTATGAGAACAGAGAAATAGGGATCATAGTTATAATACTGTATAGCACAATGGGGCAACCATAATCTACAACAATTATATATTTTAAAAAAACTAGAGAGGGAGAGTTTGAAGACTCCTAATCACTATCTTGGAAATTATTCTTTTTTAAATATATTTATTTTTTAGTTGTAGTTGGACACAATACCTTTATTTTATTTATTTGTTTTATGTGGTGCTGAGGATCAAACCCAGGGCCTCTCACATGCTAGGCAATCGCTCTACTACTGAGCCACAACCCCGGCCCAATCTTGGATATTATTCTTTAATGACTGCTACAAATGTTTGGTCTTCACTTTGACAAAGGCAAAACAATTTCTCAAATGATTCCTCAAACTAATTCCTGTGAATTCTCATGTCAGTTAATATCATTACCAATGGCCCAGGCTGGATGTATTTGAAGAACCTGTGTGCCACTTGTTGTGTTTTACCCTCTGTATCCCACAAAATGCCAACTTATTCTTACTTTCCCTTAAAAGCCTATCAATCCACACCCTTTCCCCCCAATTCCATTTCCATTATCTGTAAGAAACATGAAAAGTTAATTTAGAGTTTTGTAATAGGGATAATAAATTTCCTCTATTCTACAGAATTTAAATATCTCACCAGTACGTTCCTCAAACACCCAAATATCAACTCACCCAGGGTTCAAGGCTTAAGCCCTTTCTGTTGTAGAGCAAAACTAAATAGTTATTTGCTGAATTGATTCTAATGAACCACAAGAGCCAATTGAAGAACCATCAAAAAGGATTTTTGTATGGAAGTTAAAAGGTGGAGATGAGAAAGAAGGAAGAACATTGAGAAGGAAGGCCTACTTTGGTCCAAAACGGACATCAAAAGGTCAGGGAGAAAAGTTACTTGTTTTTCAAGAAAAGAGAAAACCTCAGTATCTACCACATAATGTATTTGGAAAAGGACACTGTGAGGAGATTCACCAAAGTACCTAATTACACAGCTTGACCTCCTGCACTCTGCTTTCCTGTGTTTCAGTGAAGGATTTTTGCTAAAATGTTTACTTGGTGGGGATTCTCTCATTATCTGTCCCTTACTGGATGAACAACCAGTAGGAAGGATGCTATTCTATATCAAAGTACTTTGCCCAGTCTTCATCTCATGACACCCCAAAACAGCTGCAAGATTTAATACATTAGAATGCTAGGTTAACTGCTTAGCCTCTACACCCCATATGTACTTGGGAGTTACTGAATTTGATCAACTAGAGAAATCCAGAGTTCAGTGGGGTTTAATGTTATCAACTATGACTTGTTAAGTCTAAGGGGTGCTTTCAATTGGCTTTGATTTATCTTCTCCCCCAACCCCCATATTGCTTAAAGTTATATAAAAAGGCCAAATATTGAACATAGGTCAAAGATTTTATGTAATACTTGAGAATTAATGAGATAGTCAGTTAGATTTACAAGCAGTTCAGAAGAACAGAGGAGGGTATTTGGCCCATGAAGAGATTTTTACCTTTGGGGAATGCCTTACACCTGGGGTAAGGGAGAGTAATAAAATGTTTTTTCATTAGATGGAAATGATTTTGTGCTTATAAACAAGAATTATCCACACTGCTATTGGTTATTTACAACTTAGAGAAAATACTTTAAATGGTCACGAAATGTACAAAACCCTTTAATACAGAACCTGAAAAAGTATTCTCTAGACCAAAGATTTGCAGACATTTTGGGTAAAGTACTCGATAAAAATTTTTTTTTTATATTTTATATTTTAGGTTTTGTGGTCTTCATAGAGTATCTATTACATATTCATCTTGTTTGCTTTACGATCTTTTTATAAAGATCATTAATAGCTCAAAGGCTATACAAAAACAGGCTGACAGCTAGATTTGGCCCCTAGGTCATTGTAGGCCTAAATCCCAACTCTCAGCATGTGTAGTTTGCCACTGAATTCATCCAATAATATTTTTGGTCCATTTCAAATATTTTACAATTTTATCCAAATTTATATGAAAACATTGTTCACTTGATGCAAAATAATTATTTCAGTATACTAATTTGATTAAAGCTTTCTACTTCTCTAAGAACTCCAAGGAATCCTTTCAAAATTAATTAAATCTAGTCTTCTCAGATCTGGCATTCAGGTCTCTTCTAACCTCTTTTAACTGTTGTGGATTTAGTCCCTGATATTTCTCAATATACTAACCACCCTTAAATATGCCACACTTGCTAACTTCTGTACATTTTTTCGTGTTTTAACAGTACTCAGAATTCTCTCCCCACTTTGGAATCCTAAACTTCTTTACAAGGCCTATATTAAAAGCTTTATGTCCCATGAACTTTTTTCTGGTCTTTCTCCAGAGAAGATATTCTTCTTTCAGCATTTTCCACATTGAGCTTATTATCTATATCCATTGTGCTCATGTGCATATTTTCACACTCTTCATTCATCACTATACTGAACTGCTTCCTTATTTACCTAATTGATGCTTGCAAAGATAGTTGCTTGGCACTTTGGTTGCACTGCATCATTTGTTTCTTCTCTTATTTCTCTTTTTAATCTGCTGGGATATGATTCAGGGTTGTTATACTGAGGGCCTTATTTTTCAAAGCTGTTGATCAGAGGTTTCCTGGGTTCCTTGTCACCCACAGGGCACAAAGATCATTCGCAAAAAGGAGGTTTGCTTTGTCAGAGTTGGCAAGAAAGAAGGGGGGTGGAGACGTGACAGACATGCACACATAGACAGAATGTGAGAGGGGATGGTGGGGAGAGCTAGTAAGACAGAAACCAAGTCTTCTATAACCAAATCTCAGAAATGACACGCCATCCTTTTTGAGGTGCCAATGTTCCTTGACTTACCATGGGGTGCACTCTGATAAACCCACCCAGATGAAAATATAATAAGTCAACAAAGCATTTAGTGCCCTCAGTATACCAGACATAATAGCTTAGCCTAACCTACCTTAAATGTGCTCAGAACACTTACATTAGCCTACAGTTGGACAAAACAAAGCCTGTTTTATAATACAGTGTTGAATATCTTGCGCAACTTATTGGACAATGTAGTGAAAATGAAAAACACAGAGGTTGGATGGTTGTATTTTCTCACCATTGTAAATGAGAAAAATTGTTCATCAAGCCATTGTAAATCAGGGAATGTCAGATTCTATTTGTGTGGTTTTTTTTTTTAAAGAAAGAATTTGTTCTTGACAATTATTAATTCATAGGAATAGAGAGCCCTGAATTAGAGTTTTGCAGTAGTAATGAAGGGAGATTGGGCTCAACTCTAAAATATAAGAAGAAAAGGAGGAAATTATAGCTGGAGCAGAGTAGAGGTGAAAGTGGTGGGGGACTGGCAGATGGAAAATTACTAAGAGGAAACATCAGTGGGGGCCAGGATTTGGGCAAAACCAGGTTTGTTGCTGAACGTAGGTGAGGGTGATTAGATATAATGATGAGGAATTAGGATCTGATCATGTTTCAATAGTGAAGACATATTCAGTAAAAGGCGAGTGACTCACCGATGTAGGAGATTCAACCAAGAGATTTTATTGGGGGACTGCCTGAAGGGGAAGAAGAGAGGCAGAGAGCAGAGAGAGAAGAGAAAGAAGAGATAGAGAGCAGAGAGGAAGAGAGGAGGAAGGCAGAGTATGAGCTTGCAAGCTTCCGCTTAAGAAGGGTTGAGTAGGTGACGTGGCGGGTGCTGATTGGCAGGGTGGCTCAGGAACGCGAGCAGACACTGTGTCCTGTGGGGATCCGATCCGTCAAGAAAACTTTTGAATTTGGTGCTCTTTGGCTTGGTGCCCTTAAGAGAGGAGGGGGAGGGGTAAGGGATTCCATGATGTTCTCGAGAGAAGGAAACTTAACTTCAGGGGGTGTCTCCCACACAGGCAACATTCAGAATGAAGGATTCTGGCTAAAACACCTTGGTAGGACTCCTCCTAAAACTGGGGAATGCAAAGGACTAGTTGTGAAGACTTCAATTAATGTCTGACTGACATTCAGTTGTGGAGGGGCTGTTTGTCAGATTCCAGCTGCAGCCCCCAGTTGAAGGAGATTATGCCAGGTGTGGGTCCTGGGAGGTAGGGTCACTGGAGGCCACCATGGAGTCTGCCAGCTACCAATTCTGAATACTTTGTCTTCACCTTTCGGATGAGGTAATATTGTTGCTTCTACTAAACTCAAAGAACTGCAAGATTAAATGCTATTATAAATTCATATGGAAAACTTTTCTTGTGGAAATAAAATAGAAATTATCCAATTGATCATGTTTATAGAAAAAGTCAGAACAAATCTTCAACCAAACTTAATGTTTACTGAAAATCCTTTATAATGTCCATCCATATTGATATTATATAACTATGCATTTTTCTATATGTTATCTAGGTGTTCAGCTTGTGGAAATCCAGATTTTTCCTTTTGTCTCTCTATGGTATCACACATTTTTAACAAGTAACCTAGAATTTTAAATGTACCTTTGGAAAAAAAAATAGTAATCTTACCATAAAAGAAAGGCTCTCAGGCATTACTGAAGGTCTCTTATCTTGGAAGATTTCAGCTGCAGCCCACAGTTGAAGGAGATTATACCAGGTGTGATACTGGGAGGTAGGGTCACTGGAGGCCACTTGTCCTAGAAATCTTTGAAGAGTCAATTTAGTCTCTTTTTAGACGCAGTAGAACCCAGAGAAACCGTCTTTAAACTGGTTAATATGCTTTAACCACCATCGCTTTAATTGCTGCAAAAGTGATAGCAACTGCAATATGTCATTCCTCCAGTAGATGGCAGAAGCACACTACACAGCAAATTGGAATGCGTGAAAACTTGTATGTTCAAGGCATGAACAAATTGATCTCAACCTGTTTTAAAAATCTGTTTTTGTTGTGTTTGGGGCACTGTAAATGTAAATGGAATTGTAGAATTACATCACAGACCACTTCTGACTCTCACAAGTTTTGCTGGTAATCTTTAGAGTAAAAACTAGTTCATAAACTGGATTGATATTATAACGGATTAATCTTTTAGTTATTTCATTAAGGTTTTTTGGTTTTGCACTGTTTTAATAAAGCAAACTGGATGTACTATGTAAATCATTCTAATTAAGAGAAAGGCATATGGCATTTGGTAATTGTAAACCATGAAGATCAGTTATTAAGGTAGTACTATTCTACAGAGTTAAAGAGACATGGAAAGACAAACATTTACATTCAGTAGCTGTGTTTCAGTTATGTGACATCGGTATTTTCAAAGAATGTACATATTATCACACATATTTTAACAGCCTACATTTTAATGATTCTATTGCTATTGTTTCCTGTTTGTACTCTTGCTAATTTGACAATACAGTAATTTGAACTAAGGGACATTATCCAGTGATGATCAACTCACTGAGAAACAAGGAAGGTGAAATTTATATTCATGCAAAACCAACATAATTTAGGCAAAATTGAGGTAACTTTTATTGTGTTGATGCTCTATGGAAAAGGTTTCTACAACCAAATTCAGCAAAATAAATCTTAATTTTCTTAATGTTTTCATTACATAAAATGATTTGTATTCCTGCTTAAAAAGAAAAGTGAGAACACATCCCCATCAAACTTCCAGTCATTTTGGTCACAGCAGAACATTATACCCAGTCTTCCTTGGGAGGCGACTGGTATTTGGAAGGGGTCTATCCAGGTCAAAGAGCCATGTGTAGTAAGAATAGTGTTAGAAGGTTTGCAGGTGATGCTTGGTGGTGGGTAGATGGACAGAATTTTAGCCTGTGATAGCGTAAGTTGTCAAATCTGTGAGCTGAGCAGTAGCATAAAAGGAAATGAATACTGAATTTTGTAGCTGGGAAATCAGAACGAGACTGCATGAGCTGTGAGATTGATTTGGGCAGTTCAGGAATCAGTTTTTGACTACTCTACATGCCTGTGTGCTTTTCCTGTGTGGAGGACTTTCTGTTTAAGGGCACCAGCACATTCCATGGATGCCTTTAGGGAGTGTCAATCTACAAAGTCCTTTCTGACTGTTTCCTGAGTTTTGCTGATAGCTCAGAACCAATTAGATTGTAAATGGGATTTGGATTACCTCTTGCTTAATACATTATCTTACATATGCTTACAGTAAAGCTTTGCTGGCATTTTTCTATCTGCTGTAGAAATCTTTCATGACAAGTCCATTTGACTGGACATTTTATTATCTCAAAGTGCTTGGTTTTGAACCATGGTTTTAGAGAATTTATTATACCTTCTCTTTGATATTCGTTAAAACTTGAATCTATTTTGGCACATATCCTTCAAGTACCTTATTATTGCTCTTTCTTTGTGCAGAAGAATGTTGATTTCCTTTCAGAGATTTTTTATTGAATCCTTATTTACCCAATTTTCAATGCCATAGAAATTTTTAAATAGCAATGGAAATAGCTTTCCTTAAGGATTTATTGATAATATCAATGAGGTCTACATACCCTTACATTTCTTTTCTACATACATGTTTTCCTTCATTTTAAGTGCTGTGTTAAATTATTTTTGAAATTTCACGATTGTTTATAACAAATGAGCATACAATATAGATATCTTGAGAATTATTAGAATCTTGAAAAACTTAGCAAAAGGAAAAATCAGATTTGAAGAATTTAAGGCTTTGCAAAGAAAATGGGGTTAGAGAACTTAACCTATGTGGTTTTTATATCTGATGTTATTGGAAATGTATTAATTTTTATTTACCTTATTTGGTATGAAAGAAGGTACAACAGTCTCTATCCTCTTCAGTTACAAAGAAATCTTTGCAATTAGTGAAAAACATATGACAGTACTCAGTCTTGACCTCAATCTTATTTTTATTTTGTTACTTATAACAACTATTACTTATAACCAACTGATGTTGGTTCCTACTTTTTATGTCATTTTGTTCCTTTTTCATTTCTCTAATGACACCATTGCTCAGATATTTGACTTTCCAAAAGCTCTGGGTGACTTTTTGTATGTTTTTTTTTTTAAACTTGCTAAGGTATTTTTTATTTTTTTCTCTAATTTCCATGGTTTTATGATTTTAGCTGTGCTTCATGTCAAAATATATGCTGTTAATCCATCTTACTTAAGCCATAGCTTCCTCCCATCTCATAAATACGAATGCCACCCAAATGCATTCCCAATGCATAGCATTATCATCTCTTAATTTGTTTCTAAAGGATTTTTTTGAAAAGTCACTAATAATTTCTGCTTTGACTCTCAATATCACATTCCTTTCTTTAAATATTTCTAACAATTTTATTCAATAATTTAAAGCATATTTACTAAATATCTATATTTTGAACATAGAAGTGAACAATTCTTTTAAAAACCACATCCTCGTCAAATTTCCAAGGTACAGGGGAAGGTAGACAGACATTGAAGACTTTGTTGAAAGAACTATAAGGAAGATATTGTTGTCTACAACAGCAGAACCTAGGTGCAGAGAAGGATAAGATGAGGCATTTCTTCCAGGCAAGCAGAACAAATCAACTTTAAACCTAGTGACTTTAGACAATAGTTATTATACTCACAAACTCAGTAGATCAAAGATTCAAACAGGACACAGAGGATGACTGACCTCTGGCCCTTGATGTCTGGGAACTCAGGAGAGGACTCCAAGTGTAGAAGTTGGAATCCTTGGGAGGTCATTGGGAGGTCATTCACTCACTGTCTGGTGCTTGATGCTGGCTGTTGACTAGGATCTTAGTTAGGATTGCTGGCTAGAGCTCCTCATAAGGGCTCTGCAACTAACTTTAAGCATTGTAATTGGGTCCCAAAGGTGAGTGTTCCAAGATAGTCAGAAAGAAAAAAGCTGCATCTCTTTTATGACGTAGCCCTAGAAGTCATGTAGCATTACTTCTGCCATTCGCTACTATTTGGAGCAGTCCTAAGCCAGCTAGATCCAAGTGGAAGGAGAATCAACTCCACTGCTCAATTGCTAAAGGGCAACGTTCTAAATGTTTAAAGTCCCAAAATGTTCCTGTGCTGTAGCCATCTTTGGAAAAATAGAGCCTGACATAGCAACTTCAAAAAACTAATATTTAAGTTGAAGCTAGTTAAAGGGAAATAAATATGAAAATATATTGTTCTCAGAGAAAGCAGTGAAAGTAAAGATCCTAGAATGAAACAAAACAAATGACTTAGCTGGAAATGTGAAGGCCAGTTTGGTTGAGACACAGAAAGTGAAAAGTGAGAGGTAGATGAAAACTGAAGAGATCAGTTATGGTAGGCCTTGTAAATAGTTCAGACTTCAAGCAGGACCTTAAAGGGTGTGATAAAGGTATACAAACTTCATCTAAGAGAAACAGGAGGCCATGGACAGGTTATATTTGATAGTAACATGATCAGATTTGTGAGTATAGATGCCAAGATGCTGATCTCAGCACAGCCACATAGGAAGTAACATAGTGAAGTGAGTATTCTAGTGGTCCAGGGAGAAGATAAAAGTAGCTTGGAAATGGGTGGTGGTGATGGAGATCAAGTCAAGTAGATGGATTTGAGATATTATTAGTTATATATGCAAGATTTGGTCAGTTGTTTGGCTGAATGATCAAGCATGTAGTTATATCTAAACACGTAGTCTAAGTATATTGCTTTGAAATTATATGGAAATATTTGAGTAGCAGGAATAGCACTTGGGGGAAGAAGATCATGAGTTAAGATTTAGAGATATAGATCTTAAAGTGCTTTGAAAACTATCTTGAGATGTCCAATGCTAAGTGGTTTATATGGGTCTGGAGCTTGGGAGGGATGAAGTAAGTATTCATTGGGAATCATTAACATATAGGTAATAGCTACAGTCATGAAATGGATCAAAAGAGGTTATTAGTAAAAATGGGAGTAGGTTCACAAGTTAGGTTACTTAAAAATTAAAGAAATTTTATCAGGCAGAAAAAGAAAAGTGGCTTGGGAAAAGGAATCAGACTTTTCTTATGTTTTAAAGTCCTTCAGAGAAGGGGCTATTTATTTGCAGGATCAATTTGAAATATAGTTAGAAATAGGAGTAGAAATTGGGGAATGGTTTGACATTAAGGATCTTATTGCGGGTACCCTTTTCCTAAAGAACACAGGAAAATTCATAGACACAAAACTGGAAAATATTGAATCAATAGTGATATATATGTTTATAATCAAAATGAAAAACATTGTTTTACATAGATTTAGCCTAGTTTTTGTTTGGTTTTAGAATCAGGGTTATATTGGCCTCATAGAATAAGTTTGGAAGTGCTCCCTCGTTTTCTATTTCATGAAATAGAAGTATTAGTGTTAGTTCTTTTTAAAAATTCTTGTAGAATTCAGCTATGTATCCATCCAGTCCTGGGCTTTTCTTGGTTGGTAGGCTTCTGACGGCGTCCTCTATTTCCTTGCTTGAAATTGAGCTGTTTAAATTGTGTATAACATCCTGATTTAATTTGGGCATATCATATGCCTCTAGAAATTTGTTGATGACTTTGATATTTTCTATTTTATTGGGTGCAAATTTTCAAAATAATTTTTAATTATATTCTGTAGCGTCTGTCATAATATTTCTTTTTTCATCATGGATGTTAGTAATTTGAGTTTTCTCTCTCCTTTTCTTTATTAGCATAGCTAATGATTTATCAATTTTATTCATTTTTTCAAATAACCAACTTTTTATTCTGTCAATTTTTTCAATTGTTTCTTTTGTTTCAACTTCATTGATTTCAGCTCTGCTTTTAATTATTTTCTATCTTCTAGTGCTTTAGGGGTTGATTTGTTCTTCTTTTTCTAAGGCTTTTAGATGCAATGTTAGGTTCTTTATTAGTTGACTTTTTCTTCTTTGAGGGAATGAAATCCATGCAATGAACTTTCCTGTTAGAACTAACTGCCTTCATAATGTCTCAGAGATTTTGATACACTGTATCTGTGTTCTTATTTACCTCTAAGAATTTTTAATCTCTTCCTAATATCTTTTGCAACTCATTGTTCATTCATTAGCATACTATTTAGTCTCCAGGTGTTGGAGTAGCTTTATTTTTTATTTTTTCATTGATTTCTAATTTTATTCCGTATGGTCTGAGAGAATGCAGGGTAGTATCTCTACTTTTTTGAATTTACTACGTTTTACTTTGTGTCATAATATATGGTCTATTTTAGAGAAGAATCCATGTGCTGCTTTTGCTCATTGAAGGATGATATATTCTATATATCAGTTAAGTCTAACTTATTGATTGTATTATTGAGTTCTATAGTTTCTTTGTTTAGCTTTTGCTGGGAAGATCTATCCAGTTGTGAAAGAGGTGTGTTAAAGTCACCCAGAATTATTGTATTGTGTCTCTTAAATTGATTTTGTATTGTATGTGTCTCTTAAATTATTGTATTGTGTCTCTTAAGTTGATTGATGAACATAGATACTCCATTGTTTGGAGCATATATATTTATAACTGTTATGTCTTGTTGATATATGATTCTCTTAAGCAGTATGAAATGTCCATCTTTATCCCTGTGATTAACTTTGGCTTGAAGTCTACATTATTTGACATGAGGATGGAAATCCTTGCTTGTTTATGCAGACCATGTGAAAGGTCTATTTTATCCCAACCTTTTACCTTTAGTCTGTGCATGTGTTTTTCTATGAGGCAGCATATTGTTGGGTCTTTTTTTTTTTTTTAATCCCATCTACAGCCTATGTCTTTTGATTGGTGAGTTTAGTCCATTAACATTGAGGGACATAATTTGTATTTCTGGTCATTTTTGTTTATTTTTGGTATTTGGCTTGACTTGGTTTCTCCTTTGTTTGACTTTTCCTTTATTGTAGTTCTTCCCTTTGCAGATTTTCATTGTTGTTTTTCATTTCCTTCTCATGGAATATTTTGCCAAGAATGTTCTGTAGTGCAGGCTTTCTTGTTGTAAATTCTTTTAGCTTTTGTTTATCATGGAAGATTTTTATTTCATCATCAAATCTGAAGCTTAATTTTGCTGGATATAAGATTATTT
Source organism: Marmota marmota marmota (assembly GCF_001458135.2). Lineage (NCBI taxonomy): Eukaryota > Metazoa > Chordata > Mammalia > Rodentia > Sciuridae > Marmota > Marmota marmota. The sequence continues at coordinate 18,321,994 of NW_025999932.1, forward strand.
GTTGGCATTCATTATCTTTTAGAGCTTGGTATATGTTGTTGTAGGTTCTCCTGGCTTTGAGCATCTGGGTTGAAAAATTTGCTGAGATCCAAATTGGTCTTTCCTTATAGATAATCTGATTTTTCTCTCTTGTAGCCTTTAAAATTCTGTCCTTATTCTGTATGCTAGGCATTTTCATTATAATGTGTCTTGGTATAAATCTGTTTTAATTTTGTACGTTTAGTGTCCTTTAGACCTCTTGTATTTGATATTCCAATTCATTCTTCATGCTTGGGAAATTTTCTAATATTGTTTCATTGAAGAGATTGTGCATTCCTTTGGTTTGAATCGCTGAACATTCCTCTATCCCAATAAATCTTAAATTTGGTCTTTTGATGGTATTGCATAATTCTTGGATATTCTGTTCATGGTTTCTTACCATCTTCACTGTGAGTCAACTTTATTTTCAAGATTGTATATTTTGTCTTCTTTGTCTGAGGTCCTGTCTTACAAGTGATCTAGTCTGTTGGTGATGCTTCCTATTGAGTTTTTTATTTGGCTTATTTTTTCTTTCATTTCAAGGATTTCTGTTTTTGTTTTTGTTTTTTCCAGAATCTCTCTTTATTGAACCTGTATCTCTTGCAACCTGTATTTGCTGTCTTATCTCTTTGTTGGTTTGGTTAATTTTTGCCTGTATCTCCTCACTTAGGTCATTCTTTAATTCCAAAATCATTTTAGTTATGTATATTCTGAACTCTTTCTCTGACATTTCACCTACTGAGCTATCTATGGATTCTATTGTTGTAGTATCTTGGCTTGTTTCAAGTACTTTCTTCCCTTGTTTTTTCATGATGTCTGTGTGTCTTCCTCTCTTGCAGTGTGGATCCGAGGTATTATAGCTTCTGCCATATTGCCTTATAGTGATAACCCTACAGGTTACCAATACCTCATCTTTTAGAGAGAGCTCAATATTACAGCACTCAATGTGCCCAATATGTAGCCAAATATCAGCTTCTATTTTTATATTTACAGTTTTGTCTCCATAATTGGAAATGATGAGTTCAGTTATCTTCTACCATATAGTCAACAGGAACCTCTAAAACTGTGAGCCGAACAAATCTTTCTCTTCATATGTTGATTATCTTAGATATTTGTTATAGTGATGGAAAACTGACTAACTCATACCCTAAGAACTTGCCAATAAAATTATTCTTCTATTGATATATATTATCTATGACTCTTGACCTATTACTTCCAAGTAGTTGTTCATCTTGAAGAGAATGGTTGGTCATAATTATGAATAATGATCCTATTAGTGGGATACTTTTAAATCACTAGAACCTAAGAACATCGTATTTTCTCAGCAAAGGGTGACTGAATGTGTTGGCAATGTGCATTATTTAATGTCAATAGGTTTAATGTTTTCCAGTCTGCATGGAATTTATTACTGAAATATGTGTTTACAAATTATAGTACTATATAATCATAAATGGATTGTTGATTTTCTATAGAGTTAATTAATTAATTCATTTAAAATATACATTGAATATCCACTACCTGCTAAGTATAGTTCTAAGTTCTGTGGTTTATGAGTGCAGTATCTACCCTGAAGGAGCCCACATTGAAAGAAAGTAGAAAAATCTAAAAAATGGCTCACTGCAATTCATGGTCTTATGAGAGTTCTAAGAGCTGTTACCTAAATCAGCAGCTTTCCCTGATGCTGCTGGTCTAAAAGGTAGTTGAGTTCTGCATAAGACAACCTTATTGCTCTTTCTTCTATTTCTTATTGCATTTTCCTTTTAATATTGCAAATATTTTAGAAAGGAGTAACAAGGTTTCATAATAAGAATGGGTTAATTGCCGCAGTCTGGCTGGGCACAAAATCACGAGCCACCACACAGCTTGTAGATTCAAACAGCAACTCTTTATTCCCGAACTCACACCAGCCGTCTACAATCACGTTCTGGGGAAATCCACGTTCTCTGCCCAAATCCACCCCCACTGGGCTTCTATCTCCCAAAAAATACTGTCTGAATCCCGTGAGAACTCAAGGGGAACTCAGGCAGCAGGATATGCCCTATTCCCAACAGGAATAACCTTAAACCTGGAACCGCCCTAAACCCAAGGAGAGCCCTAAACCCTGATCCGCCCTAAACCCGGATCCGCCCTGGTCCTTGAGCAAGGTCACCTTAGATGCAATGTCACTGCAAAATGTCCTATTTCCACGAGTCCTTCCACTAAGCAACATGGGGTACGCTGGCAAGGAAATTGTCATACCTACTTGGCTAATGGCTCCCAGCAGTTAATATTTTACTTTTCTCTATAATAGCTGGGCTCTAGAGAATGGGGTGGGGACTGACCTATATGCTGAAAGCATTAAAATACTGTTTTCCCCATAAGCTTAATTTTTCCTGTGAGGTACTACACTGTGTCAAGTATTGTGTTTGATACCTGATTTTGAATCATTGTCAGTGGGTTTCATGATCACTAATGAGTATCTGAATGACCATGTGAGGATTCCTTAAAGCAGAGTACTGAGTTCCATCCCAGAGTTTCTTTTCTTGCATTGTTGGGAATCACACATGCAAGGCAAAGGCTCTGCCATCGATCTATACCCCCAGTCCTCTGCAGTTTCTGATTCAGTAGATCTGGGGTGGGACATAAGAATTTTTAACTTTTACTCATTTCCCATGTAATGCTATGGTTCCCAGAATCACACTTTGAGAACCACTATTTTAGATGTAGTCCATGTCCTCGATAAATTTACAGACAGGTCGGGGAGACTGGTCAGTAAGCAGGCCATAACAATACACTGTAGTAAGTTCAAAGGGGAGTGAAGATTTGAGTCAAGATTGCTTAGAATAATCAACAACTAGATTTATGTCAAGTGGTGGCTTAGTGGTGTGCAGACAGGCAAAGTGAAGCAAACATTTGATACAATTATGAAGGTCCTCTGTCCCCAAAGCCCAACAGCATACACCTTTTACAGAGAGGAAGAAATGACAATGTTTTCTTGATTGCTTGTCTGCACTGATTGGTTTCATCTGCTGAATGCTTCCCTTCACAATTCACCTCACCTTTGTAGATTTAACCTCACATCATTTGGGAACAACTCTTCTCTCCAGTGTCATCAGATAAATGGAAGCTGTGTTTGTGTTTCCTGACAGTTATATGAAAGTGCTTTTGCAACTTTGGGTTTCATCTTTCTTCCTTTTATGTATAGTTGCAAATATAATGAATTATGTCAAAGCCTAAATAAAAGTCCTTTCTTTCTTTTTTTTTTTTTTTGGCAAGACTTATCTTCTGACCCAATTTAAAAAATATCAACTGAGAGATTATTTTATTCAATAAAAGAGAGAGAGAAAAAAACCCCTAAACTTTTGAAGATAGATTTTGTTAGTACAAAGAAACTATGTGAATACTCTGTAATCATTTTACTTGAATCATCAGAGGGTAAATAAAAAGTATTTCTTTCAAATTTCACTTTAGAGGGAGACTGAAGAGCAGTTTCAAAAAATTCAGGTGTTGTCCTCAGATGTCAGGCATTTAGAATTGTCCCAAGTAGAGAATAGATGTCCAAAAGCATACTTTAGCAAATAATGAATGCTCTTGCCTCACATCCCTAACTTCTGAATTGCCTTGATATAATTCTCTTATAGTTTCAACTTGTTTCTTCAGGCCCTCCTGTCTATTTGCACATTTTGTACACTGTCATGGGGAAAAATGAAGTTTCTTGCCTGCTAACATCTCAGAACTACTTGTGAGGTCTATTCCTGTCTCCTTATTTTTCTCCCATACACCCAACTTTATGTCATTTAATTTTCCCTAAGACTTTGCTGTTTTCTCTGGAATGCTGTGGAATAGAACATAGGCTCCCTAACCCTAATTTTATTTTTAAAAAGCACCAATAATCCTCATTATTTAAAAAAACCATTTATTTTTAATAATTATGAGAAGAAAAACATGGATAAACAAAATTAAAATGTGATGAGGATGATACAGAGTTGCAAGGTGTATTATAGACCCTTGTTGGTTTTGTAATGTGATCCAGATTTGTCCTTTAAATTCCCCTTTCCTGACTCTGACCCTTTTGATTCTGATTCCCTAAGCTTCTGAATATCCTAGAATCTTTAAAAGGCATTTGTCTCATAGGATGTAATGCCAAACCTTCTCACCTCATTACCTCCTTATTGAGTTGCTCTTCCTCTTGGTCCCTTTTCCTTCTGTTAATGACAACCTGACATTCCTTTATTCTACAGTGGGCACCTGACTTTTTACTGTTCACATGCATCAGTGTCACCATGGACCAAAGTGAATCATTTTCTACTAAAACTAATTAAATGTCATAAAGATCTGCATATACCTTTCATTTTGTTACCAAATCTCACCAAATATTTTCAGTGGCTTATTTGGATCTCCCCAGATTACAGTAAATGAATTAATTAGGTGAGTCCTACTGTATGCTACAGAGAATTTCCTGGCCCTTTCTGCTTTCTCTCTCTCCCAGCTTCTCAAAGCAACAGGCAAATTTATACATTTCTCTATTATGTCCTGGTACAAATATCTATTATAGCCAGGAATCATTGTTTTTAAGGAACTGAAACCTGCTTAAGTTTCCTTAAACCAACAGTGAGGTTTAATATAAAGTTCTGGATAAATATAGTCAGGTCATAGGGGAATTGTCATTGAAAACAAGGTTTCTCATCTGAAACCATGTCCATTCTTTCAGTGTCCTGGGCAAAATGGTCTCTTTTCAGTCTTTATTCATGAGCCAGGTCTAATCCACTCTCCATGATTTTAACTTGATTTTTCTCTTTCACTTGGTCCCTCACAGCTCATTGACTTCTCAGCTCAGCCTCTCTTTGAATAAGCAGAAGAGATGGGTAGGGATTTCTGACCCATATTTATTTCATAAAAATTTTGTCAGAACCACGTTTGCTAAAAGGTTAGATTAGCTTACGCTGCTTTTAGAAACAAATAAAACTGAAATTGTGCATATAAGCATTTTCTCAAAGCCAATCGTTTTTACAATTATCTGAAAAGTAGACCTTTGTTGCAATAGGTAAGAAATACACATCTTTAATATGCAGCAAAAAAATGCATTGACAATTGCAATCTCCCTTGTTATATCTACAGTGCATTCAGATGCTCACTTTAAGAAGAAATCTGCATGCTAATACGTAATGACAGAAACCTAAGTTAGTGCAAGATATCTGTCAACCAAAATAATGATCAATGACTATCAACAACCTCAGAGAAGGGAGAAAATAAACTTTGTAGCAGATGCTTTTCAAAGTAAGCTTGAACTATAGCTTTATCTGATTTGTAAAAATGTTCTTACCATTCTGCAAATGCCACATTCTGTACACATTTGTTAGTGCTATCTCTTAAATTACTTACCCCCCCCCCCAAAAAAAAAAAAAGAAACTTCAGGATTTTGTAGGGCAGGTAGCTCAGAAAACACACCAAGTCCCAGTTTTGTCCAAATTGAAGAGTCTTTATTTAGTCAGCTTGCTGGGGACTGCCTACCACAGGACCCATAACTGTCTCTGCAAGGAACAGCCCCAAGCCTGAGCATTTTAGGATATTTAAAGGTGAAAAGTATATCTGGGTTGACAGAGCTGTAAGCAAGCAGGTACAGAAACTGGATTGGGCAGTTAGTGAGACAATGCAATGGGTACATTGGTATTTTCCACAGGACTTTCCAGATTGGCATAGCAGCAAGCAAGTAGAAGGGAAGTGGGTCAAAATGATCCTAGTTGAGTACAAGTTAGAGATGGTTACTAATGTCTAGACAATCAATCTCTAACAAGGTACATTGCCCAAGAAAAAAGGAAAGCAAGGAGAACAATTTTACATTGTGTAAGAATTGCTATTTTGTGTTGCCAAGTATGTTAAGCTAGGTAACTATTAATGGGTACAGCGCAGGGGCTTTCCCACGGGAGAAGCATTTAATACATGATATGGAGTCTCAGGGTAAAATGGAGTCAGTTTGGTCATTGCCCATATAGCCTGGCCCATAACAAGGAGAGAATAAAACAGAGGAAAGCAAGAACAATATTAAAATACATGGTGGGGCATTGAACATTAATTTTCTTAACTTTTTATAAGGTACAAATTCAATGGACAATGTTGAACACCTCATTAAAAAAGACTGACTCCAGGTAGAAGCTTGTTTTTGAAGGGAGTCAGGGTGACATGAACCTCTCCTGATACAATCTTCCCTTGACTTCCCATTCTTTATCCATTCTTCAGAATGTGGAGCAATCTGCTATTGATTTTTGTGAATGGTCCTCAATTTAATTAACATAATTTATAATTATTTGTTATCCAACTATGTGTTTGTGTTTTGAATCTTTTTCTTTAAATTTTGGAGTTTAAAGTTTTCCCTTTGGTAAGGAATTGTGAACAAGTCAAAAATAACAGTGTTGTGGAAGGAGAATAAGGCAAAGAGGGCTTAAATCATGTAACTGGTCCAAAAAATCTGATTGGACTTATTAGAATCATTCAATGATTGGACAAATGTTGTTGGCTCCCTGTTTCCTGAGGAGCATGGACAGAGAAGTCCTGGTCCTACTGACGTTTCCAGAAGCAAAAGCAAGGCCTAATTGCAAGGTGGAGGATGAAAAGTGGCACCAGATCAAGTGGAAGGGCCACCTGTCCTTTCTGAAATGTATTTATTCTGTGAAAAATATATTTTTTGATCTTTGTTTCAAAACCAGATTGTTTGTATTATGACATGACTAGTATGCATACGAACAAGTTATGGTAAAATACAAGCTGCAATACAATCACTAAGGAATTTTGTATGTTGCAGCTTTGTGTTAAAAACAAACTGAGTCATGTACATTTATTCAATGTTACTTTTTTGCAACTGTCACCAGGCTTTAGACTCCCTCAAGCTGTTCCTTTTCCCTGTGTCACGATGAGTGTATCCTTTTAGCTCCTCGCTCCTTCATACCGGATCAAGAGTCTCTGATGTGACTCTCAGGTATCAGAGCCAATGCCACTCAAAATTTAGTCCATTGTGAAAAACCACTGGTGAAAATATTTTTAAACCACTGGGGAAAATATTTTGAAAATTAAAAATTGTAGTATATGTAATGAAAGATTTTTAAAAATGTTACTTGTGAAATTAAATATTCAATGGAGGGACTTTAATGTCTACCCTGGAGTTTAGGCTCAACTGTGATATCAGGATCAGAAAGTGTGGAACAAAGGTGATAGAAAGGGTAGTTTCAATTCAAAGGTGCTGTTTTCAGATTATCTGTCCATTTCAACTTCTACAGTTATGTCTTTTGCAGGAAAAACTCAAGTTAGCACCTCAGTATATTCACCTGGAAAGAGTTTGAGAACAAGCTTCTTCCTCCATCTGGATAGAGCTGAGTAGAAAACAGCATGCAGCAAGAAGTACATGATCTGCTGTAGAAGAGGAGCAAGGAAACTTGGTGGCACCTCATGGGATAAGCTTGGAAACAGAATTAAATCATTGGTGAGTTAGTTACCTCAAAGGCCAGTTATCTGGTTCTGAGGTGGAGATCGGTACAAAGTTACCTTTGTAAACTCTGACTAGCTTAGCAGTTTCATGAATGCAGGTTTCCCACTTAATGTCTGGAGGAAGGACACCAGCCAATATTTTCTGTAGCAGACCACACAGTCTCTATGGCAATATGTAAGTCAGTGTGTTCCAATTAAACTTTCCTTTCAAAAGCAAACAGTACACAGTTTGGCTCATAGGCCATAGATTGCAAATCTCCTTCCTAATATATTTTTGTTCCGAATCTGGGATGCAATAAAGTTTTATCATCATTGTCAGGTTTTGAGCTTCTCCCCTCAAGTCAATCAATGCAGCAATCAATCTTGGGATCTTGGGACATGGATGCAGAACTAAATCTTTGCATTGTCCTTTCACAAGGGATTATAATAGTTGATGAAACAGTCCACAAAATAGATACAGGTATCCCATATGGGAGTAGTATTTGTTGATGAAATTGTTTTCCTTTTTTTTAATATTCCTCAGATTTTAGGGTCTGCTCATCTTGGGATAAATTCTAAATGCTCTCTATATAGCCTAAATAGAGGTTTTTCATGGCCACATATTGGTTGCTTATATTTATTTTTTCATCCTCAATTATTTAGATTGAACTCATATTCTCTGTTCAAATTCAGGAATCAAATGAACATTGAATTTCTCCTTTGCAGTAAATATTGTGCTCTTGTCCATGCTGAGAAAAAAAAAAAGATACTTTTCCCGTTTTCTGTTGTGCCCTATTACCCAGCAGAGTTAACAAAAGTGGTGTTCCATTTGACTGACTCCTCAGTAACTAAAGCTCTTTATTTTAACCACCAAGGCTTTTGTTTATTAACACCATTTTGAATTAAAGTTTGAAAAAAAATTATACATGTCCTTATTTTAAACAGTTTGCTAACCAGAACCACATACTTTAGTCCCTCAGGTTTATGAAATCCCTCACTGTTAATACTGAACTATATGGTATCACACATATCAAGATTCAAGATTAATAATGAATGCAGAAATGAATTTACAAATACATGCAAAACTTTATTTTTATTTCTTTATGGGAAGGCGGGAATAAGGGGCAAGAGGGAAATCAAGTCTTTTTGCTGTATAAAAGCTATTTGAATTACTTGAGTTATCTACAATTCACAGAGCTATAAATAGTTTGCAGACAATGAAAGGTACCATGACATATATTTAGATGATCTGGATAGTGTGCCAGACAATACTTACTTTCTCATTGAAGATATCCAGTGCTATGGTTTGAATGTATTGTTGAAATTTAATTGCTCTTGTAACAGTATTAAGAGTTGGGATCTTTAAGAGGAGACTATGTTATGAAGGCTCTGCCCTCATGGATAAAGTAATGCCTTTGTTGAAGTGAGCTCTTTATCTCAGGAGTGGAGTCCTGTGAAGAAAGAGTTTAGCCCAATTTTCCTCTTTCTATCTTGCACATGCTCACTTGGTGTTCTGCCATGCTACTGTATAATGCAAAGGCTTTTTACCAGATGCACTCCTTCAATGTTGGACTTGCCAGACTCCAGAACTATGAGCCAAACACATTTCTATTGTTTATAAATTACCAAGTCTCTTGTATTCTGTTATAGTAGCAGAAAATAGACTAGGAAATCCAGTAATCTTTTTTGTTCAATTTAAAAGTCTTTCACAGCTTAGCTCTAAAGAACAAAGAAAAGAGAATACATGAAATATGATGTGCATGAAATATGATTTTCTCCAGATTCTAAAGAAGAATTACTTAAGAAAGCATAGGCATGTCCTTAATTTCTATGCTGATTCCACTTTTACCACTCCCACTCCAGTTCTACAGAACAGACCAGGGACGAGGGTTATGCCTCTTTAAGCCTTGCAGTTGAGCCTGAACATACAGGTGCTCTGCAGATCTGTTCTTAGCCATTCCCATCTATATGAGTTTTGGTGTGTCTTTTCTGTTCTCACATTTTCAGAGAATAAAGATCAGAATTATTGGATACATTTACACATAATATGCCAAGAATAAAACTAATTAAAATAGATAGTAGGCTAAACCTATATTGAGGAGAAACTGAATATTTTCCAAAATGCTTTATATTTTCAAGGCTCCAGCCTTTCCATAGGGCCAGTCAAGCTTATTATTATGCAAGGTACCAACCACTTTTCTCTTTCCCTAATTGAAATGGGTACTCTTTTGAGCCTTCTGGGAATTAGAAAAAATTATGTATTTTTATGGCTGTACCTTTAGTTTCCAAAATGAAAGTTTGAAGAAACTGTTGTAGTAAGGACTCCATTACATCTTAGCTCAGGGCCATTATTATGCTCACTTTCTATCAAAGAGAAGAGGAGGAAGGAAGGTTAATTCTTTCATTTACAAATATTTTTCACTTCCCGTTTACTTTTTCTGTTTGGGAGAATGAGTCTTGCCACTTGTTAGAGCTAAAATATAAATATATAGGTTTTGAGAGACCTCCTAAGACACAGAGGTTGGTAAACATTTTCTATAAAGGTCCAGGAAGTAATTTTTTTTTTTTTTTACTCTGGGACTAGGTGGTATCTTTTGCAAAAACTCAAGTCTGCCACTGCAGCACGAAAGTAGCTACAGACATCATGAAAATGAATAGCCAATGCTGTTATATAATAAATGGTATTTATAACAACAGGGTCCAAGGTCTCTAGTGTGCCTTGATGAAAAGTTTTGTTTTTGTTGCTGTCAATCAATTAAGTGCTTGGTTTAGTGTTTGTAGTAAAATATTTTTGGCCATTGAGTATATTCAGAGCATTTCCCCCCTCCCCCTTGTTTAAGATAAAAAATGGTGTGCAAAAAATGTTTGGGAAAATAAGAATTTTAAATTAGACACAAAATTAGGAAATAATATGACAACTGTGATTTAAATCTGTAAATTGTTCCCCACATATGATCCCACTGTCAATACACTGGTCATTAGGAAGATTTTTATCTATAATATATGGCTTTATCTGTGCTTATTTTTTCTTCTCCTGTATCACGTTTTCTTCTGGTGCTCTTGGTGTTTGGAAAATAAAACTTCCATTGACAAATTATACTTTAAAAGCATGGATTTGTGGTGGTTGAGAAGGTATTGAGTGTGTGTGTACTTTTATCATTCACAAGTCTCACTGGCTGGGGGCTCTCTGCTGCTTCTAGGTTCTACCTGTATCTCTCTCCATGGTGCTGAGAGGCTTAGAACAGCTAGGCACTGAGTTTAAAGAGAACTGTGAGCCTCCAGTACAGTATCAGATTAAGTCTTCTTTTAACCTGCCTCCTAGAGGACTTTTAAAGGACTCCCTCAGATACCCTGACATATAAATGAGAGGATAAAAATGTGACAGAAAGGCATGTTATAAAATAACCAAGAATACTTTCTTATATTTGAAGAACCTGATAGAAAATTTGCAATGAAACCTCAAGTGAGTCTGAACCTATATAATACCTCCCCCGCAAAGAATTTGCCATCCGTTGGCCACTCCTCAAATTCCATATAAGAAATGAAAATGAGCTCTTCATGAAGCCTCATAAACCCACCACCACACTTAGTCAAGAAAATATGTGAGCATCTGCACTTAACGAGACATCTAAGTATCCTATTTGGGCAGAAATTCCAAATTCTGCCCATCCTACAGGATCCTTTTCTACAAAAAATCTCTGAAAATCACTTTGAACAGAACTATTTCCTTACTTTGGATTTCTTATTTACCCTCAAAGGATGCAGAATGCCTGTCTCTTTATATCCTCTCTTTCTCTTTCATATATATATGTACATATATATGAGTAAATGAGAATTTTATAATTTATTCCCTGTTCCATTTAGATGTGTTTCATTTCACTAAAGTTCTCTTAAAGTTTCACTGAAAGAAACACCTACTTATAACGTGAATTCCTTCATTTGTGAGGTTAAGCATAGTTCTATATGTTTATTGACAGTTTGTACTTTTTTTTGGAGGGGGGAACCTACTTAAAATTTTCTTATTTCCCCTTTAAAACATAATATCCTGGTGATCATCATAGCAGAAACAACAAGGCAAAAATGAAAATTAAATTGATACAGCTGTTTCCTTCACCAATATTCATTCATGATAATAATTCAATTTCTTCACAATCTATAAAAAGAAAGCTTGTAAGAAAGAAAAATGTTCTGTGAAAGATCAGCTTGTTTTTTTCCTTTTTAGCAATTTGCAAATCTTGGTATTTTTCCTAAAACAAAACATTGTCTGCTCAAATTCTGGGTAGGTTTTAATCTATTTGTACATAAAAATATAATTGGTTATACCAAATGAAGTTGTAGTGAAATGTTACACTAAATAATCAAAACAAACCAGACTTATAAAAATAAATATGGCAAAACATAATAGGAATATGGTGTCTCACTAATTTTAATTATAATACTCCAAAAATTTGTCAAATTTATTTTATCAGTGGACTATAGTGGTGGAATTACATTGCATGGTATTTTGATAGCTCACCTTCTTTCCAGAGTTCTCATCTCTTTGGCTTACACATCGTCTTTAAAGAAACATCCTTATGCTTTGCATATAGCAGAATAATTACCTGGTCCCTATTTACTCCTTTTTTTTTTTGATATTTTATACTAGAGATTCACTCTTCTGTGCATGGTGTTCCAATGGAAAGATCATCATCCTTCCTCCTTGTCAGTGATTCTCAACTCCTTTCCAACATGTCCTTGAATTTACCTCAAAAGTAGCCACTGAGGGTGGATAACAGGGTGGGAAGGTCAAATAGAGACAGACAGAGTCCTCTCCTAACTTAAATGATAAGTGGTTTTCTGATCTTTTTCATGATGATATAACATGTCAATGTCAATGTAGAGATCCAGCCAAAGATGACCTCATTGACTTAAGGGCCAAGAAAAAGTGTGAGCAGAATTCAAGCTTGAGAGGAGTGCCAATCTCTGCTATTCCTTTAAACAAGCTTCCCCTCATCTGGAACAAAGCAGAATGGCGGATTTGAGTACATTTTCTTTTTCCTACTTTGTGGGTCAGGGCTATCTAATCCTATTTCTATCCATCAAAAATTTAAAATTAACAGCAGATGTTTCCTCATAACCTTTTAAAAACAGAATTCACATATAATGTTATCTTATTTGCATAATTTGAATCATCCTTTCTTCTTCCTCCTTTCCTTTCTTGCTCTGGTTTTATAATTTGTAATTTATAAGAAATATATCTCTTATATTCTAGGCAGATAAATCAATTTTCTACACAATTAAGTGAATTTTTTCTTAGCTATATAAAAAATTTGTATGTATTTTTTTCCTGGGTCAGGAGTCCACTTACATATGTCAGGATTTAATTGTATTTTACATGACTAACATCACTGTAAGGTAGAGAAGCTGCTAAGTGACATGGAAGAGCTCTTCTGAAAGTTCTCTTAGCCTTAGAGATGCTTGGAAGTAGGGATCCTCTCTCTTTCTGTCTCTCCTCTAGGACCTATAGCCTAAATCTCCTTGGTTGTGTCTCAAACACTTAGACCCTGGAGATACAGTGAAGGGCAACTTCAGGCCTGATAGTTCCATAATCAACAGATCCTTCCACCAGTTTTCATAGGGAGCTAGTTGCTTTTCCCCAGGAGGCCACTGTGGTGGGACCAAACAATCTAGGGCAGTGAGAGTTTCACAAGGACTGGGCAATTTGGGAGCACATTGCCATGATCACCTGCTCATAAGGAAAAACGCGAATTTTCTCAACTTGTTCAACATGTCTTGGTGTACAAGTCTTGCAAACTGGAAATAGAGACTAGGCTACATTGAAGATTGGTAATAAAGGTCACCTAAAGAGTGACATACTTTTGCTGGGACATTGCTTAACAAAACACAGACTTATGTGGAAGGGGCTCTGGATTCCACCAGTAACTTCTACTCTCCTTAAAGATGCATGTTTCTTGTTTCTCTTTTTTCTTAGATGTGTGGTCTTTGGGTTCTGCCATGTTCACCTGGGGTTGTGATGTGGCATGTAGAAGAAATCCAGGGAAATTCTTGGAAGCAATACTAAGCATGTTACTTTTTCAGTAACGTTTATAGAACTATTTGCAAAAGTATTTGAGATGTGCAGCACAGAAGTCTGGGTCTCCTTGGAAATGTCTTACCCTTCTCTTTCCTTTTTATGTTCTCAGACTTTCCTTCTCACGGCCTCTGTATCAATCCTATAAATAGTTTGTATCCTCCCCACTTTTGATGGGTTGCCAGAGAACACAATTGCTAATCTGCCAGTATCTTGTCCTTTTGGGGAGGTCAAGCCTGGGTTTCTATTTGTTTTGAAGGGATCATTTCAAAATTTGTTTTTTGTCACTTATGGTGTCTTTGCCCTTCCATTTCCCTAATAAACTTTTCAAAAAAGAAACACAAGAAAAATAATAGGTCAAATAACTGGTTCTATAGGGCTGGGTCTCACGACCATCTCTGTATCTATCATTGTGGTTTATAGATTCTGTGATGGTACAAACTGGTCAGGAGCACATGTCTGGGCTCAGTCTCTAGTCTAGGGTGGGAGGAAAAAAAATGCAGTTGTTCAGAATGCAGCCTACAGTGTTATGCAGATTAGGCACTGGGTAGCAATCAGAAACACTTGCACAGGGGATTTGTGCCTAAAAGCACATGCTGCCTTACTTCACCTGAAATACCGAAAATGCTGAATATTGAAAATAAATCTATCAAAATGGTATAGTGGAGGGAGTGGGCAACTTGGGCTTTTGTTCGTAAGACCATTGTCACCTTGGGCAAATCACTTATATCATCTGATTCTCTGGGCTTGTCTGTGACATGAGTGTAAATAACTACATTATAGTTTTAAGACTGGAAAACAGGAAACATGTCTGTACTCTGCCTCTAGTATCTGGCACACAGTGTGAACTTGGATGGTGGTAGCCACTGATATTTGTTTTTCCTGTAGAATTTTGTTGTGAAAGCATTTGTGTGTGTGTGTGTGTGTGTGTGTGTGTGTGTGTATTCTTACAGCAATGCACATTCCATCTGAATACTCTGCCTAGACTGTAAAACTTCTTTCTTCCCCCTTGAAGCACAAAAGAAAATGTTCCATGATGTGTAAAGTATACATTTCCCTTGCTTCTTTTGCTTTTATCCTGTCCCCTCTAAGTTCCTACTTTTAGCTTCTTTTTTCTTTCTATTCTTTTATCTCTGTTTTAAGTTTTCTCTTGTTCCATCTGTTTTCTACCTCTGACTGCCTGGTGCAGACTCTCTGCCCACCCAGGGATTTTGGTGCTCCATCAAACTTGTGGGTACATTTCATCAGATAATACGAGGCTCATTAAGTTTCCGAAGCCAGGATACAATTCCAAATAACAAAGTATCATACTGATAACCTATTTCCTCTGAGATATGAGAAGAAAATGATGCCTAATTATATGGAAAATAGTTATCTACTAGATTTGCCTGCTTATTCCTACAAACCACACTGATACATTGCTTTAGAATTCAGAGCAAAACATTTTTTTAAAAGGAAATGTAAACACGTATTCTGTGCAATGAAGTCTCTGTGAAAAAGGGGAGGGTCAAGATCCAAATTCTCCAGTCATGTGTGTGGGTGTGCATGATGACAGCCAAATCTCATTGTGATTCTCATATTTGGATGGTATTAGCATATTTCTAAAGCGTCTTCCTTTTCAATAAGCAGTATGTGTTCTGTAAATGTCATCTCATATTAAAATGTAATTAGGAAATTAATCCTCTTCTCTTCATAATGATAGTACGTTTGAAGTTCAATATGCACATTTTTCAACTTGCACTGTATAATTTGTTCTCTTTTCTGATCATATACATTGGGAGTCCAGGTCAATATACAAATGTAAACCAAGTATAAATAGCATTCACTTGAGATATCATAGTTAGATATCTGTGGGACTAAATATACCTTTCCTCTATCACTGAATTTATCATAATTTCACCTCATCAACAAATATGTGTCATGCTCAGTTTTGAATGCACTAAACTCATCCTTTGACATTTTTTAACATCTTTTCTCTGTGCATTGAAAATTGCTTTATTATTTTCAGTATGGAACCCTTCCTTACTAAAGGGAATTTATGTAATTCTCTTAGCAGAGTAACTTGTTAAGTACTTTTTTGATGATGGAGATGTTGGTACAAAAATACCCTACATTATGTAATTGAGAGTGTTTGACAGTGATTTATGCATTTGTAACACCTTGAGACTGCCATTAACAAGTGTCATCCATGTCAAAACATAGAAGGTAATTACTTTGTGGAAAGAGATGTTACCCAAGTAATTCCTTAGAAGTGTATGTTACTTCCAGTAGAAATGAAATCGTATCCATTGCCAATGAGAGCATTTCTTAAACTCATCAATGTATAATCTTAATCTTAATGAGGTCCCAATCACATTTGGCTGTCACAAGCTTTTAAACATCTCCTAGATCTGTTACTTCGTTCCATTAATTAGTATGTATATTTTCAGGAGCCTAAAATAGACACAATATTAAGCAGAAGATTTTGAGATGTGTTCTTGACATCCTGTTTGGTTTTTACACTGTAGGCCAGAACAGCTTAAGTCTTCCTTGAACAGCTTCTCTATTCTGATAAGATAAGGAACATATGTTACAGACATTCTGCAACTTCACATGAAAGCCCTATTAATCCTTCCTTTTTCTTTAGGTTTTACTAGAAATTAAGAAAGAAAATTTGCTCTAAAGATCCAATGTACATATTTTTAGTATATTGGGGAGGTTGCTGGTGAGGGTAGAAAGACTGGTACCAGCATTGGTGAATTTGATCAATTCTCTGATTTCTCATAATTAAGAACTAGTTAGGATTAAAAAGTCAGCAACATGCTAATTCTACCAGAAGACTTATTAACCATTTGGTAGGCAGGGATAGTCAAAGAGTACGTTTTGATTTGATTTTGTAGGAGAGATACTGTGGGATATAAAACCAGCTCACCTTGAACAGCTCAGAATTTGAAAGTCTGACTCAGAATCTTTATGCTCCAGTGACATATTTCACTTTTAAATTTTACTAAGCTTAAAGCATATGTGACAAATATGTGGTGGAAACATGTCACTGTAGGTCATGTCTCAAAGGTGTTTTTGAACAGTTAGTCAATGGAACTTGTCTCTGTACATTTTCTGCAGCATTCTGGTGACTATAATAATTTACAGGGTTCCATCTGAGTCATATAACATGTTGCTACTTTTAAAATCAGCTTATCATTTTAAGACAAACATCTGCGTTTCTGTGACATACTTTTAAATGGTTTCAAATGTTAACTTTGTCCTGGTTATTTCAAGAGTTGTAAATAGCACTCTAAGTAAATTGTGGTACTCCATTGGCATCTTCCATATGGGTTTTACGTAACTATGCAGTTAATGAAGAAAGACATAATTGTGTAATAATTTTGAATAGATATGATTTGATATAATGATAATTCTTCCTACAGAAAGGCTTTTGTCTGAAACTCTATGTAACATAGGGTTCCATAATTAAAAAAAAACAGTAATAGTTTCAGACTCATGAATATTTACTCCTTTGTGTTGGAAGATTTTAATATATTATAATTTAATATGTTATAGGATTTTTGTATAATATAATCATATCTTCAGCAGTCAATACTGGAGATGATATGTATTAATAGTACCAACCTCACTCTACAATAAAAATAGCTCTTAGCAGAGGGCAAGTCTGTATTTATTTGAAAATAAAAACATTTTTATTGCCTTGATTTATAGATTTAGATGCTGACATTAAAAAAAAGTTTTGTTAATGTATTCAAGTTCATTAGAGTAACTGAACTCAGAAATAAATTTAATAAAATAACATAGATGAAAGCACTTCTTAAACTGTAAAGTGCTGAAGCAACATCACAAACTACAAACATCTCACATCTCTGTCCTAGCTGAGGAATAACTCTTTGGAACAGAACTTGTAACACAGAACGTTCTGTGCCTATGATTAGTAAAATATTTCCCACTGTGTCAAAAACTTAAATAGGAGAGGAAGTATCTGGATTGGCTCTTTGCCTGCTCATGATCTCTAGTTGTTTTGGCAATCTTCAGAGAACTATATTTGAAATTCCATCACGAAAAATGCAGTATGAGGCATTTGTAAGAGAAAAAATTCAAAACACTCAATTAAATTTAGAAGATATTAAAATCAAGTTTTTTCCAAATCTTTTCAAAAATTTAATTGTGCATGTTCTTTGCATTTCAAATGATTAAAGAGATATTGTAATAATGTCAGCCTTGAATGGAATTGCCATTTATATAAACTTATTTTAAAGGTTACAAATACCTCTAGTTCATGGATCTTATCTGGCCTGAAAAGAAGGTGGTCTATGATGTAGTATTAATCCCCTTGGGAATAATCAGTGTTTTAATACATATTAAAAATGTAGAAGTGTCTCCTTGGGAGGAATAAATTAGCATATGTGTTTTCATTGAAGATTGCAACTTGTGTCCTTGTGCTTGGCATAGTAAACAGAATGTTCCATTACTGGGAGAAATGAAACTGAGAATAAAGATAAAAAGCTTTAATATAAGCAGTATACAATTTAAACATAGGTTATTTAAGTTGGTTTACTGGCACTTGGAGACCATTTTCTAATAAAAGTTATGTTTTGAATATTAAGTAAAAGAATAGAGCTAGTTCACACACACATAAGCACACACACACACACACACACACACATCCTACACAAATTTTACCTTAATGTACATGAAAAATTGAGCCTATTAAATGGGGAAAAAGATAGAAAAGAAGATGACTATGCATCTTGAGTCTTGGTGTTGAGGCATACTGATTTCTTTGGAAGAGGCAGTTTTGTTGGGAATGAGTTGGTAATTGTTAGATTCTTGCAGGGTTTAAAATGTATTATGTAGTTTTTCTTTTTTTATCTCATTAGTGATATTATGTTTATATATAATATATATGTATGATATAGTTATATATATTATAGGCATGTTATATATACATATATAACATATAATACATATATAACATGCCTATAATATATACGTATAACTATATATTATTATGTATAACTATATATTATTATGTATAACTATNTATATATATATATATATATATATAATATGTATATTATGTTTTATCAGCCATGTCAATTTTTCCTCAAGTTGAAGTTGGAGAGGTTGGAGGATTGATAATGAGATCAATGGTTAAGAGGCTATTAGGCACAGAGAGAGAGAGAGGAAAAACAAAGGGAGTTTAAAGGGACTGTATTCCAGGATAAAATGAAGATTTACAGTACTGAAATTAACTGGAGCTTGGACGATATATATCAAGCAAAGAGAAACTAACATATAAGCAAACTAAGGGAAGCTTACATATAAGCAATCTCCTCCTTGGAGATTGCTGAGAAAGAGCACCTGGTCATCCATTCTCAAAACCGCCACCAGGTGGGGCCAAAACCCCAGAAGAAGTGGTAGTTGTTGGGACATTAAGAAGAGCATTTAGGGTGAAGGAGCCTGAGGAAAGAGAGAGAAATCAGCAATCAGCATGGAATATTTATTGTCCTATAACAGTCTAAGCTTTCTTGCTCATGGGAGAGTTTTCTTGCTCATGAGGTTGATGAGCTAGTCTATGATTCTTTAAATGTCTAACTTGTTATCTTTGCTCATATTTTAAAACATTAAGATCATGAAAATGGAAATTACTATTAGTCTATTACAAAGAAATAAAAATTGTAAAAGGTACATAACACTTTAAATTGTCATTATATTTTAAAAGGCTTAAAGCTGATGAAAATGTGATTGCATTTTGCCTTTTGTATCTGGAATAGCTGGGAGAAAAATGGCCAATCGCCATGATTTCTTTTGCAAAAAAAAAACTTTCATGTATGTCTAGTTGGAATTAAAAACAAATTGTTAAAATAAACTGTTCAAAGAATAGCTAATGTATTTTTAAACCACATTTTAAAAACATTTTGGATCATACCAAAATAGCTGATTATATGAAAAGGATTTTGCACTTTACCAATAAAAAATAAGTATAATTATGTGCTTTATTTTGTGGTGCTGAGGAATTTTATATTTAAAAGTAGTATAGAAATTTAATGTCATCACTTTTTTTATATTATTTTCAGTGTTACCATTTTTGACATTAAGCACCATGATTAATCTAAAAATAGTTTTCTTTGGAAGAGATCTGCTCAAATATGTTAACATTAGCATACAAATGATAAGTAGTTAAATTTATTATTAGTAAATGGGAATCCTACTATTGTACATACTTCTCTTGCAATCTTATCTATTTTAAATGCATTCTTTATCATAATTATATCAAGACAAATTTAATCTTAATGTGTCAGAAAGTATTATCATCTCACAAGCAGTACTCCAAGGTTAATAATGTCTGGGAATATAAAGTGTTTTTGACTGTAAGATTAGTCTTCTTATTTGAAAAAGGCTTTAAATTTCATTTCAAAGGAGATTTCACGCCCCATGAAATTTAAACTATGACATTTAGAAAACATTCACTTTATTATAATGCACTGAAAAATTATAGTGCAAATGCTTCTTGTTCCTATCAATCAAAACTGTTGTTGGAAATGTAAAGGGATTATTTTCTTAGGTAAAAATTATGTGATATGCTGGGGAAAAAATGAATACCTCCAACTGTTCATCCTGAAGTCAGGTAATTACTGCTTCAATTATGTTTTAGAATGCTTTGAAATTGGGTCCTACAGTTGGTTTCAGTAGAATTTATGTTTAGATAACCTTTGTTCATTGAGTTTTCTATTTATCCAGCTTCTATGAAGTGATCCACATGCTTTAACAGTAAGTTTGGGGGACATTTTTAAAACACTCTTGATATTACTTCTGTAACATAAACTAATACTGAGACAGTAAGGCACAAAACTATGGCATCTTTAAATACTAATATGAAGATTTCACTTACCCTATAGCATTTTTAGATATTCTGACTAGAGCTTCTTTGCTTTGACTTTCTTCTTTTCAAAACAAAATATATTTTAACAACATAAAAACATCTAAGGAATTCAAAATAGCTTCCTACAAAATTCAAGCATGATGATAATACTTTTTCATTCTTTAGTCTTAAATAATAATTGCCATGACATGAAATTACACTTTAATGTCTATTTTTTAAAATTCTAAATCTGATTTAATCTCACAAAATTTCTAAGAAGCTCCTTATGATGGAAGCTATACTCAATAAAAATTAATTGAGCAAATGCACGGATATGTTACTATATGGCAGACATGATGTGAGTTATAGCTGTTTTGGTGTCAATACTAATTAAGTCATATTCTGACAAAAGATGGGTTCATATATTTCATATCTATAAAAATCTTGTTATCTTCAAAAGGAGCAGCTCATTTAAGAAAACACATGCCAACCAAGCATATTATGAAGCATATATCTTTTTTTCCATCCAAGTTGGTAACCAAATGAGAAATAGCTTACAGGAGAATGAAGATGTCCTTCTCATTATTTCTGAAGGCAATTGGTCCATGGTTGAAAGTGTTGCTAATCTTTGACAGTCTACCCTGATTTATCCATATATTAAATTTCTATCCATTGAGGTGTTGCACAACAATAAAAATAAAATAATAAATACCAATATTTGGGCAAATTGGAATGATTATTGACTGCAAAATTAATAAGAAGAATGATTTATTAAAATAATAACTTAAACATGCAGCAACAATGAATGACTACAGGTTGAGATGGAAATAAATGGAGATAAAATAAAAGACTTGCTTTTTCCAGGGAAAGACATATTTTAAAAAATTGATTAGTATTAGAAAAATTAAAGATGCATGTGATAATTTATAAGCAAACTGACAAAAGGAATAAACAATACATATAACTTCCAAACTATTGGAGGGAAAACACGGAAGGATGAAATATATATTTCATTAATTCAAAGAAGGAATGAAGGGATCAAAAGGGATCAAAAGGATTGTTAAGTAAAACCATCTGAATGAAAGACATTATGTATAAGACATCTAAACCATAAAGCTATAGATAAGGCTACATAAAAGATAAAGGTAAAATGTTGAAAAAGGCAGCCAGGTTTGTACTATCCAAAAGAAAATTGCACATTTCTTTCAATATCAGACAAAATAGAGTTTAAGGTCCACAGTGTTACTGGAGATAAAAATGGTTGATTTAATAGTTTTAATTCCCATAAACATAAAATAATTTAAATTTGTATATATAGCAAAAAATAATTTCAAAAAATTATAATATATATATATATATATATATATATATATACACACATATATATGTTTGTATGTATAATATATATTATATATGTTATATATATTATATATATAACAGGCAGAATTGAGGGATCACTTACAAATCCACAAGTATAGTAGTAGAATTTAATGAGTATCTCTTAGTAATGGATAGAAAGCAGACCAAATTGGTAAAACAGAAGATCTCTAGCATGTGATTTACAAATACAACCTAATGAACACATACAGTGCTTCACTTCATGTAATTACAGAATGCTCCATCTTTTCAGAGCATCTTTTCACTTTCAAAAGTTTATGTAACGAATTTTGATCATACTGCAAGTTTCAAACTCAATGTGCAATGAAATATGAGAATTTTTATATTGTTAGAAATTAAAACCTCAAAAAAAAAAAACACAAGAGAATAAGTCCTTTTAGGCACAGTAAATATTTCAAAGAAAATGATAATACAAAAATCATGATGTCTTAAACTATTAGGAAATGGTTCCAACATTACTTAGAAATGAAGTTGAAAATCATTTAGTAATCAATTAGTAATGGGCTAAACACCAATTACGTCCTGGGGTTGTAGCTCATTGGTAGAGCATTTGTTTAGCACATGTGAGGCACTGGGTTTGATCCTCAGCACTATATAAAAATAAATAAATGAAATAAAGTTATATAAAAGGGGAAATAAATACAAAAAAATATTAATGTGATAAAAGAATTACATTATAATAAAACAATAAATTTTTTGAACAAAGACAAAGGTCACAAAGGTTCTCTGAAAAGGTCACAAAATGAACAAAGTTTGATCAATGATACTTTTGAAAACGAATAAAATAGAAGGTCACAAATAACTGATAGAAGGAGTGAGAAAAAATGGCTTATTCCAGATGTTGGAAAAAGATAATTGGAAGATTTTATGAAAACTTGAGAACAGCTCCTTTGAAAATTCACATAAAATGGGCAAAGTCTTGGGAAAAAAATGTAGCTTAATAAATCTAAGGAAGAGCAAGCCAGACTTAGTAGTCAAAAATCTTCCAGCAGAGAAAACTCCAGGCTCTGTGGACTTTAATGAGCTATTATTATAACAGAAGAAAAGATAATAATGGCAAAGCATAATAAATATAATAAACTTCAAGTTAAGATACTTAGAAAGACTTTCTCGTGGTTACAGATGGTATAATCATATTTCTGTGAAGTTTCAGGGCCTTGGGCAATAAAGAAGCAGATGCTTGCTGTTGAATTCATGTCCATCTCACCCGGCATGAACATCTCCATCCTCTGTATCTTAATCCTCAATCGCTCTCTCTCTCTTTTTTTTTCTTTCTTTCTATCACAGTCTTAAAGAACTGAATGTCAGGCCAAATGCATTTTGGCATATTTTCCTTTCTTTGAACCTTTCAAGATATAGAAGATGAAAAAAAAAAACCCACATGAACATGTCATACTTAGTACTCAAGTCTGGCAATACATAGACATTTGGACTACAAAAGGAATAAAATCAGCAGAGTAGAAGGAAAGTCGTATCTTTTTAATCTTTGGATTTTAAAACCACATGAATGATCATAGTGAATCAATTTTACTTTTAGTAGGTCTGCCTCCAACAAGTTTGATTGTATCAGGGACAGGAAGTATCAGTTGTTTGGACATTAAAAATATGTATATTGGGGGCTAGGGTTGTGGCTCAGTGGTAGAGCATGTGTCTTGCACTTGTGAGGCACTGGTTTTGATCCCCAGTACCACATAATAATAAATAAAGGTATTGTGTCCATCTATAGCTAAAAAAATAAAATGGATATATTGGACATTGTATATATTGGACATTTCTAGAATCTTACTTATAAAAATATATAAATTTATATTTGTAGCCACCAGCTTTCAATTCCTTTTTCCTTACTTTGAAGATGAACATAGTGACATAATGTTATTACCTGATTGTGTTTCATAATGAGATGTTGCAACAATAAAAAAGATGATAAAATGATATTTATCATGCAACTGGCTCACATTTCCTGAGATGTATTTAATACTATCCTCAGGGCTTTAGTAGCAGTTAACATTTATCAGAATGCTTTAGATATTTGACATGGATTATAGAAATCTAGTAACTATCCCATGGTTATAAAGCTATTAAGTGGCAAGACAGGATTCAAACAACCCAAGATGTCTAGGTCTAAGTCAGTGACTCTCAACTCTAGATCGTGGCTTGTTAAAACACAGTTGGCTTGGATCACTCTTAGGTTTGGAGTGGAGTCTAAGAATTTCCATTTCTAACAAATTCCCAGGTGAAGCTGATAACAGCTGGCCCAGTGATATCATGTAGAGTACCATTGCTATAGGACCTATTCTTTGAAGCACTATGCTTTATTGGCTTTCTCTAGCATCTTGTATGACCCTGTGGACAACTCTCAGACATGTTCTACCATGATCTGTCTTTCTAGATAGGAAAATCTAGAAGAAAAAGGATGAGCTTACCCAAATCAAGGAGCTAGTAAATAGTAGAATCAGAATTTGAACCCAGGTCTATAGCCTCTGATTTCTTTCGGAAAAGGTGGGAGGGGTAGAGAAGTACATACGTATAGAGGGAGCATGCTCACACTTATTTTAAAAAGAATTCAATATATATTTTAAGTTCTCATTAAAATCCAACCTTTATCTGTAGAACTCAAGGCAGTGAATTTTTGAAATACAGCCTAAAAATCATTATAAAGTCCAAACTTTCAACCACCACTTTTTTTATTAGTTAAAAATGGCCAAGAATAATCTATGTATTCCTAGAACCATTTAAAGAAAAATCTATCAGAAAGATTTGCCTCATTTTTAAAATTCTGGG
>NW_025999932.1:18350376-18383994 GCF_001458135.2 Marmota marmota marmota
CCTTTAATCCTCAAATATAATGCTAATTACAAAAACATAATCTCAATACATTTCTGACGCAGTCTGATAATATTAATTATATTTTTGTGCCTTTCCTGAAAAATGCAGCTGTCATGTGACTCTTCTACTTGACTTCATGTATCCACTTAGGACCAGTAAATTCAGAGGACATGGGATTACCAAACCCACTTGAACCTCTGTGAACTGTGTGGCTATTTGGTTAAGTCTGTTCTCTCATTAAACTGCAAACATTTCGATGGCAGGGACTAAGACTATTTTCCTCTTTGTATACATTGAACAACTAAATTCTGAGTTGCAAATGGTAGTTAATGTCATAATGTCTTAGGGTAAAAACATTCAGTATTTCTAACTTTGAATTTCTGGAATTATTTCAGCAGCCATCTAATAGACATATTCAAGATGAAATACCTGAGGCTTTCTCATCCATGATTTGACAATACTGTTTTAACTGGAGAAACAAAGCTGGTCTTTATACTAAAAAAGGTTTTGATGTTGACTACAATACATTGTTATTTGTGAAATTTTATCAGCTTGTATTTGTTGGCTAGGGTTGCCATAACAAATTGCCACAAACATGGAAACTTTATCAAAAGAAATATATATTTTTTAGTTTTGGAGGCCACAAGTCCAAGTGCCCTCACATTTGCTCTCTGGTGAGGACCCCCTTCCTGACTTGCAGATGGTCACCTTCCTGCATCCTTGCATGGCCTTTCCTTTATGCATGTATGCAAAGAGAGCAGCGAATCGTGTCTGGTCTTCTGTTAAGAGGAGAGACACCCTTTTCTATTAGAACGCTACCCTCGTGGCTTCATTTGGCCTTCATTGCTTCCCATATCCCTTATATCCAAAGATAGTTACACTGACATTTAGGACTTCAACACATGAACCGGGGAGGCCCAGATCATTCCATACCACAGGTGTATTTTCCACTTGATGTGATTAATACAGGTTTCTTCAGAGTGTTCTCTTCATTGAATGGGAGGGAGGTCCAGTTGTAATAGAATGAGGAATGGCGAAGGCATCACTTTGACTTTCAAAATCACCATGTTTATAAAGGGCAGATGACAGAGTAGTCTTGACCATCAGCCAGACTTTCATTTATAAAGATCAGGCTCTTGAGAGAAAAAGGCTCTCTGAACTCCAAGGCCAGTTCTATAAATGTCAAGAAGCAGAATCTAGAGGACTCAGAATCCTGGGATAGATTGAAGGAATGGATGTGAAAGCAGTTTTCAGACTGAAATGAGGCAATGGTCTAAGCAATTGGCTCAGAAGGGAAAGTGGAGGAGGGGGAGTAAGAATTAAAGACAGGCAAGCATTTCTGAAAGGGACCTGACCCTGGACTCTCCTGAAATTGGATCTCAAGTGAAGTAGGCAATATCAGTTCCTCTAATAACTTGAAAGATTCCTGAGCAGAAAAATCTCACATTCCAATTTATATGTAGCTTTCTGGGAGGGGTCCTTACACAATTTCTTAAAACACTGTAGAAACTAAAAACGTTTTATCTTTTCAGCTCGTCCTTATGTATTTCATTCTTGCAATTAAAGCTAGTGATTTACTTTTAGATTTTTCTAAAAAATAAATAGATAAATGTTTCTGTCTATGAACTACACTGGAGTTATCCTGGTGGATTTTTTTTTTTTATGGTTCCAGAAATGGTGTGTTCTGGTGCTCCTTTATTTTAAAATGCAGGGCTGCTAATTGGGGATGAAAGAAGACTGTAAACAGTTTTTATAGAATGATCTTAAAAACCTCATATCTTTTGTTGTGACAACATTGTCACAGTGAATCTCTAACCCTAAACACATTAAGTATCAAATGTCTATAACCTCTGGAACTTCTGAGATGCTGTAGTGATTCAGTCGTGGTCATGAATTGTGCTCGACACATCACATTTTGGACTTTGCTTTTATGGAGATTGGGAACATTCTCCAGAAGCCCCTGGGTTAAAGGCTTGGTACTCAGTTTGGAACTATTGGGAGAGAAGGGACGTAATGGGAGGTTTTAGGCCATTTGAAGTATACCCAGGAAGGGGGTTGTGGGATGTAGATCTGTGGCTCTTTTTATTTCGATTTCTGGCCCTAAGGTGAATGGAGCATCCATGCTGCCACCTGTTCCCACCCACATGTGCTGCCTCATCACAGGTCCAACGCAACAGGGTCAATCAAGGACAGAAAGCTCCAAAATTGTGACCCCAAACCAACATTTTATGTTTTTAAATCAATTTATCTCAGGTAATTTTTTTTTTGCATTATTGGAAAGTGGGTTAACACATAGCCATAATCTGACAAAGTTCAGAGTATAGTAATGTTTTTAAAATATTGAAAAGAAGAAGGAAAATTTCATGGCTTCTGGAGTGTTATCTTTTTCTCATAACAGGAATCATCAATGCCTATTATCGTATGCATGATCTTTCTCTATGTATATAATCCACACTTTGGATCCATAATTTTAAGATTCTTCAAGTATTGACAGACAAAGAAGATTGAATACTGTTGCTCTAAATAGATTTTGCAGAAAATTGGTAAAGAGATCCTGAAGGGCATATGAATTGTAAACCATTTAAAAATGTTGATCATAAACAAGTTATGAACTTATTAAAATGGTGCTCTCCTGGTTATAATAAACCTCTCTTTTAAATACCAGAAATTTATTTTATACTTTGATCCACTTTATCATGTATTTTCCACACTATTTTTAATGATAATGTCAACTGGTAATTCCTGCTTCACTTTTTAACTTAGAATAGTTTAATTTCAGATTTAAAAAGTTATCTGTGGAGATAGAAAATGTTAGTCTTTATTGAAACTTTCAAAATGAGGCAAAATAATCACATCAGATTTGGAATCATATAGTAGTAATAACCTTTTGGTTTAAAATATTCATAATGAGATGATTATGGTAACTAAAACTGTTATGCAGTATGAGGTGGAATTTTCATATTCAGAATTCCTTAATGTAATAGCCTTATAGTGACATTTCAAGGTATGTTATACATATTGGGTACTTTTTGCATGGACCGTTTCCCTGCTGGCTCCTGGAAAGCATGGTAGAGAACTGCTTAGAGATCTGCTTTCCTTTATAGGTAGTACTGGGGGTGGATATCTGTTGTAATTTTTGCTGTATTTTGCCAACTCTCCTAAGAGTGCCAACCACACTGATTACACAGCAATTTAGCTTTTTGGCAGCTTCTTCTGAGGTTTGAGTTAAGGTAAAGGTAATGATCTCTTTGAAAAATACTTAGACTATGTGTCTGAGGCACTCCATGGCAGTGCCTCGGCCATGCAGGAGTGGAGACCCTGGGATGAAATCTCAATATAGACAACGTGTTCTTTGCAAATATTAATCGTCAGCAGCATGGCTAACTACAGCTATGGTTCAGTTTCTTTTCCCTTGTATGTTGTTAAATGGAGGCCCCAAACTCTCATAATAAAAACCATTACACGTGTCATAGATCTTCATAGTTTACGAGGGTTCTACTGTCAAACTTGAGTGAATACTGAAAACATCCTCTTGGTAAGATGATTGTCATTGTAGAGGGGAAAATAAAACTAAGTCTATACCTGAATTTTTATGTTAGTAGCGAGTGGAGGGAAAATTTTTGCATGAACCTAGTTTTCAGGAAATAATTTAGCACAGTATCTGAACTCTTAGTGCATGCTTTCAATTTGTTGGATTCTAATGAGACAAAAGCAACATTTAAACGCTTTTATGCCTGATCACATTAAAAAGAATTATAGTATGTTTATGTCTTCTTGAATCAAATGGAAGAGAATACAACTTCCTTAAGAAATCTAAATGACACATAATGATAATGTTAATATCATCAAAAATATAAAACTCACTGTGTGTTAGGAACTGTTCTAAGCATTTTACATATATTAAGTCATTTAATATCTCCAACTACACTATGAAGTTGGTAGTATTATTGTTCCCATTTTGCAGATGAGAAACTAGGAAAATGAGGACTCAAGTGACTTTCTCAAAACATAGCTGGAAGGTGAATTATATGATACATATATAAGCCATATAGCCTATCATCAGAGTTTCTTGATAACAAGGGATACTGATACTATACTGCCACTCAAGTAATAATAAATATAGCATAAATATCATGTTGCTATATGAATTCTTAGGTCAATTCATCTACATAGAAATCCTACAATATAGATACTATTACTATCCATATTTCTCAGAGGAAATCTCTCAAATTGGGAGAATTTAAGTGGCTTGTTTATATCACAGCTAATAAATGATGATAATGTGATTTATACTCTGAAAATCTGGTTATAGAATCTGCTGTTAATGATTCTACTATTTACCTGTCTAATTTTTCCAAAGTAGGCAATTAATTTAGCTATTTCTTAGAATCATGATGATTGAATTTGAGTGCTTTGTTGTGGTTGCTCCTTTTAAAATTGTACAGCACTTAAATGCTTGCATGCATGAGAAAACCTTGAGCTGCAGGCATTAATTATTTTCTATTGCTAATAATACAACACCACAGACTGGTAATTCATAAAGGAAAGAGTTTTATTTTGGCTCACAGTTCAGGAGGTACCAGTTTCAGGGACCACATTTGGTGATGGCCTTTTTACAAGTAGAGTCCCGGGTAGTTCAGGGCATACATGTTAACTGACAAGGAGTATATGTGTCTATGTTTTTTTTTTTTTCCTGGTCTCTCTCTATGATACAGCCACTTGGATTCAATTATTGGGAATGTACTCTAATGATCATTTCTAATCCTAATCACCTCCCAAAGATTCTACCTCTAAACATCCTAGATTAATTTTCCAATCTATTAACGTGTTGCAATGGGAACTGTCATTGTTTGGATCAGAAATGCCCACGCCCCCACCCCCACATCAAAGCTTATATGTTGAAGGCTTGTTTCTCAAGAAGCAAAGTCCAGTGGTAGGGTTTTTGACAAGTTATTGGAAAATGAAGGCCTTGACCTTGTTAGTGGATTAACGCATTATTAGCTGAATGGACTTCTGGGAGTATTAGATGCTTTTGGAAGTGGAAATAGGTGAAGGGAATGAGTCTTTGGGGGCATGCCTTTGGGAACTGTATCTAGTCCCCAGGTTCCTCCTCCCTCTCAATTTCAAGGCTGCCATGGGGTGAACTAAGTTTTGGTCCACCACATGCTCTTGTGCCATGATGCTTCCGCTTTAGAGCCAGCAAATTATAGACTAAAACCATGAACCAAAATAATGCTTTCTTATTCTAAGTTGATTTTCCCAGGTAATTTTGTCAAAGTAACAAAAAGCTTATTAATACAGGGAATAAATTTCAGCAGTTGAAGTCTTGAGGGACAATCTTAAACTATATCCAAGCATAGCACTCTTCAAGTGGAAATGCTTTTTACGTGGGATTAGGTGGATGGGTATTGACTTTGATATAGATTTCTTGAGCTGTCCCTTTGAGTTTACCAACTTCAATAGATTATTAAAATAATTTCTCCTTTCTACTTCGTAAATACAGATGTAGTCCTACTCTGTGCTCATTGATGATTAAAATTGCTTATTTTTAAAGATACACTACAGGAGAATGAATATAAGCTTCATCTCTGGGGACGAATGACTAGGTTTAAGTGTTCCACTATCTAGTTGTATAATCTTGAACAAGTTATCTGACTACAATGCCTCAGTCTACAAATTTGTGAAATGGGAATAAGAAAAGGCCCTATATCTGAGGGGTGCTCTGAGGACTAAATTAATTTTCTATGTAAAATTATTACAGCTTTATCTTGCATGTTGTATGTGCTATATACTTCTGATGCCTGAGTGTCCAATTCATCAGGCATGACTTTCCTCAGGACTTTGCATGTATTCCACTTTCTGCCGGAATCCCTCTTTCCTCAGCTAACTGGGTAACTCATTCCTTGTTTCCTTTAGGTCTTTACCTAAATGCTCTTTTTATTGTAGGCTTTCCCTAGCCATACTCTAAAATCCCATTCTTTTTATCCCCTTTACCAACTTAACTATTTTTCCTTATCATGTGTGTCTCTTTATACATCTCTTTATTGTTTCTTCTGTTGGTTTTGTTTATGTTTTCTGGTTAGTTCATGTTTTACTTACTTATCTAATTGAGAGTCTGTTTTTTTTCCCATTAGAATGTAAGCTCCATAAGAACAGAGATTTATTTGCTTTTCTTTTAGTTCTGTCACCAACATTAGAAGAACAGTAGAACATAAGGAGTGTCTCATCAGTATTTGTTCCATACATATAAGCATGCATGCCTGAATGAATATTTCCTCTCAATGTCAGGTATTATGTGATAAAATGATATAGACACTTGAGTTTTTATAGAACTATAAAATCTGCAGCTAACCTTGATGTGAATTAGAAAATGATGCAGCTCCTCCAGAATATAGCCCTGAGCTAGACCACCTGACTTGGCTAGAGAAGCACAGGAGAGATTTCCGACTACACTGGTGTTACCATTGTATCTAACAGAAATGCAAATTTTCTTTTATTAGGAGGATCAACTGAGATAGCAACACAATTAATTAAAAAAGTTAAATGATAAGAGTGTGTTACTAGAAATCAACATCAAATTTATCCTGTCCGTATTTTAGTATCACATGCAGGATTAGATAATTTCTGCAGGCTCAGTCTTCACACATGTACACTGTTCAATATTTATCTGATTTGAAATTGTCGTT
Organism: Marmota marmota marmota; assembly: GCF_001458135.2. NCBI lineage: Eukaryota > Metazoa > Chordata > Mammalia > Rodentia > Sciuridae > Marmota > Marmota marmota. The sequence continues at coordinate 18,357,063 of NW_025999932.1, forward strand.
TCTACTCAGGTGTGTTATACCTCTCTCTGCAATCACTTCTGCCATATGCTATGCTTATTTGCCATAATTGTTTCTTTTTGAGACCCTTCCTCTCATATTTACCTTGATGCTGCAATTTGCAGTTTAGGTGTTCATCCTGAGTGAAACATTGCCCTTAGAATTTCAGTACAATCTTCAGGTTCTGAGTTCAGACATAAGGAGAAATCTGCCAAAGAGACAAAAAACATTCAAGGAGAGGATACTATTTAAGCCTAGAGTGGAAGGATGAGCAGTGTCCACGAGGTAAACCGGGAAAATACAGCAGAGGAAGCAAAGGGAATACCAAGTGTGTTGGTGTTCAAGAAAAGGAAGGTAGTGGGATAAAAGACAAGACATTTTGGAGAGAGTGATGAAAGAGAGATGTGCTAGTATGACTCACAGTGGCCTTTTAGGTTCAATTTGAATTTCAGGTTCTTGGTTGGCATTTCTCATCTATAAAATCATGTCCCAAAATTGGGAATGGAACCACCATTTGACCTAGTTATCCCTCTCCTTGGTCTATACTCAAAAGACTTAAAAATGGCATACAACAGGGACACAGCCACATCAATGTTTACAGCAGCACAATTAACAATAGCAAACTGTGGAACCAACCTAGATGCCCTTCAATAGATAAATGGATTTAAAAAATGTGGCATATATACACAATGGAATATTACTCATCAATAAAAGAGAATAAAATCATGGCATTTGCAGGTAAATGGATGGAGTTAGAGAAGATAATGCTAAATGAATTTAGCCATTCCCCCCAAACCAAATGCTGAATGTTTTCTCTGATATAAGGAGGCTGATTCATAGTGGGATGGGGAAAGGGAGCATGGGAGGAATAGATGAACTCTAGGTAGGGCAGAGGGGTTGGAGAGGACAGGAGGGGGCATGGGGTTATTAATGATGGTGGAATGTGATGATCATTATTATCCAAAGTACAGATGTGAAGACATGAATTGGTATTAATATACTATGTATACAACCAGAGATATGAAAAATTGTGCTCAATATATGTAATAAGAATTGTAATACATTCCGCTGTCATACGTAAATAAGAAAAATAAAGTCTTTTTAAAAATAAAATTATGTCCCAAAAGTTGGAGATGGATTCAGATAGAAATTTGGAAATCTTTTTAAAGCAAATTATGAATGGGGTGGTTGGAGTTCAGTTTTAAAAGTCTTTGAATGACATATTAAGTGAGGCACTTGAGTGTGTTGGAGAGTCATTTCCAGTTCAGGTCTGTGTTCCTGGAAGAAATTAGATAGCACTGAGAGGTTATAAGATCAAAGCCCCAAAGACCAGTTACAGGGAAGTTGCAATATCAAAGAGATGATGACCTGAATCCAGGCATGTCGGTGGGGCAGATGAAGAAGCATTATTGAGTTACTGCAGAAGCACAGCAATAGGATGGGGCAACTAAAAGTCAAAGTGGGACCATGCAGTGTTTGCCTGTCGCTGTTTGGTTGATTCCATGTAGCATAATGCTTTCCCAATTCATCCATGTTATCACAAATGGACACATTTCCTTCTTTTTTATGATGGAATAATATTCCATATTGTGGTGTGTGTGTGTGTGTGTGTGTGAGAGAGAGAGAGAGACATTTTTAGGCTAGAAAAAAACAAAGGAAGAAGAAAAGGCCAAACTCACAGAAACAACAGAATGGTCATTGCCAGGAGTTTGATGGTAGGGAAAATGGAGAGATGTTGGTCGCAGGGTACAAACTTTCACTTATCATTCTGAGGATCTAACACAGCATGACAACTATAATTAACAATACTGCAATTTTCTAGGAGTGTAGACATTAAGCATTATCAAAAATTTCAATAACGACGAAATAAAAAAGGAAATGTAGCTATGAGAGGTGATGGATAGGTTAATTAACTAGATTATGTCGTTTCACAACATATATGTGTGTCAAATCATCACATTGTACACTTTAAATATATGCAATTTTATTTGTCAATTATACCTCAATAAAACTGAAAAATTAGTGAAAAGAATTTAGGGAGAAGGAGGAATAAATGTGTCTCCCCGAGGGTCACATAATTGGTAAGATGATGATGTTGAAGGAACAGCTTCATGGAGATGAAGCGAGTATTTGAAGAAAATAATGAACTTAGCTTTGGACAGTTATACCTTTGAGGTATTCCTGGGGCATCAGTGTGGATAAGCCTAATAATAACAATTAAGTAAATATAATATTTATCAAGTACTTATTACTAGGCACTGGGCTGCATGCATTTGTTTTTTCAACTTAATGAAAATGAGGCTTATTTGAGATAAAAAAATTCTGAGTGGTGCCTGGGAATTGCACATAGATATTCAGAATCCAGAACCTACATATTCATATTTAGTTACTGTACCCTGTGGCCTCTGAAGCTTAGAAGGGATGCCAGGGATAGAGACTGGGATTTGAGAGCTATTAGTTTCTAAGTGATCCCTGTGGTTGTGATAGCAGATGAGTTTTCCTAGGGAGAGATTATAGAAGGAGAATGCCGGCTGAACACATCTATACAACTTAAGCAGAATAAAGTGATTATAGACATTTAATGTCATGCAATGTTGTAAGACTGCTTTACATTGATTTCCTGTTGCAAGCAAATGGCTTTCTGAGTGTAGTGATGTACCTTTGTTCAATGCAGTTCATCTCTCATTTATTCTTTGGGGATGAAGCCAATTTAACAATATGTATGACTAATTCTTTTCTTAAGAAATAGAGATGAAGAGGTGACCTTATGCATTTTCTTCTGATGGCAGGTTAAAAAGGAAGGATTGGGGTTAGATGAACTGTCTCTATTTCCCTGTAAGGTTACGATTATTTTACTTTTTTATTTCACTTAGTACAGCTAGATTTATTCACTATTGATCAGAAGGAGGATAGGAAGGAAAAAAGTATATAAAATATAACATAAAAGACAGAAAACACCCTTTTTATGTTACTCTACAGGCTCATTTAGAATTATTATTTTTCATATCAACCAAAGATATAGAAATGCTCCACTGTTCCCTACTGCCCATCAGTTGATTCTTCAAATATATTTTTAAAAATTATTTTTCATTCATAATAGAAGTATAAAAAGATTTTAAAGGATCCAGTAGTCCTCAACATACGTTACCACTACTCCTAGCTTCCAATATAGTTCCTAGTATATAAATATCTGATAAGTAGGCCTTATATTTTTGTTGAAGGTCAAGAATGTTTCTGGACTTTCAGCATGAAAAAATCCTCAATAAAATGGGAAAGTGTCTGGAAGGGATAACTCTGTAATATAGAACTACTCAGGCCCAACCCAGTGGCTGGGTTATTACCTCAGGGGCTTTTAATGGGAGTAGTGCCAGGACTTCACTTTCAGAAGCTACTGATTTAATTGGTTTGGGATAGAACTTGGGCATTAGTAATTTTGCAATTCATTGTCTTACTGTTCTGGACACCAGAATCAAAAGTCCAAAATCAAAGCCTACATAGCCTCTGGTGGCTCAGAGGAAGCATTTATTTTTGGTTCAGCTAGCATTTGTTGGCTTCAGGTGTTGCTTTGCTTGGATGGAGAACTTCAATCTCTCCACTGTGTTCACTTGGCTTCTTCTCTGTCTAACCTCCCTCTGCCTTTTTCTTATAAAGTCACCTGTCACTGGATTTAAGGCCCATCTGGATTATTCAGAAGATGGCTCCTCTTTACCTAACCATCTACAAGGATCCTTTTTCTAAATGAGTTCATATCCACTGGTGTTATGGATTGAGTTGTGCTCATCTCCAATTCATAACTTGAAGCCCTAACTCCCAATGTGCTGGTATTTGATGGGGTCTTTGTGAGGTCTTCCCCTCTCACTCCTCTCTCCTCCATCTATTTGCCCATGTAAGGACATACTCAGAAGTCACCATCTACAAGAAAGAGAGTCTTCACCAAGAAATTAACCTTCTGGCACTTTCTTTTAGACTTCCAGCTTTAGAATCACGAGAAAAAACAATTTCTGTTGGTCAAATCACTCAGTCTTTGGCATTTTTCTGTGATAACCATAATCAACTGAGACAAATCATGAGGATTATGGCATGGACATCTTTCTGGGGGACCACTATTCAGACAACTACAGTTGGAATTATGCAACAGTTAACTTTGGTACATTTTGACTTCTTTGCACCAGGATGAGATTAGAAAATATTCAGCAGAATCTTCATCTTGCCCTCTCTTCTGCTATTCAATTCTTGGGCCTGAGTATTTTAACCCCTTTGGAATTCTGAGACATTGCTGAAAAATAGGCATAATTGGATGGTTAAATCCAATTCTTATCAGAGATCTACCCAGTATCAATCTTTGCTAAAGGGTATCAATGACGTAGGCCATAGGAAAGAAAGTAGAATGAATCTGACATAACTTTTCTATGTTCATATGAACATATACTACCAGTGAAACTTCATATCTCGTGCAACCACAAGAATGGGATCCTAATTGAATAAGTTATACTCCATGTATGTATTATATGTAAAAATATACTCTATTATCAAGTATATCTAAAAAGAACAAATTAAAAAAAGAAAAAAAATAGGCTCTGATGGAGAAAAGAGAGATATGGGACATTAATGGAGGCTTCTCAGTTCCTGTCTTGCTTCATTTAACTTGAACATTTTGCTAAGGATTATATATGAGACATCTATGTGAGGTGTTTGAAGAGTTACCTCCCATGATGAGAGCATCAAAATTATTAAATATATTTCATGTTATTCTGCAGCTAATGGTATAGCACATACAACATTACTTTTGGGTGACAGATCTTGGTTTCTTTTTACTGTTATCCAGGGATAATCTACGGATTGCTTATCAGAATTAAAGTCTTTTTCTCCTACTAAATAGTTTTGTTCTCTATACCTGGAAGTCCAGTTCCCATGAGGATTAGACAATATCACCTAGTTTCTTCACTCCAGAGTTCTCTTCCTTCCTTTCTCCTCCCCCATGGATTACAGGTTAGTTGATTTAATTCTGTGCTCTTAGTAGCCAAGGTTGAGATATGGTGATGTAGTGGGAATTGAAAGATAGCTGGAGAGCACTCTTTGCTCACAAAAGTAGAGGCAAGCAAATGATAACATGGAGACATTGCTTGCATTGGTCTTGCTTAGAGATGTCATTCATACAACAGACATTCATTGATCACCTATTATGTGCAAGGCACTGGGGATGCTAAGGTAAAAAGAAAAAGACACTTTGATATTTAATGGTTAGACAGAAACAATCAGTTTAATAAAACATCAACAACAAAAAAGAAGATCAACTGTTAAAAGAGCTATGGAGGCAGTGAAGTCAACCATCCCTGGAAAAACACTTCTGTAGTACAACCAGGGGAAGTTCCTCCCCTAGTGATGCCCAGGCTGAGAACTGGAGGATAAGAATGATAAGCCTATTTGTTACATGAAGAAATGAGAGACTTACTGTAGGCAGAGAAGGGAAGGGATTGGATGGTAATTTCAGTAACAGAAAGGAGGCCAGTGTGACTGGAACGTGTTGAATGATGGGTAGTGGGTGAGATGTGGTTGGAGAGGTGGCCATCAACCAGACCACGCCAGAACTTGTCATTCACATTTCTAGGTTTAGAATTTGTTATTATGATAATGAGAAGCTGTTGAGGATACAAGGGGGTATTTAAGAGGGTAAGTAAGTGGTTCCTGATCCACTTCTTTTAATCAGGCCAAAGTAATTGGGCGCTTATTCTGTGACAAAGTGCTTTTGTCAGACATATATTTTGGGTACCAACAATTCTTTACCCAGTTGCTGTATCTGTTGCCAGAGACTTTGCGGAACTCAGAAACACTAATACCTTCAAGGGAGACATGTAGAGTTGCTCCTGTATGTTACAAGGCAGAAAGTTGCATGCCAATTTGGAAAAGTTGGGTATATTACAGATAGAAATACTTGTTTTTTAGCTGTGGGTTAAGAATTATCTACAAGAGACTTTGACAATGGGAAAACATTTTGACCCATCTCTGGTAACTTAGAATAATATTAAAACTCACTACACAATGAAGTGAAATGCATATAGGGATTAAAAATACCTATTCTTTCATACATAATTCAATACATTGGTTAAATTCTTTATTGTAGTAGAATTTAAAAAAAGGAAAAGAAAAGAAAGAAAAAAGAATACAGTAGTCAAGCCAAAATAATTTACATAAAACACAATGGAAAGTGGCTGAGAAGAGGACAATTTTGGAAAATGATCTCTCTAGGAACACTGCCAAGGTAAGTGGCAGTAAATATTGATTATATAGACCTGTCATGGATTGGTTTAACCAGTCATTCTGAAAATTGAATTGGATTTTTCTTCCTGAAATGATGTTTTTGTAGCTGAGCCAAATGCAATCTCTCTACTCTCCCATTTTGGTTTCAGACTTAATACTGCTCAGACATTTATAATGTTGGTCACAAGAAAGTCTTTCTCTATGCCCAGAGCAAACTGATTACATTACATCATTTTACATGACAATTTCCTTCACTTTATAAATATTACATATTCTGAAATAGTGGATATATGATATTCAATGCAGTCGGAGAATAGGTAAAGCATGGATGAGAAGCAAAAGCAAAAAAAATATTGCAAGATGTATAAATTAGAAGCCTGTAATTTATCCTCCAATCCTGGAAATTTTTGAGAATAAATTGGGATGCTACTTACTCCTACACAACAGGCTTATGCTGAAGTGGGTGGACATGTACCCAGTGAATAAGAGGAGATAAGAAAATCTATAAGAAAGCAAATGTTGATGACAGGTAGGTATTTGTTTAAGATAAAAGAGTCAGGATTAGGCTTCAAAATAGGATGGGTGGTCACAGGTAGTATTTAACATTAGTGGTTATGGAATGGGGCATAGGAAAATTTGGAGGTCAATGAGAAGCCTTATTGCAACACTCTGGGTAATAAAAATATACTCCATATGCTGAAGGGGACTGAGAAATTATTCAAATATAGGCTTCAACTCTGCAGAAATCTCTAATGTATAAGTAAAAAAAAGAATGAAGCATAGATGTCATTCTGTGATAAGGGATGAATTTTAAAAAAATATAAATAAGCATATGAAAAGATAAGAAAGAATGATTACCATGAAATTTACAGTATGGTTGAAGGTGATTTCATGGACCATATAGTCTTCCATGCAGACCTGAAAAACAAAATAAAGAAATATTGTGGAAAGAAAAACAGAAAGAAACAGATGACAATGAAGAATATTCCAAATAGAGGAGAATGTAGAATTCAAGGTGTCCAGAGGTAATCCTTTGGCTGAAAGAATGGGAGTCTCATGAAATCAAGTTTAAAAGCCACTTTGTCACCAACTCACCCAATGTCCCTGAGATTCAAAATGCATTACCTGCCTTATTGGTAAATACCTCATTAAAATTATACCTGGTATCAATGGAAACTGAAGTTTGGAGAGTCATTTGGAGAGTCATCACAGCTAAGTTTGAAACTGAAGATATGGACAATAATAAATTGGCTCAATGTTAAATTCTTACTATCTTATCATCTTTAATAAATTAACTTTCTTTTATTGATTGTGTAACTACCATTTAAATATGCATTAATTAAAATTGTCCTGACATTTGAAATAAAAATAAAATTGACTAGAAACAAAGGGGAGGGGAGTGGTTCTAGCCTCTTTTTATACTTCACACGGGGATGTCGATGCTCTTTGAGATCCCAACTTGAAGACTGTTTCTGAATGGCCTTGATTTTTTACCCACCTGCTGGCCCTCTCAGCTCTATGCTGGCTCTGTTATTGAATGCAGCCTCCTTGCCCTTGCTTGCCCTATAAAACCATTTGCACAAGGCATCCTGTGTGGGACTCCAAACCAAGGAGGAGAGTCATGGATGATCAGAACTTGGGTGGACTTCTGGGGAGATGTTCCTGGGAAGCAAGAATGAGGAGGGGGAAATAGTAAGGTGGAGGAGACAAAAAGAAAAGAAAACAACAACAAAAAAACTCACATTAAAAAAAAATTCCTGCTGATGTTGTTGCTATGATCAGTAAAATTTCCATGCCCAGAGCATGCAGAATGCTTCCCAGAGTGGCCCACCTTCAAGGTGGTTGAACCACCATCTATTTGCTATGCCCTGCCCACAGTGATTAATTAAAGGTTGATGTGGCTCTGCATGCTCACCTGTGTTCTAGGTTGGATTATATTAGAATGAATGAGCTCCAGTGATATTTAAGAAGGCTCTGGGGTAGAATTCCCCAGGGAAGTGGGTACAAGCATGCAGAAGGGCTCCAGAAGATATGTCTGTATTTTTTCAGAACTGTCCTTCACACATGTGCTTGCAACTGGACATGGGCTGGGGAAGTGTCAGGAAAGCAATAGTTGCAGATTACTTTCACACAGTGCATCAACCTTGGTTTTAGGGGAGATTTACATTGCAGGAAAACTGGGACATCAATTTATAAAGTACTATTAGTCATCTCTACTTCCAAAAGAGTTTTGATGATGTCAAGTTTTTTTTTTTTTTTTAATGGAACATCTTATTTTGTAGGCTCCAGACACTTCAAAATTTTCTTTTCCCAAGCTGCTGCTTCATCCCTTAACTCTGTTCAGTCTCCTGTTATCTTGGGAGTACTCTCCATCACAGCTTCTTTATGACATCCAAAGACCTGTATTATCAGTCAGCACCATTTAACTTTCTACCTCTGGCTAAGATCTGGACTATTGCTTGCATATTCCAAAACTGTATTTATGTTCTTGTGGCAGACACAGTCATCAGCCCAAGTCTCACCTGGGTGCATCAGGGAACTGGCAAAAATTGTGAAAGGTCTGTCTTCTTTCACCCCTTCTCTCTCAGCTGAGTAAGTTGAGCGAAGCAGTTTAGAAATTTATTTCCCCTTTAATATGAATGATGCCTCTTACTCCCAGCCTGACAACTTCCTAATGGTAGAAGGGCCTAGGAGCAGTATTGATTTTAAATCATTTATTTCCCCCCAAATCTCAGAGNGGTTACATGTAATTTTTTAATATGAAGCCTAATGTCTTCCATTGTGGCTGTGTTTCTCCATGTAATTTATATCTTTAATTATCAGTATATATTAGCCAGTGAATATGCCAATCATACAAATAAGCATCCATGAATGTGTGTGTATAAAATTTCTTGAGTTCTTAAAAATGCTCCAAACTAGAGTCCTTAATTTTAAGTCCTAAAATAAAAATCCCTTACCAGAGATTAGCTGTGTCTAGGCTCTGACATTCTACAGTCACCTTTTATTTTCTCTAAAGCAAAGTAATTGTGTTGATATTGAGGTGTCAATGGAAAAAAATAGGTTTGGTGTTCTAGAAGTACAATTTAATAATTGCCATTCCTGTTATTATAGGGACAATAATGCACTTAGTTTTTCCTCCAAAAAGGTTAAGGACACTGTTACATTATCAAAAGTAGCACTTTCAAAATTGCACAAAATGATACATGTTCTTTTGAAGGCATTTTATCAATGGCTATTGATTCAACTCAGAAACTGGATTTAATAATGACTGCTTTGCTAAGTACATGTCATGGTTAAGTCCCTCAACCAGCAATCTTCAAATGAGTAGGCTGTGCCTGCACTGATACCTGTTCTTAAGACTATCCCTTAAGATTTCAACTTATCAAAATGATGCTTTTTTAAATTTGCAAAACATAAATTATAGTAATTTTATTCTGTCGTTTTTAATACTCATTAGACAAACTTAAATTTGTACCATTATGAGGATAATTATTATTTAAAAAATATTATCTTTTTCCTAGATTTTAGGCTGGAATGTATATTCTTGATCTTTAGAAAAACTGTATGTTTGATTTTCAAGTGTGCAATTAAGAAATTAATCCAGTAGTGTAGAAAATATTGAAACATTAGAAGCATATGTATAATTTCACTGATTTATAATGTCATTGATATCCTTTGTTCAGTTTTTAATGTTTTGTATTTACACATTTTTATTAACTAATATGTTCTATGAAAAAACTTTTGTGAAGTGATACTAAAGCAGTTTGGCAAGCAGGAAATTATAGTATGAATTTATTAGGTTCCATTTCTATTATTAACTTAGTTAAATAGTATCTCGCTAAGTAAATTAGGCTTTCTTACTTGTGGCATAGAGTTGACAACAAAATAAGGAAGGTTTACAGCTGAATTGTGTCAAGAACTATAGTCAGAGATTTTACCTACTTGCAAGCTAATCAATCAACCTGCTGAAGTCATGTGCTGGCAGAAGCTATGAAACTCATGCTGGAGACAAAGAATTTTATTCCCTGCAGAAGAACAGTAGTCAGCACATAAGCATTTACTCCAATTCTTTAAGCCACTGACCCACAGGGTGACACAAGGAGGGCCAGGTGTTCATTGTCTCCCCAATGATTATTGTTACAAAAGAGAAACTCTCAATTTGGATTTTGAATCTTTTTTTTTTTTTTTATGGGCAGTAAGAAAACCTGATTTTTGCTCCAGAGGAAGGGACAATATGTCTATCTTCCAAGGCTATTTGCTATTCAAACATACTTGAGAAAACAGTCTGTATCAAAATCAAAAGTTGTTTGCAAGATGCGTGCAAACCTGAGACACTTGTGGAAAATTATCCCCCAATAAACGAGTTTACACATGAGTTTCTAGATCCAAATAAGTGGTGCTGGAAATTTAGAAAAATAAAATCCTATGAGTCTGGATCAGGTAGAAAACCAAATGTGTCAATCCCCCAATTAGTTCATGTTTTCATCATCAGATTATTTACTAAGAATTAAAGAAGGGGATGGGATTGGCGAAACTTTACATGGGCAATTGTTTCTTCTTTTTCTTAGTCACAAATTTATTTATCCAATGATTTGGCAAATAATTTTCATATCATACAGGCTGTTATTACAAATATAAATAAGACATGTTCGTAAGTTAACTAATTGAGGGGAAAGGAAAATCAATGATTGTAATAAAATAAATTATATAACAACTGGTCTTTTATAAGGCTAGAGATTAAGAATATGGGCTCTCAAAATCCAATTATGGAAATTGGGTTCAAAGTTTCAGGTATTTAAACAAACTACCTTTGTCCTTTGTCCTCTACTGTCTGTACTACATAGAATTATCACAGATAACTTCAATGCCTTCAAGTTGAATGGGCTCTGTATACTTCATGCTGTTATTGGTACCATTGTTATAAACATGACTCAGCTGTTTTAGGAGATTCTTAAAAATAAATTTCCTTCAGGTGATTGCTTCTGTTAAACCTTTGGCATTGTATCCAGTATCTGTTATATTTTAGTTTCCAATTTAGGACTAATTAATGAAGAACACTTTCTCCAGCAATTAGCCATTGTTGATTGATTTTATAATTTGGTATTTTGCTTATTGTTATAAACATCCTCATTCTGAAATTATTGTATGCCAGTGATTTTTTTTTTTTGAGAGAGAGAGAGAGAGAGAGAGAGAGAGAGAGAGATAGAGAGAGAGAGAGAGAGAATTTTTAATATTTAGTTTTTAGTTTTTGGTGGACACAAATCTTTTATTTTATTTTATGTGGTGCTGAGGATCAAACCCAGTGCCCCACACACGCCAAGCGAGCACACATCCCCAGCTCTGCCAGTGAGTTTTAACATAATATTTATTCATTTATAAAACTCGAAGATATTCCTTTGGCTTTCAAATCTTAATGTTTTAACAGGTATTTTCTTTTTTCCCAATGACACTCAACATTGTACAACTTTTCATGTGTACATTTATATTTATGAATTTTCTCTGGCAAACTGCCTACTCAGATTTTTTTGGCTTTTAAAACTAGGGTTGTCGGGCTGGGGATGTGGTTCAAGTGGTAGTGAGCTCACCTGGCATGTGCGGGGCGCTGAGTTCGATCCTCAACACCACATAAAAATAAAAAACAAAGATATTGTGTCCACCTAAAACTAAAAAATAAATATTTTTTTTTAAAAATAGGGTTGTTGATTCTGTTATTGAGCTATAAGGGTTCTTCATATATTTTTAATAACAGTCCTTATATATGTTTTGCACATATTTTCTCCAATCTATGGCTTATCTTTTCATTGGACAAGTGTTGATTTTTGAAGAGCAAAAGTTACTATTTTCACTTAATCCAATCCATCAATGTTTATATGGTAGCTAACTTGAGAGATCAGAATATTTGAAGTTCATTGTCTACCATTACATATATTCATCCTCTATTGGTGGTTCTAGAATACTTTGAGTTTCCTCTTCCTTATTTGGGGGCATGTAGACATTCAAAACATTTGCCTTAAATGACAGTTTCCCTCTGCTTCTGTGCCTGACAAGCACTCCCTCTTATGGACACAATGCTTAAATGAATAACTATGTAAGATTCTTGTCCTTCACCCTTGATCCATCTTCCTTTCTCCATTGACTCCTAGAGAACAAACTCCTTGATTTCTGTATTCTTGGCGGAGCCACCTCACAGCTCCTAAGAAATAAAATCATTACCTTAATTATTTTTAGGATCATATTATAGCTAGTAAGGATGTTTTCATCATGTTAGCCACCCATTTCCTATAGAGAGCTATAGCACCTTGACTCATTGAAATCAATAATAACACAGGCTCTCCTTTTAGGTTAAGATTTATTTGATGTCAAGATTGATTAAAGGCAAAGTGATATCATTCAATCTCAGAGAATGGCAAGCCAATAGTTTTGCTTAATGCATTTAACAAAGTGGTATTTCATCTGTAAGAATCACTGCTTTTTTCTTTTAAATTAGTTATATTCCTTATCCCAATTGACACTTTTTTTTGCAGGAATGATAGTAATGAGAGAGATTAAATGCATGATAGCAAACTGATTCTCAACCACAGCATGCTATTGGCATTAGAGGATTGGTTTTTCAAGTTTTCCAATTTTTTAAACATTGACATATGTGTATATTGCAAAGAAAGGTAAACAACATCTAAAGCTCAAGGTCATTTCTATTGAATAGTAAGTGTATTAAAAGTTAGTAGCTGTCCAATGCAGGAAATGTGATTTAAATATTGTTCAATGCTCAACTAACTAACAGATCTTTCTGTTCTTGTCCAGTTTTTTTCCCCAGGTGAATAACTACATAATAATAATCATAATTCTACATTTTTCCTGTAATTACTTAGGTTTAAAAATTTAGTTACATAAATTTCAATGAACTTTCAACTTCACATACATTCTCTTCATTTTTTAACATCCTTATAAAGTACACTTATGACAAGGAGTATTAAATATAGAAAGGAGAACTGTTTAAGGCGATGGACCTACTCATTTCCCTGATTTGATCATTATATAATGTACACATGTATTAAAACATCATACCAGCCACATCATTATGTATCCATCAAAAATATAAATAAAAATGAGGAAAAATATGTGAATCTTAGATTATAAAAGTTATTAGGGTTGATAGCTTGAACACAAATGACACCATCAATCATGGAATTTCTGGCTTCTGCTTCTGATTCTTGTTAGCCTATTTCTTAACCCTAGAGAAGTCTGGTGCTAAAGAACTACAGTTTCAGAGAGAACTGCCACTCATAAATATACTTTAAGTTCAGGACATTTTAAAGTTGCAGTTTTGAAAATAGTTATGTAAACTGAGAGTTACCTGATAGCAACATATTTTCAACTTCATTGATTGCAATTTATTGAACATCCTCTGAGACAGCAGCTTGTGGTTTGAGTNTTCTCATAACTAGAGAGATTGAATTTCATTAGAAATATTAGTTAAAATTGCATCTCTAACAAATTTAATTAAGGAAATTTTGTCCATTAGAGACACAGAAGCAATCAGTCACACAGGCAATTTCTTCAGGTTTTTTAATCTCCAATATTTTTATACAGGTGTTATTGTTTAGATCTGAAATGTTCCCCAAATGCCCAGTGTTGAAGGCTTGGTTTCAGACACAGCAGTATTCAGAGCTGGGCTTCTTTGGAACTGATTGGATCATTGGGGCTGTGACCTCATCAGGGTATTAATCTACTGGATAAGTGAATGGACTATTGGGAGGTGGTGAAGATTGTGGGAGGTGGGATTAGTTGGAAGAATTAGGTCACTGGGGCTATGCCCTGGAATATTATTTCTTCTTGTGCCATTCCCGTTTTCTCTCTCTCTCCCTGTCTTCTGCCTCCCCCCTGCCTTCCTGGATATCATGAGTTGAGCAGCTTTCTTCTGTGACACCCTTCTGCCATTATGTGCTGCCTCAACTATGGAACCAGAGCTATGGAACCAGCCAACTATAGAGTGAAACCTTGGACACCGTGAACCAAAGTAAATATTTCCTCTCTTAAGTTGTTTGTGTCAGGTGTTTTGGTTACAGTGATGAAGGCTAACTAATACAGTAGGTCATCCATGGATTTTTGCCTTACTTCAGTCATGAAACTAAATAGTGCTTTGTGGTTCAACATATTGGTAACAGGCAAGCAAATATCTAGTTAATGAATATTTAATATTTAACTTTTATTATTGATGTTTTTGGGGAAGTTTCTTCTATGTAATTGTAGATTAAACAAAAAACACAAAAGATGTTATATCATATATAAACTGATCCTTTAGAAGAAATTTCAAAAGCACTTGCAACATTTTTTGAAATAGTGAAAAATAAAAGAATACAATCAATGAAGAAAGAATTCAATATTTTGTAAATTAAAGCATATATTTACAAGGAAGAATATATTTCAAGTTGTTTTTACTTGAGGATTAGAGTTATGAGTAATTTTATTTTCGACATCTTTAAACTTCCTAGAGTTTTGATCATCATGCCATAAATCAATACACATTAAATACTCTGGTACATCCAGGTATACTTTGTAGAAGAACATACAGATATTAGGTATATTTTTCTCTAGGTTATGAGTCAGAAGAGCTTATATATTTCATTCTGTGCTGTCAGGAAGAATGTAATTTGTAATTCACATGAATGGAGTACCTGAACAAGCTACTTAACCTTTCTAAGCCTGTTTCCTCACTTGTAAAATGAAGATAATAAGAGTAACTACCTCAAAGATAGTAAAACTGAATGGGAGAATGACTACTCACACTAAATGCCATGTCAAAAGAAACTACTGGCCTGGCTTTTAAATCAGAATAAGAAAACTCTTCCAGCAGAAGAGAGGACAAAGAAGAAATACTGACTATTAGTGGCTGTAGACTTTGCCTTCACTCCAAAACTACACATTTGTGTGTTGTTTCACAGATTCAATTTAGAAATTATTATTCTATAGCAGCTTCTGTTGGGTGCCATTCCTAAGTTCCTTTTGGAAAGAATATTTTTCTCTTCAAAAACTAGCGAAATTGGTCCAATTTTCCAGCAAGAATTTAAGAAATGTTAAATTCTGTAGCTCTAGACACACTCAGGCCACCAGGATTTGGTACCAGATGTGTGTCAGGGCTATATTCTTAATGTTGGATCACAAGAAAGGCAGAAATTGAGCAGAATCCATATGTTTGTAGCCAAGATTTCCCCAGGCTGTATGTTTATGTGTAAAAAAAAATCACATTAAATTAAAATCTCTCTGTTGCTGGCTCATTGCCTCTGACTTGAACAAAAGCAGGGTCTTGGTTTCTGACTTCCCTAATCCTGCATAGTTATGAGTCTGGGGATTTTCATCTTTCTGTGACCAACACCTCATGTTCTTTCACTGTAAATTAACAGGTTGATATTTGGTGTCCAAGGAGAAGTTTGTGCAAGCACCTTGTGGTGGCTTCTGCTGCTGAGAAACTTAACGAAGCTGGTGGTTCAATTCCCTCCAAGGGTCTTGGCTTTTGATGCCAGCTAATATGTAAAAGACTTGAGTTGTCAGATGGCTGTATTTTCCTTTGTTTTTCTTGTTAGAACCAATCTTACTGGCAAAACAGACAATATCTTTTCTTCCCAAATGTCAAACAGACATTGTCTGAGACCAAAGAGGTTTATGAACTGCTTAGCAGTTCCTTGAATTGCTGCATGTTTTCCAAAACTGCCCTTTTCATTTCAGTTCCTCACATCTCTCCATAGGAACCCAAGCTTGGCTGATAAAGCAGATTCCTAAGGTGAAATTGTAAGATTAATCTGAGAACCTGCACATCTGTAGTTACAAGAGGGAAAGAGAGCTTGTATTTTTGAGGGCCAATTATATGTTTTATTTCATTTCATTTTTATAGCAGGCCCGTTAATTATCCCATAGTCCAAATTCTCAAATTATCCTCATACTTTCGGATGTCCCTTTTTACTGAAGGGGCTAGAAGCCTTGGGTTTATATTCTGTAAACAGACTACCAAGTGTTGAAAGGTAAACCCATGCAGAATATTTTTTTTTCTCCTTCAGTATTGACTGAAGTTAACTTCTGCAGAGTTTTGCTTTGCTGTAGCTGCGCTCAATGTCCTGCTCCTCTCCTCCTAGCTTTGGGGCTGAGGGTGGTTGGGAAGTTGGCAGCTATGATAGAAGGGTATCTTACCTCTTGAGTGGAAGCTGCATTTCTGTTCTACAGCATGACTTGAAATCCAACAAAAAAAAAAAAAGCCCAATGACTTCTGTTCATTCAACACTTTTCTTTAGTTTGAAAGCAGCACATTGTTTTTAAAATAACATGGAAACATTTATAGGTGTTTCTGTTTTGATTTGTGTTTTTTTTCTGTTGTACCCTAGAAGACACTGTGTTACTATCATGTTATTACATGTAATAAAATGATGACATTAGTAAATCATAGGGATACAATTTATCACTGAGTAAAATTTAAAAAAAAAGAGATAGCTTACAGATTGGGAGAAAATCATTACCACATGCACCTCCAATAAAGCATTAATCTCTAGGATACATAAAGAACTCAAAAAACTTAACACCAGAAAAACCCAAATAACCCAATCAATAAATAGGCTAAGGAATTGAACAGCTATTACACAGAAGAAGAAATACAATCCATCAACAAATATATGAAAAGGTGTTCAACATCTTTAGCAATTGAAAAATGCAAATCAAAACTACTCTAAAATTTTATCTCCCTCCTGTCAGAATGACAATCATCAAGAATACAGGCAACAATAAATATTGGTGAGGACGTGGAAAAAGAGGTACATTCATACATTGCTGGTGGAACTGCAAGTAGGTACAACCACTATGGAAAGCAGTATGGAGATTCCTCAGAAAACTTGAAATAGAACCATCATTTGACTCAGGTATCCCACTCCGCTGTTTACACCCAAAGGACTTAAAATCGACGTGCTATAGTGACAGAGTGACATCAATGTTTATAGCATAGTGACAGAGTGACATCAATGTTTATAGCAGCTCACTTCACAATAGCTAAACTACGCAACCGACGTAGGTTTCCTTCAATAGAAGAATGGGTAAAGAAAATGTTGTATATATACTCAATGGGATATTACTCAGCTTTGAAGAAGAGTGAAATTATGGCATTTGCCAGTAAATGGATAGAGTTGGAGAATATCATGCTAAGTGAAATAAGCCAATCCCTCTAATATGAGGATGCTAATTCACAATAAGGCAGGGGGAACTAGAGAAGAATAGTGTTACCTTAGATTAGGTAGAGGGAAATGAAGGGAGGGAGGGGATGTGGGAATAAGAAAGATAGTAGAATGAAGCAGACCTTATTATTGTATGTATATATGTGACTGCATAACCCATATGATTCAATAACATGTACACTCAGAAAAATGAGAAATTATATCCCATCTATGTATGATATATCAAAATGCATAAATGAATTCTACTATTAGTTGTGTATAATTAATTAAAACAAATAAAAAATTAATAAAAAGTTATTATACTCTTTTGCCTCCCTGAACTATTTGCATTTTAGAGTCTGGAATGTCTAGACATACAACAAATGAATATTTAATTTTCTATAATTCATTCTCTTGTAAGAAAAAACTTACATTCTCAGTCCTTCATTCATATTTTACAAGAATTAGAGGTTTGCCTTTTTTGCTTTCCTGAGCTTAGGTTATATAAATGATTTTTGATAAATTTATCGCATATCTGTCTACAAGGAAATTCCCTAATGAAGATGGATAATGTGTATTCACGAAGCTGATTCTAGTTCTGAGGTTAGGAATTAACTTAGATAGATAGGAAGTATCTCTTGGATGTTGATTCAAATCTTGGTTTAATTATTTTATCCTTACCTGAGCCATGTTGAATTTTCATGTAAGTGCATAGTGTAGGGATCAGCTAGAGATCAACACACAGAATCTGTGACTCCCCATCACTTTCAACTACTCTTGAAAAGTTCTCTTATCACTTTCCAGAAACTCTGGCCTCTGGTTTTTAGGTCCGAATTATGGGGTTTTCCATACAACTTTTAGTTACCATCCATAGTACTAACTCCAGACCATCCTATCCGTAGGGTCAAAGTCCAGGGGAAACTTGTCTTGTGGTGTTTGCTTCTTCTAGAACTGATGCCTCCACAGAGTCTCCCTTCTTTTGTTCACCATCTAGCACCTTGGAGCAACTGTTACTGTTTGTTAATTTGTAGATTTTTTGGTTAAAATTTCAAAGCGTTTATCTGTGGGAGGTCCGGTCTGGTAGGAGTGAAATTTCTCTTAGATTTAACCAATAGACATGCATTTACTGCTCACACAAAGTCTTAAGCAGTGATTCATAATAAGCACTCATCCAAGGTCACTCAATGTCCCTGTACCTTCCTTCTTGCAGCCGTGCTCACTTTGGGAGCAACAGGGAGAAAAGAATATGGAATATCCTACTTTGGAAGTTTCATGGCCAGGCTGGGAGCAGGCCCCCTATTTCCACTCACACTCCATTGAACAGAGGTCGGCTGCATGGCCACATCTCATTTCAAGGGCGCTTGAGAAAGGCAGTCTCACTCTGCCCAGGCAAAAGAGGAAATGAATTTTATAATCAGCTAGCAGTCTCTGATGCATGAGTTTTAATTTTTATGTTTTTAGCAGAATTACCTCAAATTACACCTTCAGAAGAAATTTTAATATCTTCAAAATATCTTTCTTCAATATTCATTAAGAATTCTTTGAACTGAAAATAATACCTTCTCATCACCTTCATCTCATAACATTTTCAGAAATATGCTTCCACAGAAATACTATTTACATTGGGATATGATTGCATACATATCTTGTGAGTTCATTTGAAAACATTTTTTGTCCAATAGTCAATATTGCAGAAAAGCTCTTTATGATCATTAACTCAGGAAAAGAAGAGTAATGAAGTCAATTCAGACAAATGACTATCATGGTACCATTTGCTTTGCATATTTCATACTTAAATATATGAGGTCATGACTTATTTTTATTGATGGCAGACAAGAAGGAAATCTTTCATTGACTGCCTTTTATGAATATGAAGGCATTTACATGGCAAGTACGATGGGCTAGCAAGCCAGAACTAACTTCCTGTGATTCAATAGAACAAGTCTCGTATTGGCATACACAGATGGAGAGGAAAAGATAAGAGTAAGAAAACTCATGCTGATACCTATCTTTTAGGAAATGCAGTGACAGAACTCTACACTTCAGCAGCTTCATTTCGGAAGCACTCAGGTGTTTTTTTGGGTAATTGACACAGTGGATTGTTTCCTGTAATACTCTTCTGCTCTCATCTTCTAAAATTGGAGTGTTTTTATTTCTATTCAGAGAAATGGAGAGTGAGCGGTGCTCCTACATCTTTACACCTCCAGCACCCTTAAATCAGTCTGAGTTGTGCAGCAGGTGAGATGGGGTCAATGAGACTGTCATTTTCTCTCAAGAAAGGAAGAAACGGTACTTGCCTGAGTCATGGCTCTGCTTTCTTTGCAGTAGTTTGCTATCACTGTGTGCATAGTGGTGAATGGCAATTGTTGTACATCACCCCACCTTTTGGCTTCTTTGTTCCTACACTATGATCTCACAATTTGTTTCCAGGAGAAATGGCTCTTATAAAGCTGAGGAAGAAAAAAAAAGTGAGTCTCTAGGGATTTTATCTGGTGTTTTGGACATGAAAAATAGGGCTTTTTAGAAATTTCCAAGATATAAAGCCAGTTGTGACTACATATTATCCAAGACAAGGTGGTACATGGATCACATTTCTAATCAAGTTAGGATGCAGGGTAATATCTAAGCAGAAGGCAAGAAGAGAGATGATGATGGCATGCTTCCTTGTCACCCTTTCCACAAACTACTCAGTTTCTTGCTTGCTGAGCCCTAGGCACCTTTCTTAAGCTCTCATAGATCCAAGCTCTATGCACATTGTCACACTGTGATTTGATGTATCATGGGGTAACTCTCAGGAAGCCCATCTTAGCTATTTTGTCAGGTAGATGTGGGTAGCCCCAAAACAAACACCTGAACCACTATTTCATCTACACCTCCACCAAAGGGCATGTCTTCTTGAAGGAAAGTATGGGACAGAATTTTCCTGAGATACCTGACTGTCCAGAGCTGCCAATCAGATATGAGCCCAACAAAGCACAATGTTTATTTCTAAAAGGAGTCAGGGACATGGCAGTGTAAAACTGATCATGTAGATGTTTATTTGCATACCCAAGGTTCTTGCTGAAAAGCTACATGTTTCATGGTAAAGAAGATATTACCAGTCACAGGTGAGCCTGTGAAAAGTACTTGGAGATATTTCTATTTCTTTTTGGGCAATAGAATCAAAATACTTGCCAGATGGCCGAAAATGGTATTCATTATTTCCCATATTGTTATCCATTGTACTTGTGATTACTCATTGTGCTTTTTCAAACTTCCTGACTATATATTAGAGGTGTGCTATTTTTAAAAAGATATATTTTAATTGCCATAATTATATTCATATCCTCATCATGTATATTAAGATCAGACTCTGGAGTAATGCCTAGAGTCTTGTATATAATACAACTTTCCAAGTTTTTTAAATTGTCTTTCAGTGATATAAGAATATTTGCAGACTCTTGGCAATTTTTATAAATCTTATGTACTCATATTATTATATGAATGACATTGAATCAACCAGAGAACACAGGTATTGGAAATTAGTTTCCAATTTTCATTTTCTTTTCTTATGACATTTTCATTTCTTAAAAGATTCTCTTTGTAAAATGAAAGACTTTTTTGTTATGCTTAATGTGTATTTTGTTAAAAGAACTATTAGGAGAGAAGATAATAAAATTACTTTTCTTCCCAGTTTTATATTTGAGATTGTAATTTCTTGTACAAAGAAAGATAAATTAATTGTTCCATTTCCAACCATGGGAGGTTGGATGTTCACCCTCATCCTAACAGAATATCAGGAAGATAATACATCGATAGCACTATATTTTAAACTTTTGCTAATCTATTAAAGAGAGATTTTTACTTAGGAACTATCTGTTTGAAGAGAATGAATACAACTTTGTTTACAGGTTTTTATGTAAGAGGATTTTTGCATCTTGGAAGTTGATAAAAAAGAACTGAGGGTCTAAGAAAGTATGCAAAAGACACAAAAAAATGAACAAATATATTCCTAAACACATATCTTTGAATTGTTTCTCAAAACCACTCATCTGTGTTAGGGTAGAGATGCAGAGGTCTTTTTACTATGCTTTCACCAAGGACTGAGTACATACAAATTTATAGGTTCTTATGAATTGGTCATTCCTTTATTTCTAACCCACTTTATACTCTAAAATATCTGAGTCTTCTCTATGCTCTGACCAGGAAGTCTAATATTCAGGTCTGGCCCTAGTTGTGGTCATTAGATATGTTCCACAAGTACTGACAGTGTTGCTTCCTGTCCCATGGTTTGTGCTTTGGCATTAGTTGTAGTCGTATGCATGGATACAAAGGGCACAGGAAATCATAATGGAAATTGTGTGTTTTTCTGGATGGCATATTTAAGAGACACTGTGAAATTTATCTTTTTGTTCTTTATTTCTATTTTGTTTAGATTGTGCCTATACTATCATGCTTGAGCTAACAGATGATGTGAAGCCAAATCTCTAGATGTAAAGTACATATAGGATCATATAAATGGATGCGTGCATAGATAGGTGATAGATAATACACATATAGAGAAAGTGTTATAAGGTGCCAAGAGCTGCAAGTTTTAGCAGACTAGAACATATCCTGCCCAATATTCCACTAGTGTGAGAAGTAGGGTGTTTGGGGCACTTCTTTCTGAAACTCAGAATAAAATTTCCTAAGGAAATGTGTTATAAACAATATTATCTACAAGAAAGAGTTCAAGATTTGGACTGAAATTTTTTGTTTCATCCTGTTTGACATTGATTTGATAAATCAATTTGATTTAATCATTACACTTGTCTAACATAGTGATCATCAACACCCCGGGAGATGCCCAAGGAATCATGTAGGTAAATTTTTATAGCTGACATAAAATTTAAGATGTGACTATCACTTTTTAGTTACTGTATGTGTGGTTTAATTTAAATATTTCCATAGTACCATTTCTGAAAATTTGACAATAAACAAGTAAATTAAATAGTGTAAATAATAATGTCGATTCATGTTGGATTGCTTAGAAACTTATAAATTAAATAACATTAACTGTTGCTATTTTTAACCTCATTAATAGTTCTCTGAAATTAGTGTCCATTTTCCTATTCCTGCTCTCATTATTCTAACTACACATCATTGATACTGAAAACAAATGATATTGTAAAAAACAGACATGTATGCAAAGAAACGTATTGTCTAGGAGATAAAATTCAGTATTTCCAAATATTATTTAAGAATAAAATATCAGTAAGAAACTTTTTTTATATTTTTTATTTATTTATTTTTTATCCTGTGGATTGAACCCAGAGGCAATTCACCACTGAGCTACATTTTCTTGCCTTTTTATTTTATTTTATTTTATTTATTTTTTTATTTTGGAAGAGGATATTGCTAAGTTTCTGAGGCTGGACTTGAACTTGTAATCCTCCTGCTTTAGCCTCCAGAGTTGCTAGGATTAAAGGTGTGCACCAGCATGTCCAGCAAAAGGGTTGATTTTTGAACAAGTGAAATTTGAATGATTGGATAATAATTTGAAACAAATATCGAACAATTAAAAAAAAGTTCTAAAAGAATCAGCAGAAAATGTAAGGATTATTTAACCTTGCAGTAGAAATGGCATTTCTAAGGATGCCACTGAAATTAAAGGGTTATGAAAAATGTTGATAAGATTTGACTGTATAGCTGAGTGTTGTGGTGGATGCCTGTAATCCCAGTGACTAGGAGGGCTGAGACGGGAGGATTGTGAGTTCAAAGCCGGCCTCAGCAACTTGGCGAGGCACTTAGCAACTCAGCGAGACTCTGTCTCTAAATAAAATACAAAAAAGGACTGGGATGTGTGGTCCAGCGGTTAAGCACCTCTGGTTTCATTCCCTGGTACCAAAAAACAAACAAACAAACAAAAGAAAAGGATTTGACTACATAAGAAGTGAATTTTTATATATAGTAAATTCATCATAGAGTTAAAATCCAAATCATAAAGTTCCAAAAATTTTCATGACTCATAATAAACAATGAGTTATTAGTCTTAATATTTATTAATAACCTTAAGGCCAAGAAAAAGATCTATCTACAACTGAAAATTTGTTAAAGAACATTTTATTCAATAGCTTAGGTATAGTAGCCAAGAATCCTAAAATCCTATGTCTTACCACCACAACTTACAATTGAGCTGCAGGTCCCTGTGGGATAGACTTGTCTCTTCTTTGTCTTTCAGGACTCAGAATGAAGAAACAGCTCTCATTGGGGATGTGATATTTGTGTCACAGAGAGTTAGTAGAAGCATGTCATGGTTCTTTAAAAAAGCTTCTGCTTACATATGGAAGACATGATTTCTGTTCCTATAATGAGGGACAAACCAGTCCTAATACCCAAATGGTAAGGGTGCCGACATCTCTGCAGGCATGTGCCCTGAAAAATTATATGGCAATGGGTTGAATAATCCTTGTGGAAAAAAAAGGAGCAAATATTTGGGACTAATAAAATATTTTTAGCACCGAAATACAGTCAATTTTCAAAAGCACAAGTAAGCAATATCTAGAACCTTATGTATGTTTATCCTAAGTAGTAAAAAATGAAAATTAATAATGTAATCAGAGGAATATAAAATGTTTTAAGTTCTCTGATAATTTGACCTTTAAAATCAAGAAATTTACTGCCAGCATTCCTTTGTTTAGAAATTAAATGTATTAGAAAATAAATTTCAAAACATCACAAAGGAAACATTTTTCAAAGCATAACAAGGGAATTGTTGAACACATTCAGTGGAGTGAAATAGTATAATGCCATTAAAAATCAGAATCTGAAATTTAACATCATTTGAGATTTTTCAGTACAATTGGTGATGTAACATGTCTGAGTCAGTCAATACAATTACCCATGGTTGCTTCTGATTATTTGACCAGCAGGTAAATTCTTGTGTGAACCTGTTTGCCATTTTCTAATTATTTTATAAATTAACAGACATCACATGTAATTAAACACTTTAAAATTGTGTCTAATGCAAGCACATTGATTTTAGTAGACACTGCCTTCACAGGATCTAACATCTTGTCTCTGTGTTCAAAACTAAAGGAAAAACAAGTTAGAAACAGTTATCAAAGCTGGCTGCTCTCAGTAACCCCTTGCCTAGCTTTGTCAAGTGAAACGTTTTTAGACATTTCAGACACACACACACTGTGCACCATTCACTTGCTCTCTGTCAGAGCCTTCTGTGTCCTATAATTTTAAACTCTAAAAATACTCGGTGGTGAAATATTGATTTCCTCTCTAATTTCTGCTCAGACCTCAGTTGGATGCCTGGTAAGGATTCCATTCTGAGATCAGTACTTGACCCCACACTTTGTTCTTTAGTAAAGAAACACATTGTATCTCTATTCTTTCACCTCAGGTAGTCTATGTCTTTTTTTTTTTCTTCTTTTTCTTAGCTTTTGTATCATTATGGTGCATCAAAAGAGGATCATTATTTTACTTTAAAATCAGCTAATGAGAAAATATCCAAAGTGTTTACAGGTTTTCTAAGAAGGCATACTAACAAGAAGACAGGAACAATATATATTATTAATTGATTCTGAAGTAAATTGCCATGGGCTAAGCTAAGCAATATTTATAAACGTGTAAACTTTCATTTATTGTAATGTGTTAATTATCATCTCCACAAAAGCAGGAACATTTATTTTCTCATTTTTAAAAATGAATTCATAGTAGCATATAGAAGTTACATCATAGGAAAGACTATACAGATAAAAGAACAAACATATGCATATGGAAGAACTTAGTATATAATTTTTTAAATTCATTTATTTTTAACCAATTTAAACATCCATTTTCTAGATAAATATTTATTTAATAGCTATTGTAATCTAGGCAATGTTCTATATCATATTATTATGAAATTGAACAAAGCAAATGCTTTGCATTTATTCAGTTTATATGATTATATATATGTATATTATATATACATACATATATACATATATATACACACTATCTACCTCTCTATATATACATATTTATATACATAGATATACATGTTTTTCAGTGCTAGGGATAAAACCCAGGGCTTTATGCATGTGTTCTACCACTGAACCATACCCCCAGTTCTAAGCTTGTATTTTAATGAAAAGAGATAAGATCAATCCAGTCCTTTTAATCAATGAAAAATAAATGTTCATTGAATAAAAAATAATGGGTCAATTTGGATAAACCAAACCCAATGTCAATGGGGCAGGGATGTACTTTGTAGGAGCCCTGGAGGATCCTATGACATTGTGTGACAACATTTAAAGTACAATAAGTTCTTGATGGACTAAAATTTCTAAAATGTGTATAGAATCTCTGTCCCATGCCATTTGACTAGAGATCAGATTACACAGAGAAAATCCAAATTTTCTATGAAAGACTTTTCAATAGTGCAAAGCTCTGTTTTTGAATCCTCTCTACAGTCTCATGGCAGGAGAAGGAGAGCACCACACCAACTACAGACTGCCTGCTTGGGTTAGTACCCTGTGGACACGGTTCTCAGTCCTCATTGATTTTTTTGTTGTTGTTGTTTTTCATAGTTAAATCTTGGTAATCAATAAAATGACCAAATCCACCCACTCCTGCCAATGACACACAGGGACTTCTTCTGTGTCAATACATTTCTCTGGAGCCTGAATATTACTTGATTCCAAATTTTCTAATTGAAGTTTCCATGGTTTCTTTGCTCTGTGTTGATATGAAAGCGTATTAGAGATGAATTAAACTTAATTTTAACACATGTATTAACTTTAACACATGTAAGATGATGTTGTGTTTCTCATGGAGGCTTAGAGGAAGTTTGAGGAACCTGAAGTTTTAATAGGTATGTTACACATAAAATTCATTACAAATAAAATTTTGCCTTATGTGAGAATAGTGAATTCCCTATATAAAAAATAATTAAATTTGAAATTATATTAATTTACTTGAAGTAATATTTTAACTTCATATATATGTATCTTAAGTAAGACTGAAAATGATTTTAGATGGAAAATTAGAAGTTTATAAGAACTTTGTAAATAATATTACAAAATATTAAAGTGATGAATACAATTTTAAAGTGGTATAAAAGTCCATTTAGCTAGAATTTCAAAGAGATAGAAGTATATGGAAATAACTGAAATTGAATATAAGATGCATACAAAAAGGGGAATATTCAAAACAGTATGATGTCTAACTTTTATTTCTAAGTGACAGATAAAGGATGAAATAAACACATTATCAACATTGTGAAATAGAGGAGGGCTAAAACTCATTGTTCTCTAAAATAAATGTTTTGTAGTGTTGAAATATATATTTATGCTCCTTTTTTATAAGAGAGATTATTATGATTTCATAATTTCTCTTTTTAACAATTGTAGTGAACCATTTGACTCAGTTACCCAATCCTCGGCACATATCAAAAAGATTCATACTACAGCAGCTCAATTCACAATGGCTAAGCTATTGAACCAGCCTAGGTGCCTTTCAACAGATGAATGGAT
>NW_025999932.1:18386867-18419888 GCF_001458135.2 Marmota marmota marmota
TTTTTTTCATTTGTTTTAATTAGTTACACATGATAGTAGAATGCATTTATGTTCTTTGATGTATCATACATAAATGGGGTATAATTTCTCATTTTTCTGATTAGTGCCTAATCAGATTGGTCATGCAGTCATACGTATATAAGGTAATAATGTCTCATTTTACTATCCTTCCTATCCCCATATTCCCTCCCCTCCCTTCCCTCTCCTCTACCTAATCTAAAGTAACTATATTCTTCCCTATCTCACCCTTCCTTTATTGTGAGTTAACATCTGCATATCAGAGAAAACATTTAGCCTTTGGCTTTGGGGGATTGGCTTATTTCACTTAGCATGATATTCTCCAACTCCATCTATCTACCAGCAAATGCCATAATTTTATTCTTCTTTAAAACTGAGTAATATTCCACCGAATATATACACCACATTTTCTTTACCCGCTCATCTTTTTAGTGGCACCTAGGTTGGTTCCACCATTTAGCTATTGTGAATTGAGCTGCTATAAACATTGACATGGTGCCTTGCTGTCGTATGCTGATATAAGTCCTTTGGGTGTAAACCAAGGAGTGGGATAGCTGGATCAAATGGTAGTTCCATTTCAAGTTTTCTGAGAAATCTCCATACTGCCTTTCATAGTGGTTGCAGCAATTTCCAGTTCCACCAGCAATGTATGAGTGTGCCTTTTCCCCGACATCCTCACCAACATTTACTGTTGTCTGTATTCTTGATGATTGCCATTCTGACTGAAGTGAGATGAAATGTTAGAGTAATTTTGATTTACATTTCTCTAATTGCTAGAGATATTGAACATTTTTTCATATATTTGTTGATATATTGTATTTCTTCTTCTGTGAAGTATCTGTCCGGGTCCTTAGCCCATTTATTGATTGAGTTATTTATTTTTTTGGTTATAAGTATTTAGAGTTCTTTATATATTCTAGTGATTAATGTTTTTATCTGAGGACATGTGGTAAAGATTTTTCTCCCAATCTGTAGGTTCTCACTTCACATTATTTTTTATTTCTTTTGCTGAGAAGAAGATTTTTAGTTTGAATCCATCCTGTTTATTGATTCTTGATTTTACTTCTTGTGCTTTAAGGGTCTTGTTAAGGAAGCCAGATCCTAGGCCAGCATGGTACAAATTTGGTCTTACTTTCTCTTCTAGTAGGCTCAGGGTCTCTATTCTAGTGCCTAAGTCTCTGATTCACTTTGAGTTGAGTTTCATGCAGGGTTATAGATAGAGGATTAATTTCATTTTGTTACATGTGGCTTTCCATTTTTCCCAGCAGCATATGTTGAGTAGGCTATCTTTTCTCCAGTGAATGTGTTGACACCCTTTCTTGTATGAGATAACTGTATTTGTGTGGGTTTGTCTCTGTGTCTTCTATTCTATGTCACTGGTCTATGTGTCTGTTTTGGTGCCAATATCATGTTGTTTTTGTTACTATAGCTCTGTAGTAGAGTTTAAGGTTTGGTATCGTGATGCCTTGTGCTTTGCTAAGGATTGCATTGGCTATTCTGGGTCTCTTATTTTTCCAAGTGAATTTCACAATTGCTTTTTCTATTTCTATGAAGAATGTAGGGATACAAATAGGCAAAAAAAAAAAAAAAAAACCTCAAAATGTCACTATTTGCTGATTACATGATTCTATATTTAGAAGATCCAAAATATTCCACCAGAAAACTTCTAGAACTAGTAAATGAATTCAGCAAAGAAGCAGGATATAAAATCAACACCCATAAATCAAATGTGTTCCTATACAACCACGATGAATCCACTGAAAGAGAAATTAGGAAAACTACCCATTCACAATAGCCTCAAAAATAAAAAAGTACTTGGGAATCAATCTAACAAAACTGATAAAAGACCTCTACAATGAAAACTACAGAACACTAAAAAAGAAAGATCTTAGAAGATGGAAAGATCTCCCATGCTCCTGAATAGTCAGAATTAATATTGTCAAAATGACCATATTACCAAAAATGTTATACAGACTTAATGGAATTCCTAATAAAATCTCAATGACATTATTCAAGAAATAGAAAAAGCAATGAAGAATTATTTTTTTTTCAAAAAATGTGAAAAAAATGATATTTTTTCCCAATGTTCAATTTTCACATAAGAGCCAGACTATTAGTAAAATGTGACATGTTGTATTTGGAGAGTAACATTTTATATGTGTGTGTGTGTATGTGTGTGTATATATATATATATATATAGTAATTTTTCAGTATAATTTATGTAATGAAACCTTGTAAAGCATGGTAATCTTTTCACCCCAATGTAGTGTTTTTGACAGGCAGTTATTTACACAGTCACACCTATATAAGATTACATAACATTTACTTCTTTAAAGGTAATATTCTGATGAAAGAGGGCACCCTTTGTGAGCACCCTTTGATTTGTTTAAAGGAAAGCAGACTTTCCTTCTCATACTAATGAAGAAGGAAACTCTGAGTTTAAAATGTTGGAAATTCAAACTTGGAAGCTTGAAAAGATAAATGAAATCCAATTTTGCTGCTTGAGTCACTGTTCAGTTTCCTTCCTAGGGTGAGATGGGCCTTGAAGGCATCACCTCTTACGGATTCCCTGTCTTTTTTGTAGATGCTTCTATATATACCGTAAAGATTTACCATAGCATCGATGCATTACGGGGTGTAGTATGCTTTGCATGTGCTGTAAATGCCATGAAATTTTATCCAAAATTGAAAAAGAAATGAATTTAGAAATAAATTAAGTACATGAATGATTTTAGAAATCCTCGAAGTTAATAATAGTACAGTTCTATTGGGAATGTTACAAAATTGAAAGCCCTAAATATAACTTCTTGAGAAATTGCTCAGAAATCTGACTTTTAAAAATTGTCAGATACAGAGAATCAGAATGGGAATCACATGATAGTAGATCCAGCAAAAGAATTCTGTGAATTTTTTTTTCTTCTGGATTGAATATCATGAAGGTTGGAGTTTGCATTTTCTGTGTAAGTGTATTCAGTTTATTAATGATGCCCACACACCAAGTTAATGTCTTAAATTTATGTTTAGCATTGAATTCAACATATTAGATCTTTTGTTACAACTTACTAATAATAGTCTATATTAATTGAATACAAGCATACCATGTGCAAGGCATTGACAGAAATAAATAGCTGAAACGTATACATGATGTGTTATCAAGGAATTCTACTCTAGTAGAAGGTAGAAGGCAGATATTTAAGAAAAGAAATAGGACATTTCACATATTAAGTTACAGACCACCAGTGAGTGATAAAATCATGCTAAGGCATTCAGAAAGCATCATATTCCAGAGGACTTTTAAAGGAGGTCATGAAAGTAATTATATTTGAACTGTCTATGTTTTTAAGAATGCATTTGAACAGACACAAATTAGTACCAAAAGTTTTCCATGAAAGAATACTATTATTAGTAAAGATGTAGATAGGAAAACAATTAAGTTAATTGGGTAGGTTAAATATGACATTTAATAGTTATGGAAAAATTACTAAGGGAGGTTGGGACATTGTAATGGGCACTAAGATCTGTGCCAAGAAAGTAGATTGTAATAATCATAGGTATCAAAAAGCTTCTTTTGTAATCATCAAGGGTCTTGTATGATTGAATCCCTGCTCTAATAGTTCTAGAAAGATTGCAGGGGGTTGCAATTAAGAGAAAAGGCCATACAAACATCACATATCAAGGTAAGGGAAATGGGGTAATGGATCAGATTCATTTGATTAAAAAATAATAGAATTCAGTGGTTTGTTAGAATCTGCAGGTTTGTGAACAACACAAAGAAAAATAATAGCTCCATGAATAAATGTATGCAGGTCTTGAGAGGAAACTGAAATGGGCAAAAAGAAATAGAAATTACCACATGTTGCCTCTGGGGGAAAGGAATTTTGGTGCTTCATTGCCAAAGACTGAGACCCAAGAAAGTGGCCAGGATTTTTATGGCAATGATCCAAGATGAGAAGGATCACATGGCAAAGCCCACAATTAATTGTAGAAATCTAGTAAAAGACACAGGGACAACTTCTCAAATAATTTAAAGGGAACCCTGCCCCCTTAAAAGCCCTTCACACACAATTATGACTGAATCCAATAAATTTTAAAAAGTAAAGTTGATAGCTACATATGATATAACGGAGTCAGGAACAAGAAAAAGAAGTGATCGTCAGCCATCCTAATGTGCAGTCATGAGGTACCTGATTAATTACAAGAATGAAGGCTTCACTAGATCACTATATCACACTCTGCACAGAAGGTATCTCAAAAATGTATCAATGACCTAGGAATTAAACCATAAACTTCACAACTGCTAGAATAAAGTAAGGGCCAACACCCCCAGCATATAGCTGCAGGCAATAACTTACTCAATAGGACTCCTAAAGCTTAGGAAATAATACCAAGAATTAATAAATGAGATGGCATCAAATTAAAAATACTCTGAACAGCAAAGAAGATGATTAAGAACATGACGAGAGAGATTAGAGTGGGAAGCTTCTTTTCCAACAGATTAATATACAGAATATATAAAGAACTCAAAAACTTAACAACTGAAAAACAACCAATAAATCAATAATCCAGTCCCCAAAAGTCAGACTTTAAATGTTTTCTCTGATATGAGGAAGATAATCCAAAATAAGGTGAGTGGGATAAAAAGAAAGAACAGAAGAAAGATCAGTGGGGTAGACAAAGGGGAATGAAGAGAGCGAGGGAGAGATAGTATAGGGAAAGACAGTGGAATGAATCATAAGACACTAATTTAAATAAAACTAGGATAACAGAAAGATCAGTAGAAGAGAGGAAAGGAAATGGTAGGAGGAAAGAGAGGAGGGAAAGAGGAAGTACTGGGGACTGAATTAGAGCAAATTATATTCCATGCTTTTACAGTTTTGTCAAAATGAATCCTCTTGTTATATAAAACTAAAGAGAATCAATAAAAAATAATGAGTAAATGAACTAAACAAATACTTCTCAAAAGAAGAAATTCAAGTGGCCCAAATATTATATAAAAAACTGTTTAATATCTTTAGCAGAGAAATGCAAATAATATACAATAATAAATGCTGGAGATGATGTGGTGAAAGGAACTCTTATACACCATCAGCAGGATTGTGAATTATATAATCACTATGGTAGTCAGTATGGTGGTTCCTCAAACAACTAGAAATGGAAATGCCATATTATCCAGCTATACCACTCTGTGGTATTTATCCTAAAGAATTAAAGTCAGCATACTATAGTGATAACAGCACAATTCGTAATAGCCAAACTATGGAAACAGCCTAGGTGTTCATCAACAGATGAGTGGATAAAAAATGTGATATATATATATATTCAAAAGTAAAAAAAAATAGGAGAGTAACTGTATAATTTGGGTAAAACCAATTATCAATTTTGATGTTCATCCTTTCAATCATTCACAAAATATTTGTGGAAACTACAATGATTAACAGGTTTTGGGGGCATATAGCAATGAGCATAACAAATTCCTTTCCTCATAATTTTTACATTCTAGGGAAGCAGTTAATAAAACAAATATGTATTAAAGTGATGTTAAATTAATGAAGATCAATACGGAAGGAGATGGCTGGGTAATTGTTTTAGTCACCTTTTTTGCTGTTGTGACTAAAAAACCCGACCAGCACAATTGTTGAGGAGAAAAAGTTTATTTGGGGGCTCATGGTTTCATAGGTCTTAATCCATAGACAATAGACTCCATTACCCGGGGCTGGAAGTGAGGCTGAATATCATGGCATAAGAGTGTGGCAGAGGGAAGCAGCTCACGTGATGATCAGAGAGTGACACTCCACTTGCCACATACAAAATATATACCCCGTAGTCATACCGGCTAATGCCCACCTCCTCCAGCTACACCCTACCCACCTTCAGTTACAACTCAGTTAATCCCCATCAGGAATTAATTCATTAATTGGGTTAAGGCTCTCATAACCCTATCATTTCTCCTCTAAACCTTCTTGCATTGTCTCACACATAAGCTTTTAGGGGACATCTCAATCCAA
Source organism: Marmota marmota marmota (assembly GCF_001458135.2). NCBI lineage: Eukaryota > Metazoa > Chordata > Mammalia > Rodentia > Sciuridae > Marmota > Marmota marmota. The sequence goes on from NW_025999932.1 coordinate 18,392,891, forward strand.
ACCATAACAGTGATTCATAGTTTCTCAACTTAAAAGAAGGTGGTTTTCTTCATTCATGAATCAGTGTTCCATTTTGAGATATTTTCATTCATGATTATAGACTTATTTTACGGTTTAAGAAAATGGCAAAATGTTTTCAGAGAACTGAGAGAGTTACTTTCTGATTTTACTCTCTCTATAGAACACACTTCGTAGAAAATAGGGGACTCAATTCATGTCTTACACAAGCAGTGCTTTCTGCAAAAATGTCACAGTATTTCAGATCGTGTAAACAAAGAAGAAATAAAATTTGGGAGATATAGTGGCAATTCCAAGATATCTTTCTCCCTGTGTTCATCTTGGAAGATCATNATATTGAGTAAAACATTTTTCATGAAGAGAAATTGTAAAAATTTTGACTCTTCTAGCTGTAAATACGTATTAAATATTTGAAATATGTATAAAATTTCTTTATTTAAGCCGAACATAGAGTTTACATTGGTACCCTTGAAAAATATATACATAGATCTGCCGCAGTCTGGCTGGGCACACAATCACGAGCCACCACACAGCTTGTAGATTCAAACAGCAACTCTTTATTCCCGAACTCACACCAGCCGTCTACAATCACGTTCTGGGGAAATCCACGTTCTCTGCCCAAATCCACCCCCACTGGGCTTTTATCTCCCAAAAAATACTGTCTGAATCCCGTGAGAACTCAAGGGGAACTCAGGCAGCAGGATATGCCCTATTCCCAACAGGAATAACCTTAAACCTGGAACTGCCCTAAACCCAAGGAGAGCCCTAAACCCTGATCCGCCCTAAACCCGGATCCGCCCTGGTCCTTGAGCAAGGTCACCTTAGATGCAATGTCACTGCAAAATGTCCTATTTCCACGAGTCCTTCCACTAAGCAACATGGGGTACGCTGGCAAGGAAATTGTCATACCTACTTGGCTAATGGCTCCCAGCATAGATCTCCATAGATATTTTATATATCCAGGTGAATATCATAGAAAATTGAAATCAAACAGATAAAGGCAGATTGGAGTGCCCCAAAATACAAGGCCAAGAGGATATGAGAGACCAGGCTCCAGTCACATCTACCTCCAAATAAACTTCTTTTTGTAAGCTGTAAGTTCTTTAACCAGCACCTATTGAAATTTTACCAGACTCAAACTTGCTGCATCCTAGAAGCTGGGAGCTATAGTTTTCATTAGAATGAAATATTCTACCCACCAGGGTCATCAAACCCATTACTCCCCTCTTTGCCCAGGCATCTTTGTTCTTGTCCTTTCCCATAACTCTCTGCAAACTGCTTTATGTATATTCTTAGCCCTTCTATTTATTAGAAGACAGTTTTATACCCTTTCTGCACCAGTGTAAATTATTGAAAACTAACCAATGTCATTCCCAACCCCACTCATGGTTTTTGCCTTTGACATGTGTATGAAGTCTATAAGACCCCAGAGAACAAATTCAAGTGTCTTGAATTTATGTCTCCAAAGTTGTAACTCTGATCAGTCCGAATAACTTCTCTGTATCTTTATCAATTTGTCCCTCAGTTTCCCTTATGGATCAATCTTGTATATAGGAACACACATCCATACAATTTTATAGTCAACAGAACAGATCCATTATAGGTTATGCATAATATAAAATATAGACATCTCTATATAATTTAATAGTAGATGGACAGGACATGAACGTGAAACTTTGAAGTAGGATTCATTTTTATTAGGGTGCTGACATGTCAAAATATTAAATTATAATTATTTCAGAAATTTCAGCAATTTTTTCACCATTTTAAAGGTGACAGATTAATTCATTTCTAATGGAATGCTAGTTAAATATTAGCTCCTATACTAACAGCAAATACGTCAATGAGAAGCACAACATGTTTTCCTGCGTTCTGGATCGGGTTAGAGGAGAAAAAAATGGATGAAAGATAGCTAGAGAGCCTGGTGAGACTAAAGTGCCATCTGTGTGTCTCCACGGCGTCTGTTATTGTGGCACCTAGGTGTGACAGGGAAATCTGCCTGTCCACATCGGTAGGACAGCTTTGAGGCTCAGAGTCCTGGTGACCTCAGAGACCTCAGGACTTGGAATGCGTTTATGGATTTTCCTTTACAGAATTTGGCTCTTCTTCTAATATAACTCATTAGCAAATGGCAATCAAATAATAGTTTTCACTTGGGTGCTTACAAGAAAATGATCCTCTCAACTTTATAGTCTCTACTCTAAGACAAAACATCTAAATGCCAAAGTGGAAACAGAGCTTCTGTTCATTGCCTTTCTGCATAGAAGGAATGAAACTGTGACTGATGTTTACAGCTTGGCCTTTTTTATTAAATAACTGTCTTTCTTTGAGCAATGGAGTAATTTGAAAGGGAATCTGTGTTCATTAAAGAACATTGCCTCACTTTCTTCCAAACACTCTCATGTTCTCTTCAGAAAGAAAAGACATTGCTTGGCAGCCCTGTCATCTTGATCTGATTCAGGATCCTAATTATTTTACTTTAATGGAAGAAACTCTGATAACAAATTCATAAATACATGCTTATTAAAACAGCTCATTTATCAGTGCCTCTTTATAATCAGTTCAATTGGGTTATGATTTAGGTTACAATGCCTGCAGCATGTTAATTCAGCTATTCAAGTGCAATAATCAGTAATGACTTGTATTTGTATTTTGACCTTCCTTCTGAAGATTTCATCCCACCTTCAAAACAACACACTAATAATTTGAAGTTTGAGCACTGTTTTATGAAAAAAATATGCAATTTTATCCAGTAGTAAGCCGGTATAAGTCAAAAATATAATTACCTAATGATATCTTTGTTTTGTGGAATTAATGTTTTGAAAAACAGATGAAGCGAATGTTACCCCTTTAACATGCAAGAATTAATAAACTTCCTTAGGAATTTATTCTGCATGCACATAAAGTTTGTAAAAACAGAAACAAGCTAGTGTACAGGGAAAGGATTGCATTGTCCACTGAGACACAGTGGATTAAGACTTGTTTAGCAAGACAGCTTATCTGGCTGCATTATTCCAAATGTGTTTCACTTAATCCAGATTTCTGTTTTACTTTTAGTATCTGCATCTATTTACATATTACTTTTTCAATCTGCTTCTTAACGGTTACTTTAAAAATGTCTACCATTTTCATAGCAGCATGCTTATTTTACATATTATTGGAATTATTTGATGTGAATAACTAACATGAGGATTATATAAAAACAACTACCTACACAAGGCATAGCATATGGCACTGCATGTTTTTAGATTCCTTTTCTCGTTTCTATACACTGAAATAGATGTATTTTGTTTCAACAAACTTCAATGAATACATCACATGTTAAAGATGCTTTGGGAAATTCAATATAAAATACAAAAAAAAAAAATCAGGTGTTAACAGTTTGTGAAGGTGTGCATGAGAAACCCTTCCTGAGTGGGAGACCATGTCTTTATTTTGTATAACCTCAATATCTAACACAGTGTCTACTCAATATTTGGTCCTCAAAATATTAACTAAATCAATGATTTCTATTTGGAAGAAACAAACAATAAGTAGACTCATAAGTAATGTACTTATAATCCCTAAGATGATACATTTTATTTGTAGCAAGGTATTAAAGACGTTGTATTTTGTTTACAGTCTTATATTGGAAATTTATGAGAGGAGGCAAAAGATATTTTGAACTGAGTATAGAGTATGGGGAAAAAAACCTGTATATACTGGAATGTTGGTATAGTTTTGTTCCGAGGATGTTTCACAGAAGTTAAATATGTAGGGAAAAAACTGAAGGAGAGATGAATTTGTAATGAGAGGTTTAAATAAGCCACTGGATGGCCTCAAACACCTCTTCTACCCTATTTTCATGGATATGTAGAGAATATGGGCTAGGGGCCTATTCTTATTGAACTTGACTCCTGGTTTCTCTATTACAACTAGCTTTGATATGTACTGTGTGATATTTTTGTATTTCTCCAAACTTTTACAAAAGTAGAAACTTCTCATCTTTGTCTAGTGCCTTGAAAATGATATGGTGCAATACATGATTTCTATAAAAATGTTTTATTCATTGAATATTTAAATTATTTCACACAATTTTATATGAACTTGTAAGCAATCAGAAGGTTTTGAGCAGTTAAAAAATGTTATTTCATCTCTGTTTTATAAATGCAAACTTAACTGCTGACATGGACATTTTGACCCATCTACTTGCATTTGTGCTCATATTATCACATGCTAATCACCTTGGATGAAGTGAATATTCTATTATCTAAGGTCAATATTTATATTTCTAATTTGCCCATCTAGATTCATTCTAGAAATACTTCCTTTTATTTACTACATTATCACTCTTACCCTCTCTTGGGCCATATCTGTTTTCATGTAAACTGCTATTATTTTTTAAGACATTAAAAATACTGTGAAATATAACTGTCTTTACTATTCTTTCTCTAAAGCAACTTTATGTTTACTTTATGAATTTTTAAAGTTTCTTCAAATCGCTGTCTGTGCTAACTGCATTCAATCTTTCTACTTGGTTCTCTCATAAACCTTTTTTTTTTTCTCTTTGGTGATGGGTTGTGTACCAGGGATTGAACTCAGGAGCACCTGACAACTGAACCTATTTTATATTTTATTTAGGGACAGGGCCTCACTGAGTTGCTTAGTGCCTCTCAGTTGCTTAGTGCCTCTCTTTTGCTGAGACTGGCTTTGAACTCATGATCCTCCTGTTTTAGCCTCCCCAGCCGCTGGAATTACAGGCATGTGCCACCGTGCCTGGCTTCTCATAAACCACTTTTAATCATGCTTTATCCTATCGCTTCACCCAAAGTTCTCTTATGAGGTCATAAGGGATAGTCACTTTGCTAAATTCAGTGGCTAATTATCAGTTCTCATTTACACTTTCAACATCATTTGATAAAGTAGGCAACCATTTGCTTGAAATGAAGTGTTCCTCTGGCTTCATGATCTTTATAATTTTTTCTGCTAGTTCCTTCTCAGTTTTCTTCTCTGGGTCCTCCTTATCCTTTGGATAAATTCATTTTGGAGAACTTCAAGATATAGTTCTTGGACAACTTCTTTATACTATTGCTGCTCATTCCAATTGTGATTTCACTCATTCTTCATACATTAGTAACTCCCAATTTTATATATATAGCTAGATCCTTTGTCTAAAATTTAGGCATATGTCTGACAGCCTTTTGGATAATTCTATTGATGTCTAGTGAGCATCACCAGCCTCTCAAGTTGAACATAACACATAAAATAACATAAAATCCCTATATTTCTCTTCTTCCAAACTTTACCATCTTAGTAAAAGTCAATGCTCTGGTTCTAGTTTGTCAAGTTGAAGACTTTGGAATCATTTCTGGCTCTTTTGTCACACTTTTTATGTAATCCATAAGCAAATAATGCTGCTCCACCTTCAAGAACATTTCTCACCACCCTATTACACCTGGTCCAAGGCATTCAATTCTCTAAAACAGATGATTGAAATAACCTTGTAATTTATATTCCTTCACCCATATTTGCCTTCTTTTCTGAGTCTATTCCCATCTCCATAACCAAAGTGAACACTAAAATTGAAGTCAAATCACATTACTCATCTGCACAAATTTCCCATTCGGTATCCCTTTTGCCTAGAGAAAAGAGCCAAGATGTCTACACAACCTAGCAAATATCTTTACTCTCATTTATTCACTCTCACAATCCATTCAGATCTTCTCACATTTACTTCTAATCTCTAACACATGCCCTAAATGTTCTTGTCTCTTTGCCTTTTCCTGAGATTTCTCACCTGAAATTCTACTTCTCAGATATCATCATATTCCTTCCTTATCCAAATAAAGTCTTCACACAGAAATCTCCATTCCAATTTAGTGATCTTGTCTTCTTCTCTTTTCATGACGTTTTCCATAGCATTGTATCTTTTAAAAAAAAGATAAGATATTTATGCTTTAGTTGTAGTCAGACACAATACCTCTATTTCGTTTATTTATTTTTCTGTGGTGCTGAGGATCCAACCCAGGGCCCAGCACGTGCAAGGTGAGCACTGTACTGCTGAGCCACAACCCCAGCGCCCCCCACAGCAGCATTGTATCTTTTCGTTTTATTGCCTTGTTTCTCTCATTAGAACACAAGCTCACAAAGAGCAGGAATTTTAATGACATTGTCCGTTGTTATTCACAGTTTTTGGCACACAACAAGTACTTAATAAGTAGTTGGTAGTTGAAAGACATGAGTGAACATCTTGTGTAAACCCTAAATCACTGGCAAACAGTAATGGAAGACCGAGATGGTTTAAGACAATTGGTGTTCCTCTCCTGGGGCTGGGCCTTATTGCCATCTGCACAAAATTAGAATTCTCTTAGTCTGGAAGGTAGGTGGTCATGTAATTGGCAACCAGTAGCAAATGTTATGCAGAGGGAGAAGACTGTGGGATGATATTTGAAATTCTTAAAATGTTTTTCTTTTTAAAATTTTCAGTTAAAATATGACTATTTGTTTCCGTGCATTTGAAAAGGTTCTATGTTATTGTGTGCTTTTTCTACATTGTTTTTAAAAATTACAGATTTGTATAAAGCAACAGAAATCTTTGAAATATCAGGGGTGGTGATTATAATTCTAAGGGTCTTTTATTGTCAAAACTACTATAACATCTTGTAAAGGCAGAATTCTGACTTTGTTGTTGCTTTTTCTCTGAAGTACTTTCTGCTGTATGCTGGTGATATCAAGGGAGAATTTGTTGGAACTTGCACACTTCAAGTCAATTTTGGAGGACCTAATAGAAGTCAAAAATAAAAGAAGAGGGGAAGACAGGACAAGAATTTAGGGAAAAAAAACCACAATTTGTTGGTAATTTTGAATAATTTCAGGGTAGTTTTGTCTATTTTTACATCTCTTTAGTCCTCCCAATGCCTCAAATGGACTGGTAATTTGAGTAATGCACCATCGATACACGAGTGTATACATGACCTATAGCTCTGGATCTTATTGTTATTTAAGCCCCCAATTTGTAGAATAAATGGTAGGTATGCAGGTATTATGTGAATATATGTAGTATTTTAGTCAACTTTTTCATTGCTGTGAACAAAAGACCAAAAAAACAATTTTAAGAATCAAAATTTATTTTGGGGTTCATGGTTTCAGAAGTTACAGTTCATAGATGGCTAGTTCCATTCCTGGGAACTCAAGGTAAATCAGAACATCATGACAGAAGAGTGTGACAGAGCAGAGGATCTCAAGCTATCACATCAGGAAGCAGAGAGAGAGAGAGCTCTCCTCACTATGACAAAATATAAACACCCAAGGCACATCCACAATGAACCACATCCATCAACCACATCCTACCTGCCTACAGTTACCACCCAGGTGATCTCTATCAGTGGATTCATGCACTGATTAGGTTAAGGCTCTCATAACCTAGTCATTTCACCTCCAACCTTTCTTGCATTATCTTACACATGCTTTTGGGGGATACCTAATATTGAAACCATAATATGTAGGAAGCTTCAAATACATGTGTAAAAGTGTTTACGCACACAATTACAAAAGTGATGGAAAATTGTCAAAAAAAATCAAATATAAGTCTCAGGAAACAGGAACAAAAATGTTTCCAATATGGATCAAATGTTATCTTCATAACCTAGGAATCAGAAGACATTCGATATATACCTTTAGCCTCCAGATTTTAGAAAATAAAATGATGAACAGCAACTCTTCAAAAGTAAATAAAATAAAAATAAAAAAAGAGTTCTTCCAACATCTCTGTTTTCAGGAGAGATGTTGATTAGCATTATCCAGGAAACATCAATATTTTAATACGAGTATCTTATATAACTTGATCTGGTTTGTATTACAAAAGGGTTGTTGTGTCCTGGAAGAGTCAGGTCACAAAATTCACTGGTCAGAGAGAAAGAGACTTTGAGCCAAGTTGATTACCACATTTCTATGTAGTAAGCATTTAATGGCAAGCATTTGCACAGCAAACAGGAAGCAAATACTTATTTTAAAATGAAGTAGATAATAAAGCAAGAATTGTTAATAATTCAAATTGTTAGAAACTCACTTAAATTATTTAAGAGTTTAAGTGATATAAAGTTGGCATGGAGTGGGAAAACCACTTACAAAATTATGAGACATCTGAATAATACAAAATGCAAACTTCAATGGGTGACATTGAGACCAAATTTTAAATACATGTATCAACATTAACAAATTAATTGATTAGAAGATGTTGAAAGTTGGCTTTAAAATTGTAATATATATCACTGAAAAACATTTCCTGTATTCTGAGTCTTTTAAAAGGGAGTCAAGCAGTTGGTTTTGTATGTATTTATCAGTTTCTTACCCCCAAAGCAAAAGAAAATTAATGTATTCTATTAAGAAAACTATTCAGTTTGGGATTTATAAGCAATCCATTTTATTGTAAACATTATGTGTTAGGGAAGCAGAGAAGCAGTACTACAATGAGTAAAATGAAGTATTTATTATAGGGATTGACCACATGCTCAGTGGTATTTGTTAAACATTCTATTGAAGACTGTTGTTTTTGCTGGAAGGATTATGTCTGAAGTTGGCAGAACAGGCCTCTGGGAAAGAGTGACAGATGTGAGACAGGAAAAGCAAAGGCAAGTGGGAACCATTGTATCTCAACGCCTCCCTTCCTACTGCTACAGGTGTTGAGGGGATAAGCCTGCACTATGACCACGAGACTCCATGTTAACAAGGTCTAGTTGCTGAAGAAGCTGAAAGAACAGATTTGGCAGGAGTTAGAGAAGATATCCTGGCTGCTCCTCCAACAAGATAAACCAGCAGATCAGCAGCAACATGCATAAGCTGCAACAGCCCTGAACTCCCACGCACCTTTGGGGGATAAACCTGGGTGCTGCTTCCTCTCCCTGCTTCACAACACTTGCAAGTTTCATTTGTGGTCAATTTTGATTTGGAAAGCTATATGGAAGACAAATGTGAAACTGGGTTTAAACTAAATTGCACACCAGAAATCCACAATATTTCATTTAATTTCATAATTTTAATATAATTATGTTTACAGTTGGTGACTTCAGATTAGAAGTAAAATTTCAGGAAACTGTCATGTTATCTCATGGTTTTCAGTAGATTGTAGCATTTCACTCAGACTGCTAGATTCTTAATAATACTTACATTATAGAGTGCTTACTATATAGTTACTATTTAGTTATTCCAATTAATTCACTTGATTTTATAAAAGCCGCAGTTGAAATGCTCCCTTAAGTATCTTTTCTAATGTTTGAATTTTGAACAATAACTTTTTAAACAACACATCATAATTGTACATATTTATGATGTACTGTGTGGCAATTCAGTACTTGTACACAATATGAAATGAGTAGATCCGGATGATTGACATGGATGTCATCTCAAACATACATCATTTTTGTGTGTGTTGGGAGCATTTAAAATCCTCTTTCTTCACTGTTTTGAACTATCCAATTAAGTGTTGTCAATCATAGTTTTTCTATTGTGCTATGAAACATAAGAAGCCATTCCTCTTATCCAACCGCATTCCTGTACCCATTAGCTGTCCTCCTTCCATGTCTCCCTCCTCTATACTCATCCCAGGATCTGTGTAATTACTATTCTGTCATCTATCAAGTGTCATTATTGATAATTTCCTGTACTAAGAAGATTTCAATGATATTAAAATTAAAATTCTTATATCTGGGGCAGGAAACTGTTAAGCAAAACTAATTAGAAAAGAAAGATGCCTTACCTGGCTTATATGGTAGGCTTTATTCTAGGTTTAAAGAAAGAGTTTATGGGTTTTCTGATGTTAAATATTAAATACAATATTCACTATATTAAGTACAATATTCAATATTATAAGTCAGTAGTTCCAAACCTGATGCTTGGCAAGCAGTAAGGAGTCTGCTAAAGGAAGAAGCAATGCCAAGGATGGTGATGTCAATGCTGAAGGAGACCATGATGAAGGTGAGTGATGTAAGGACACAGAGTGGCAGTAATTCAGAAAACCATTAAACCCTGCTTTGAAAGTGTTAGGGTCTGTAAACAAGTCAAGATGGTGCCTGGCATTTTGCCAGAGGGAGTGGTTTGTGAAGTAACGCCAGCAAGCCATTAAGGTGGAGATTCCTTATTGGTTGACTGCTGTATCTAGTTTATGTTAATTAAGATAAGCTGTGTGGAATGTATATATACCCCTCCTGTCCTACAATAAATGGCTCCCACTCCTGCTGTATCAATGTAAACAAGTTGCTCGTCACCCCCCGGTTATTTTGCTGCAGCTGGACTGCGGCATGAAGGCATAAAGGCACACTGCTTCTCATGGAAACTGATGAGCAGTTCCAATAACCCATTTATCTCATTGTAATCTCAAATACATAGAGATATGCTCTATGTATCTCTCTTATATCCATCACAAAGTAACTCATAGCCCTTTACTAGTTTATCTTTAATTGTTAGTGGTTTCTGTGTAGTATAATTGGCTTTTAGGATCACATGGCCAAAAGCATGACATGCTTGAATAGAAAGAACCACCTTATATAGCAAAGACCTATGGGCATGTCAGGCTTTTTGATTTTATAGGCTGAGCAGTACAGGCTGGTATCTGGATAAGTATTCTATTGCAACTGTTATTGACCCTGAATAGGGACTTTGTAGAAGTAGAGAGGCAAAATATTTGAAGAATACAGAGTTTGAAAACTTAAATAAAGTGCAATAAATATTGATTATTTTGATTTTAAAACTACAAAATAATTATTTTCCTGAAGTTCAGTTTTCCTCTGGGAATGTAGTTGAATTATACTTCCTCACTGCCTTCTCCAAAGCTTATTTCTGTACTTGAAGTTAGTAAGGCATGACTATTGACCTGCAGTGGCCAACAAAATCAGAGCAGAAGTGAAGAGTCCATTCCTGGTACAAGGATTTAATTTTAAGCATTTTACTCTAAACTTCTTGTTTCTCAGGTACAGTGATTGTAACAGCAAGTGTGCTGAACCTTATTTTGCTGTATTTGGACCTTCAGGGTGAGTGGAGTGAATTAAAAAAAAAGTTAAGTCTCTGAGAATAAGGTGACATTTGTGACTGCAGCAGGATGTAACCCATCCTAACTAGTACAGATGATGACCTGCAGTACTTAGGTACAAAATTGAATCACCCCAAGATGAATATTGTAAATTTACTCAGTTACTTGTCATAAATTAATACAGTGAAGGAGATACCACAGATCCACAGATGGTGGGCCAAATACCTTGGGTGGTCAGTATTGGGAGAACAAGTGTTAAGCCTAGGGAGAATGTGTAGGTAGCCATCTGTCTCTGGCCAATTGAACATGTGAATATTCCAGCTCTTTAGGCAAAAGCAGAAAAGAGATGACAGTTTTTAGCTCAATAGACAATCTCAAGATACCAACCTTTTTCTTTTCTACACATGCTATGGTTTAGATATGAAGTTTCCCCTGAAAGCTCTTATGTGAGAATGCTAGAAAGTTTAGAGGTGCAATGATTGAGTTATAAGAGCTTTAGCCTAATCAGTGCATTAACCCACTAATAGAAATTGGGTGATAACTGTAGGCAGGTAGGATGTGGCTGATGGGGGTGGTTCATTGGGGTTGTGCCTTTGGGGTGTATATTTTATCCCTGATGTGCAGAGTCTTTCTCTGCTTCCTGATGCCACAACCTGAGCTGTTTTCCTCTACCACACCTTCATGCCCTGGTTTCTGCCTCTCTTCAGGCCCAGAGCAATGGAGCTAGTTGTCTATGGACTGAAACCTCTGAAACCATTTTAACGACAAATTAACTTTTCCTCCTCTAAGATTATCGTTGCCAGGCCTTCTGGACCCAGTGGTGAAAAAACCAACCAAAACAATGCATGAGTTTTCTAGGAAACCCCTACATCCTTGGTTCTAACAAATGACTATAAGCAAACATGACTTTTTTTTTTTTTTTCCTGATTCTTGTATTTATTAATTGAAGGCACATGATTTCCAGACCATGGTTGTGTTTGGTGAACCATTGGCATTAAGATAATGACACAAAACAATGGATGTATACTTAAAGGAAGTGCTGTTCCCCCATCTCAAGCTCATTGTTATTGTACAGGAAGAGAGACTATGTTGTGAATATGATTTCATAAAACTACTGAAATCTAAGATGTGAGATCCCTTGATTATTAAATTAAGGTTTAGCTATTAAATTGTACAACACCTGTCCAAGGGCTGGAAATGACATCATTTTATAAATTCTGTGTTTCATAAAGGTTTGTAACCAATAATGACAACTAGTTGGTTTAAGAGAGAAAGTCCTTGGAAGTTTTTCAACCAAATTTATTCAGTTTATTTCTAAACTTGTGGTTGGAGTATTTATATTGTACATGAGAACAACAAATGTACTCTCAGTGTAAAACTAGGAGATGATCTGGGCATGAGCAGAATAGGCCTTATTACATATAATTTTACTGCTTGCTCTACTCTGCAAAACAAACAAACAAAAAAACATTCAAAAAAATGACTTTCATCTTCCTTGATCCTAATTTTTTCGAATGTGACCCTAAGTACAAGAAAATCTGATAATGCCCTTGATAACACGATTACAATCTCCTCAATGAGGAGGTGATCAGCACTACTAAGAAGAGCCCACTTCTCTTTAGTGATGAGATCTAGGGAGTCTATACAAAGCTACTATTTGATTTAGGGCTGTAATGTCTCCAGTGCCCATTAGGATTATATAGTGGCCACAACTGATATATGACTCCTTCTATGGAGGTCTTGTGTAGTCCTTCTTTTCCTGGACACTGGACTTTGGTTTTGTGTATACATGTTCTTTCTTCCATGATAATATCTGAGAGGCATATAAGAGTACAGAGGGAGACTAACAGTGTGTACTTATATTAGACTGTTGAAGGAGGTTGACAAAGAAAGAACTGAATAGCAAAGATGAGTAGAGTAAGGAATCTGTCAAGTTCATCATCAATTCTTTTCTGAATCTAGATCTTGAAATAACGTTTTTGGTGTTCCTAGCAGTTACAAATAGACTGCTCATTAGTTATGGCTATAGAAATTGCAATATTTTGAACTTAACTTTTTTTGTATTACTATCACTGGGCACAACAATCATAAAAGAACTTGACTATGATTTTAATACTTTTATTCATCAGACTCATCGCCTGTATTTGTCAGGTTTTCCTAACTATGACTAAATATCTGACAAGAATAATTTAGAGAAGAAAAGATATATTTTGGCTCATGGTTTTATAGAATTTAGTTCATAGTTGTCCTGCCCTAAGGCAGAACATCATGGTGGAAGGATGTGGTGGAGGAAAGTTGTTCATAGCAGCAGGAGAAAGAGAGGGAGAGGGAGAGGGAGAGAGAGAGAGAGAGAGAGAGAGAGAGAGAGAGAGAGAGAGAGAGGGAGAGGGAGAAATGTGCCAGGGAAATCCTTCCAGGGCATCCTCTCATGACCTACTTTCTCAATCAACCATCCGTCTATTAATCCACCAAATATATTAGTCCACTATATGATCCAATCATAGCCTAAAAGACTTACCTCTAAGTTTCATTTCACTGGAGACCATTTTTTCCAAGCAAAAGCTCAAACCACAAAATGCCCTAAAATTATAAACTATAATTCTATGAGTGCATTTTTTCCTAACTTTTAAACATTTCTTATTTCCTAATATGTATGGAACTGGTAAGAATTATAGTTAATCAAAGTCCTCCTTACATGAAATATAAATGAATTTTCAAACAAAGTTTGATGTTAAAATAAGATTTTTGATGTCTATATCAATTATTTCAACATCTATGAAATCTGAAATAACTTCATTTAATTGAAAGGTAAAAAAAAATTGAATTGACAAGAATAAAATCTAGCGGTGTATACAGTGAAGTCAGTAGAATCCAGGTTATTTTTGTACATAATGTATGATAAATCAGGTGGCATGTTGTTGTGTCACTGAATATAAAATATAATCCTTATTCCTGCAAGATAAAATTTCCAAAGACAGTAGAATGTGACTGGAATGTCTGTGACACAGTGATGGTCATAGCCGATTTGACTCCTGATAAGGCTGTCCTATTCATGACTCTGTTGGATCTGTTTGTTTGTTTTCTGAAAATCTTGAGAAAGAAGAGAACTATTTCTGATAAGCACCGATGGATCAGTTTACAAAGACATTTCATTATGGACACATTTACCTAGATGCAATCTTGCTCAACACAGACTACAGACAACCACAGCTCTCTTAGACATGGAGTCTGCATTGGAAGGCTCTTAATGAGAGGAATTTAATTCAGATAGTTTGAATGAAGATTATTTATCCATGGATCTATTTAGAAGATTATGGGCAGAAGTGAAGGCACTATTTAAGAGAATAAACATGAATATTGAGTGAGGTGTCCAGAGAAGAGCAGTTTAGGAAGTCATTACCGGCCTTGGGGTTGAAGGGGAAATGGACGAAATAGTGTCATTCTTGGATCTCAGAGAGCTGGAGCAGACAAAGAGGCACAACCCAGGGGAGCTGTAGTTACTGAAATAAGACTTGGCAGCAAGAAACCTGGGAAACAAATAACTGGAAGTCTTTTGCCTTCCTCTTTTGCTCTCCTGCAGAGGGGTTCTAGTGGTTCAAGAGGGTCAAGATGGAGTTTAAGTGAGTATAAAGTAGAAAATATTCAGTGCAGATCCAAATCCCGAAGCCTGGGCCAGTCTCCAGGGCAAACCTTGGGCAGGATGTTTGTATGGGGCTCAGAAAGAATGTCAGAAACCTTGGAAATTCCAAGTAACACTGGTTGGAGAAGTTCCTAAAGGAAAGTAATATTTTGAAGCTGATGGTGCCTAATACCCTCCAATATGGTTGAGTCAAGAAATGGTGGTGAGCCCTTCAAATGCTTTGCCTCATTTTTTGCTGATAACGTTCATCTCTAGGAGGAATGATTACTAATGTTTGATAGTCTTTTAAAAAATCTTGATTTGGGGGAACTTAAGCAGAGCTGGTAAGTAGAGAGATTGGCCTCCAGGCCAAATTCTCCTCATGCTTTCAGCCTATATTCTTTCCTTTCTTCCATTTATTCCAAGCTTTCCTTTGACATTTGAAAGTATTTGCTTTGCTCAAAGGAATTATAGGCAGCAAACCCTTTCATCTTCTTTCCTGGTGGTAACAGTGACCACTTCTCTCAGTAGGATCATCATTGGTTCTTTTACATCAGACCTTCCAACTCTTTGCTTTCTCAGATCTGGCTTCAACCCAGGCTTAGGCTAACACTTACTTTCCTACCATCTGGTCCACTTTTTTCCCTGTTTCATCCTGGCTGCAGTCCTTAGAGTCTACTTAACTACTTCCCACAAATAAATCTTGTATTTAGAAGAAATGTGTAATCAATGGGAAGACTGTGAGGGGAAAAGTGGGAAGTCAATAAAAGAGGGTAGAAAGTGTTCACAGGAATTACTGGCACTTGTCCTGACTAGGTGTATGGGACCAGGCTGCTGGGGAACTGGGCTGCTCTTCTGAAGCTTAGCATACACAGTGAGCTCTGAAGAGAGCTCCTAGTTCCTAGTTCTGAGTTTAAACCTCAAAAAGGATGGAGAGAAAGCAGAGCAGAGTGGACTGAAGCAGAACTGGGAAGCATTGCACTTTGTAGCCATCTCTTTTGGGGACTAGTTTGTTTCTTATTTGCTTATTTTTCTGAAAAAAAAAGCCCCCAATAGGTACTTTCTTAATTCAGGATTTTATTAAAATATGGAAACTTTGCTTTGCAATTGGATCAATAAAATTGACATTTTTGCATTGTGATTTATTGACCAATATGGCCACCCTCTCTCTATGAGGTCTCCACTCCTCTCTTTTCTGTTAGGGCAAAAGATGATCTTGATGCTAATGACGCTTAAATTTCAGAGCCTCTCATTGCCTCATCTCTTTCTGAAAATCTTATGTCAAATTTTGCATTTGTATTTTTTTCTTAAAGCAGTCCCCTCATAATGTATAAGCTTCAAACTTTACACAATTTGGTTGTTGGAGGTGGGTGGGGTGATGTTGGGCCTCAAGAAGGGACATGCTGGGTACAGATCACACATCCTTTTAGTTACTTTTTTTTTTCTGTCAGAATTGTTACTGTCTCCTTTGCTGTTCTGCTCTGCAACACATCTTACAAAAAAATTAATCAGTGACAAATTCTTATGTGATAAATTGCCTTCAAGGTCTTTTTCACAACACTTAGGCCAAGTAAACTTGAGAGGTTTAATGCGTGCATGTATTGAGTGCTGCAAACCTTCAAGGGAGCTTTCAAACCAATGAAGTCTAAATTGTGTGGAAAGGAAGATGCGGAGTGAGTGATTGTATCTGATGCATTACTGCAGTTTAATCAGCAACTTCAGAAAAACACTTCCTTCATTTTATTTTTCCCCTGGCTTCACTTTATATTTAGACTGCATCTACAGGCATGAACATGTATTAAGGAGGAAGCAACAATATATAACTGGGGTCTGCAAACATTCTTGGAATGGGCCAAATAATAAACTTGTTCAGCTTTTCAGCCACACAATCTGTATTCCAACTATTGGGCTCTGATGTTGTAGTACGGAAAGAACTGTGGATAGCACTTAAATGAATATGCCAATAAAGTCTTATTTATGTACACTAAACTTGATTGATATGATTTTATGTATCAGAACATTGAATTCTTTGGTATTTAAAAATCACTTAAAATTGTAAAATCATTCTTAGTTTATTGGCTAAGGAGGCTGGATTTGGCCTAAGGACCCATCACTTGCAAATCTATGATAAACAGCAGTATTAGAGAGTATAAATTCTATAGCATTTAGACTTGGTTTACAATCTCACCAGGAAGTGAATTAAATTCTGCCTCAGTTTGCTGACTCCACAGATCCTTAGCTTTCTCATCTGTAAAATGTGTTTGTATTGCTTTTCTCAAAGGGTTCTTGTCAGAATTGTCAGCGTTTCAAAGTACCACACAAGGTCTCTTGAGAGTAGTAGTCAATGTATTCAAATTCCCTCTTGTTTTCTTGACTACTTATTTGACTGACTTGAACAGATCTCTTACGTTCTCAAGAACTGAAAAGACAAAACCATTCTGAAGTTAAACATTAAGTCATCAAGTTTTCAAGTAACTTAAGTAAATGATTGGGATCATATGACAAAATAATTTCTTTTATATTTGAAATTAAAGTTCATATTGCTACAATTTTAATGTTACACCTTGGAATCATTATTAAAATGTTTAAGTGAAAATAATTTTATTTTTGAATTTTAATAATGAACACTTCATTATTAAATGTCACTCCAGTGATGTATGTTTATATATCAATGTCTGTGTCAGGGATATAACTCTGCTTTTTATACTCCGAAGGTTTATACTGTTGACCAAGGTCACAAAGATCCATAGGAAAAATGAATCACTTCTAGGCATCTGCATCCAATCAGTCCTCCACATGAGGCTTTTAGTTAGGCTAGAATTCTAGGACAGTAGCCCTGCAGGAACCTGATCAGAATTTACATGTCCTGAGTTTTCACTACCTGCCTTCCCATCTTCTCAACATACAGAAAACTTTCTTGCGGGAAGAGTGGTTTGTTTATTTGTATTTTGTAAAGAGAAAAGCTCCTCAGTCAAATTTGGTATCATTAGAAACAGGGGCAAGGCACAGAGAGAGAGAGAGAAAGAACTTGTGGAGGTCAATGGCAATACTTCTGTTTAGATTCCTCTTAGACAAGAAGTTATTTTGTTTCAAAATCTATTCCAGATGTGGAGGATTATTACAAGGGAGTTTTCTCCAGGGCTATAGTCTGAATTTTGAGATTTTTTTTTCAGTCTTTGATACCAGAAACAGTTATTGAGCATCCACCTAGCTAGGAAATGGCCATGTGCTGTGAGGTTTGAAAATGATGAATGCCGCTCCTCATCTTTAAGGAGGTACAGTATAATACACAAGACAATGTAAGACAGGTGCACACATAGGTACACACCACAACAGTAAGTAAGAGGTTTGTAAAGGAAGTGAAATGTCCTATTGGAAATTATACAATCATGATATCATTTATGATTTCAGAGGTCAGGAAAGGCTTCATATGTAACTGAAATTGCATTATAAAATTTTACCAGAGTACAAGGAATAAGTAACTAGACATTTCTTTATAAGTCAGAATTGTTCATAAATTTCAGGCTTACATCATGATATTAAAGTGTTAGGTACATGTTGATTGAAAAAGTTCAAGTTATTCACCTATGGGTAATATTCATAAACAATGTAATATATTTGAAGGTGAAAGCTTTCCTAAAATATACTCTTTTTAATCTTATTGAAGTATATAGCTGTGGAACCCAAACTTTCCTTAGGAGCAGTCATAATGCAAATGCATATTTCTCAAAGGAATCAAGTCCCATGTTGTATTTAGATTTCTCCCCCTAAATGAAGGATCAATCACGGTGAATTCCATTTCCTCTGTCATTAAGCATAAAGGGAATAAAAAATCAAAGTTTTCTTTAAGAAAAATTCACTTATATCTGTAATATATGAAATAAAAGAAATAACTTTCAAAATGCTTACAAAGTACGCAGAAAAACCTAAATAGAGTGTAACATGTTTTGTTAAATATTATACCTTTCAAGCAAGAATTACCTTCTGGGATATAAATAATGTACATAAACATTATAGTTTAATAGTTAATTAATGATTCAATTATTAATGATTTAATTACTGATTAATTATTATTAATAATTGATATTTATATCAGGAAAATTAGACACCAAAGGAGTATTTCATTGATTCTAAAATTATTATCAATTTCTTTTTAGTTTTTATCACTTCAAATTATTTAGCAAGGAATTTGGGTCATTTTTTAAAAGTCTAGTTTCATTACACATGAAAATTAGATAGGCTTAGTTCAAGTTAGTCATGAGCAGATGATGAAATATTGAATCCATAATAAAATAAATTTTGTCTCTCTCCTGATGCTCATTTCAAATTTTACTGAAGGGACTTTAATTGTAGAGATATACTAAGTAGAAATTCAAATTACCACTCAGAAATCCTTTAGCATGCCAAGGTTTTAAAGAAGCAAATATTTGAATAATATATATGGAACTTGATTTCAATAACTATTTGAATTTAAAAGACAAGTAAGTCAAATGAAAAGGAATGGAGAATTACCTGGTACTTTTCCTTATTTTGCAACTTTAAAATTTTAGATGCAATAATGTTTTTCTATTTGATTAAGAGGAACACAATTTATAAGTAATTCCTTTAGGAAGTAGTTTTTTAGGAAGAATATCCTAACATTAAATAGGAAGGAGTGGGATCTTTCACACTGAGCAATTCTCTTCCATTAAGCACTTTTTCTGTCCTTTAAGACTATTCACTATTTATCCAAAGATACAATGAATGGTCAGAAAATTCTATGTTTCTAACCTTGTAGCTTTTTAGCTAGTAATGCTTTTTATTTCTTTCATACCTATTGGTATTGGGAAATGTTCTTTAATAATCTGAATTAATTAATTCTACAGTAAATCTGGAAAAAATGATCTCAACCATCCATCCAATTTGTTGAGTATAACAGATTCACTTTTAGTATGTCTGTCACATAACATCTATAATGTCTTCTGAATGCATCAATTTGGAAATTTAATTGTAATTATTTACAATTTTTGCAACTTTGGCCTATTGCCACCTGAGGTAATTTTTATCTAAAAACAGATTTATAATGACTCAAATATTAGAGATGGAGGTCAAGGATTATCTCTGTTACTAGTACTACTACAACTTCCATAATAAATAATTAATACTATTGCTAAATAATACTTTTACAACAAATACTCTTTTAAATCCTTTAAATATGTTCTTTCTAATCCTCAAAATAACCTTATCAGAATGATTGAAAGATGGCATGATGACCTTATTTCTTCAAGTTAGTCATGAAACACAGAGAAGATAATTTGGAAATCATCAGACAATGGTAATGCTGGAGGCACGATTCTGAATGAAGCAATCTGGCCCCAGAGTCTATGCACTATCATTCTGCTACATGTTTATCTGTATTTACTCAGTATAATAAAAATACATGCATCACCTGAATTAGCCACTGACACAGATACATAGATGCTCACTTATAAATGAGGACAGGTTTCCTTAAAATGAGAAAGGTTATCCCTAGGGCACCTCAAATATAATAGAGAAAGTTACAAAAGACAGAATATGCAGTAAAAATTGTTTTGATAGAAATATGTACAGGGTACAATGGGAATATAATAAATAGATAGCTTATTTAGCTTTTGTTTAGGAGGGAAAAATCAGAAAAGTTTTCATAGGGACATGAATTTATAAACTGCAACTTAAAGTCAAATTAGTGTTTATCAGGAGGATAGGAGAGAATAGTTCAGAAGAGTTACCACATGAGTAAATGCATAAAGAAACAAATCCCGAAGAAATTGCAAGAGGTTTCTTATGGTTGTATAGAAGAGTGTGAAGGCTGAAGACAATAAGAAATGATGTGACAGTGATAAAGAGAGAGTCTGAGAGGAAGACACACAGCATATTAAAGAATTTGAAATTTTCTTATAGAAATTGAAAACTTACAGAGGGTTTTAGGCCTTAAAGTTCTGTGTTTGAATTCTGGGCTCAACACTGTGTGATTCTGTCTCAGTTCTCTCAACTGTGAAGGGCAGGTTATTAGTACTTACCTCATGGTCTGTTAAAAGAAGTGAGAAAATCATCTGTAACATATCTGATTCCTTATCCACCAGATGATGGAGGAAGGACAAGAAGCAAGGAGTGCACAAGTTTATACCTGTGTATGCAGGGGCAGGGCTGATGGCTTTAATGGTTGTAGAGGGGGTGTGGCAATTGATGGGGTTGTCCACAACTTCAGATTTTTCCTCCTTATTATGAGTATGGCAGGATTGCATTTCCTTACTCTCTTTGAACTCAAATATGGTCTTGGAATTCCTGGTCCAGTGAGATATTAGCAGAAGGGATAGGTGTAGGTTTAGATGGGAGCACTGAATTTTCATAGACCATGCAGCTCTCTTTCCACCTGCTAGCTTGCATGAAGGCTTTCATGGAGGTAGAATTCTGAGTCCTTCTGAGATCTCACATGTTCATTAGCACTACCATCAAATCCCACTGTACATGTGTATGGGAGAGAAAAAAATTCTTATTGAGATAAGTCATTACAAATTGGGAAGTTGTTACCAAAGCACAACATCTCCCTTCAACTGATATGTAGCTGGTCAGAGTCTATCTGATGTTGGGGTTTCATGGAATTGGGGTTGCCATAGAAAGCTGCTCACCTGGGGGTAAGGAAAAGGAAAAAAATTTTTTGTCATTGAACGATAACTGGAAACTTGAGTTTTAATGACCACAAAATTTAAAGGACCTGTTTTGAAAGGCTTGCTCCAAAAATGACTATAATAGCACACTAGAAAAATTTAAACCAGTCACTGACTGTTGTGGGTTACCCTGATATGATTGATAACATGTGTCTGAGAACTATCTTCTTGCATTAATCTTGTTTTAAAATGCAGAAATGGTATCAACAAGGTATTTGGCATATAATTTAAGCTCAAAAAATGTTAATGCCTTCATTTATTTTTTTTTATTTTATAAAATCCTGCATTGTTTTATGCATTTGTCAAAGGATTGATATCTTTTGACCTGAATAACCACAAATATGATACCAATGAAATCATTAATTTTTTCAATTCAGTGTTCCAATAATTAAGTATTTCCCCTGCAAGCATAAATGTGAGGAGCATTCACTTCCTTTGTTGATTATTCAGTGTGAATAAGGCCTGACTTCTTGGTTCTAACTTAGAAGCACCAAATACTTCTTCATCCCACAGTTTTATCCCTGTGTTGCTTCATTTGTATGGATGTCAACTGAATGTTTTCAAAAACAGAATTTCATTCTGTGAGTATGTGGAGACAGACACTTTGACAATATTAACTTGTGCTACTGGTTGACTCTGACGACTGGGGGTGGGGGGGGCTATGATAGGCTGTGCATCTGACTAAACTGTTTGGTTTGGGTATGTTTTTTAATAACATAAACTGTTAGGAGACTATAAAACAACTAATAGAATATTCTATAGCCTAATCTCTAGAATAGATTGTGAAATAACATCTAGTGCATGGGGGTAAGACACAAGTTGTGATAGGTACAAAAAACATGTGTAGGTATACAGAGGAAGGGATTGTCATCTGAAGATTTGTCACAGCCAGGTATTCAGTGATCAAGATAAAATACACCTCATAAGTAACTGGCACCAGAGTTCAATCATTTCCTTCACCCATACCACCCATTCCCTCCTCCCCTTTTTTCCCTTCTTTTTGGAAAGGAACTGAACAGGAGAGAGTTTGAAGTTCTGTACAATTTAATCATGCTGACCCAGCATTTCCAAGGACCTATGGAATGCTCTCCTAGGGATAAATAGATGAATAGACATAATCCAGGAGTTCACCAAGTTTGAGCATCATTGTTAAGTAATGTCAAAGATTATTCCAGCACAGGGTTTTGGAAAGAATGTAGACAGTGCGTGGAGTACTAACAGGTACAGTCTGAAGTATGTTATCTGAGGAGCCATCACATCACACAGTTGAGAGGAGCCTGAGCATGCACCTTGTCAAATCTCTTTTCCAGGATTTAGCAAATTTTACTTGAACATTTGCAAATGCAGACTTGAGAACATACCATTTTTCAAGTTTGGGGTAGGATCATCAGGTAATCTATTAACTTGAATTTTCCATTTAGTAATCTTTTTCCCACTAAGGAAAGGTTCTAGATACATTAGTTATACTATTCGAAGTCTTATTATTAAATGTATTTTAATGTTTAATAAATTGATTTCAATCAGTTCTTCCATGGCAAAAGTGATAATATGGCTAAAATCAAAAGTTGAATAGATATTCCTTTTTATAAATTATTTTTACATCTATTTAAGGTTAAGAAGATCACCTTCTGGATGTAATGGACTTTCAGCAGAAAAATAGCAGTGGAATTGTCTGAACTCTATGCTAGGAGTATTGGCTTGGAACCTGAGGACCACAGGTCTTACCTAACTACGATCTCGAATACTGGGCATTCCAGATATCATTCATAAAACTCTTTAATGTGGCAGGTGCAAAAATAGTAGCTTATTCTGTAGTTTATTTACAGATGTAGAGACTTTGTGTCCAGTACTGCCTCTGACATATTATGTTTTATGAGCTGATCAAAGGTAGAAACCATAAATCATTCTAATTTGCCCTTATTATTAACCACAGTTTCTTGGTATGTAGATATATAATAAAGGGGATCAAAACAACTTAGTGTTTCTAAATTAAATAAATACCTATTAGATTGACCATGGATTATATTATAAATATCCTTAAGTTACAGCAAGGGGGAGAATTTAATACAGAAATTTTAAAAAAAAGCAGATTGCCACAACTGATTAACTATCAGAACAGGTAACATATCCACGTCTCAATGTCTTTATAAAATAGGCAACTCATGCAAGTTAAGATTAGCCAATAGTGCAAAAGCAATAAATTAAAATCTAAAAATATAGGGGCAAGTAAGAATTTTAATGAAATTTAAAATAAATTCTGCATTTACATGGAGTCATTAATCTTAATAAGAAAGGTGACAGGTTTGTATAAAAGACAGAAGCCACATTAAATTGTGTAGCGTCAGTAATATTATTTAGAGGTCAGATTATTTCAGATAGTAATGTATGAGTTATCTGTATGAGTTTGACTGTATTTCTATAAAATGCATTAAAGTGTTTCTCATTAAAATACCTTTCAGAGGAGTGCCTTTAGGGGAATATACACTTTTAAAAAAGATATTTAAAATATGGTTTTGTTTTTAATTTTTTAACTCCTCACATTGAAATCAACTTCACCGACAGCTTATAATGCACTTGACAGAAAGTAAAGATCATTGCAAGGTAGTTACATCTCCTTGACATCTAAAATATGGTTTTTTTTAAAATTTTTTAACTCCTCACATTGAAATCAACTTCACCGACAGCTTATAATGCACTTGACAGAAAGTAAAGATCATTGCAAGGTAGTTACATCTCCTTGACATCTGAGCAGTTTATTGTCAAGCATTTATTGTCAAGGATAAAGCTTCACCACCATTGGAGGTATTAAAAAGAAAATGCTGC
This sequence comes from Marmota marmota marmota, assembly GCF_001458135.2. Taxonomy (NCBI): domain Eukaryota; kingdom Metazoa; phylum Chordata; class Mammalia; order Rodentia; family Sciuridae; genus Marmota; species Marmota marmota. The sequence goes on from NW_025999932.1 coordinate 18,417,039, forward strand.
TGGTTTAGAGGTTAGATGAAAGAGGACCTAATAAAGTGTTCTGAGCAATAACAGCATCACTGAAATAAAAGACATGTTTCCAAGGTACTCTATGGAGCTGGCCATATTCATTTATTTAGGGAAGCAGTTTCTGATAGGGGCAAAAGAACGTCCTTTTTTTTCATGTTTCTTATAGATGCTTCTTTTCCACCTAGCTCTTAAAAATGGGTGCCATTCAAGGTTCTGCCATTTGCTCTCTTTCTTCATTTCATAATACCCTTATGTATCTCAGCTATCTAACTGGCTGCGATGATCATTGTAACTACCAGATTCATGTCACTAGGCCGCTTCTTTCTTCTTGACTTTACAACAATACATCTAAATACCCGCCTCCCAAGGTCAAAATGATTAAAATTGAACTCACCCTTTACCACCCTAAGAGACCCTCAGTCTATTTTGTGTGTCAGTTCTGTGAAGAGAACCATCGTCTGCTCTTTTGTGCCAGCCCGAATGAGGATTATACCCTTCTCTCTTCCTTCCCATTTCTCACCTGCATCAATAGATTATTAGATCTCCTTCTAGAATATTCTCTTTTCCTTTGTTACTATCACTGTTATTCAGATCTTTTTAATTCTTCTTGGAAGAACATGGATATTGGGTTGATCTCTTTGGTTACGGCTTCTTTCTTACAGCCCATTTTCAGCAGTGTTGCTACAGTAACTTTTCTAGAAGGAAGATAATATCACATTATTTGCCCCATTATTCCAGAACAAAAAGCCATTTTTTTTTTTTGCAGAACACTAGGTTCTCATTGACTCTGTCTGAAATGTTCTTCTATTCTTACTGTATACTGTTTTGTAGATTGAACAGTGAACAATGCTATGTGCTGGGCCACCATTTCTCTGATTTCTGTTTCCAACTTCCATGAGACTCAGAATAGTGCATCCCTTAAATAACCATGGTGAACAAGTGTTAGGTGACCTTCTATGTCTCTATATTTGAATTTGCCTTTTTTCTCTAGTTAATTCTGCTTTTTTAAAAAGTTTGTTTTTTCTTTTAATATCTCTATGTCTTGAAGGTGTTCAATGACTTAATGAATGAATAGGAATCTCCCATATTCTAGGAGCAATCAAACCAGAAGAAAAAAAAATATGCAATCCTTTTTTTTTCCCCAAACGTCAGAAGGTGTTCTTTTTTTTTGTTATTGGTTGTTCAAAACATTACAAAGCTCATGACATATCATCTTTCATACATTTGATTCAAGAGGGTTATGAACTCCCATTTTTACCCCAAATACAAATTGCAGAATCACATCGGTTACACATTCACATTTTTACATAATGCCATATTAGTGACTGTTGTATTCTGCTACCTTTCCTATCCCCTACTATCCCCCCTCCCCTCCCCTCCCATCTTCCCTCTCTACCTCATCTGCTGTTGTTCAATTCTCTCCCTTGTTTCCCCCCCCCCTTTCCCCTCACAACCTCTTATATGTAATTTTGTGTAACATTGAGGGTCTCCTTCCATTTCCATACAATTTCCCTTCTCTCTCCCTTTCCCTCCCACCACTCGTCTCTGTTGAGTTCATTCTTCAATTGCTTCTCTGATTCAAACATACAAAGCTGTATCACATAAATATAAAAAGAAAAACCAAACAAGTATAATCATGATATAAATAACATGGCTGTTTCTGTGGAGTAGACATGGTACAAAAGGAAAGCATAAACTGGTAAGTAAACCTGAAGCCACTTCTATGTTCTCTATTTAGAAGCCAGCAGAGACAGCTAAAAGCCCAGTAGATGTCAGGTAAAGAGGGGAAAGTGCTTTACACAAGATGTATTGCCTAATCGAGGCTTGAGCCTTGGGGCTCAAATAGAGCTTTCCCCTTTCATCATTTCATCATTGAAATTAAAGGATGCTCTAGAGTTGACAGGGCTGAATAAAAAATTGATGAATTAGAAGATATTTCTGAGAAAATTAGCCCAGGACTTCACACTAAGGGATGATGTTTTTAAAATATCTGAAGGATAAATTAAGAAACATGAAGTATAGACTAAAGTTTCCAATATTTATCTCATAAAAGTATCTAGAGAAGGAAATGGATGAAATGGCAGACAAGAACTCGTTAAGGATAAAATAGGTGAACATTTTCCAGAATTGAAATAATTCCTCAGTTTGAAAGTTCATTCCAAGTGTCAAACAGGCTAAATAAAAAAAATATATATATCTTCTTAGGCACACCTTGTGAGACTGTAAAGCAACAAAGTTAAGGAGAGAATCTTAAAAAGATATCAGAAAAGGCAGGGGATTTACAAAAGACAGCTGATTTCTCAATGTAAAAGACTATATATAGACAATGAAATGATGCCTTCAAGGTACTCATTACTGGAAGGTGACTGTGGATCTAAGATTTTATTCTCAGTTAAATTATAATTTATGATTAAGAGCAAAATACGGCATTTTTTTTAGTCTTAAAGACTAAGTTTATTACAGATTATCACCAAAAGAATTATTAAAAATATATCTTAAAATCTAAAGCAAACATACAGAGAAGATGTTACTTCTGTAAACAATGGTAAGTACAGAAATTCATCAACTATGTCAGGAAATTTAATTTTCCATTGTCCAAAGGAATGACTGTTTTTGTTGGGGGATTGAGCTCAGAGCCTCACACATGCTAGGTAAATCCTCTACCACTGAGCTACATGACCAATCCAAGGCTGGCTTTAAACTTGCAATCAACCTGCCTCAGTCTCCTGAGTTTTTAGTAAAGGGCCATATAAAAAAAAATTATTATAATTTATCATTAACTGATCAATAACATACATATACAATGAATCATATGAATATATATATATATATATATATATA
>NW_025999932.1:18420986-18443421 GCF_001458135.2 Marmota marmota marmota
TTGTCCTGCATTCTTTGTAATCCTTTTTTCCCTTGTTTTTTCATGTTGTTCACGTTACTTTCTAGCTCTGTTTGATTGCTGTGTTTCTGCTTTCTCCTATAAATTTGTTTTGGTTTTGTATATCTCTGTTGTCTCTCCTTTGTGGTGGGAGACTATGCCTAGAAATGTTGGGCTTTATTGTACTTTAAAGCTGATTCATTCAATTCATAAAAGGCTTCCGGATTCTGTATGCATATAGTGATTTGTTGTTTGTTCTTAGGACTTTATGTTTAGGTTAGGTGCTATGATGGTATGAGGGTTAGTATGTCTTGGCTACTTTAGAAGATTGCTCTACTGAAGGGGGATATTAACAGGCGATTGGATCAGGGTGTTTGGTAGTAGCTAGGTATTTAGGAGCCCTATAGACAGCCTCGAAACATTCACCTATTTGCATTTAGACAATTACATGTAATGGAATACGTAATGCTTGGGATGAAAGAAGGAAGGTGCTCTTAAAAAGAAAGAAGGAGAGAGAGATAGATAGATTAGAGGAGAATGGAAAGAACAATAAAACTTGAAATGGGAAAGAAAGAAAGAAAGAAAGAAAGAAAGAAAGAAAGAAAGAAAGAAAGAAAGAAAGAAGGAAAAGGGGAGAAAAGAACAAAGAGGAGAGTAAAAAAGAAAAAATTGAAGTCTTAGAGATCCATTTTCTTCTCTTCCAGTAGGCGGAGCTGTGCCCTCCAAGCTGAGCTTCTGCCCTCTATGTGCCGACAGCAATCCCTGTAAGGCGGCTCCTGGGAGTCTCTCAATCCTGTTAGTCCAGAGCCGTTTCACTTCTCCAGCCCCTCCCCTGCCAGCCAGCCAGCCAGGTCCTGTTCACCAGAGGCGGTTCCCCAAGGATCTGATTACACTTGCAGCCCCACCACGTGTCCTATATCCCGAATGACTGAGCACCCTCTCTGTCATTCATCTAAGCCCCAGTGCTGTGGTGTGGTGATCTGGGAACCAACAGTTTAATTTTTCCGGACCCCTTTGGTGGGCACGCCCCTGGAAACTGGTGGCTAAGACCTTGGGTGTTGCCGCTGGTGGTAAGAGGAGTTGGGGATCGGGAATCACCTCTGCTTCCCTACAGACAAGCCCCTGGAGAGATTCCCGAGGTTTCCTGGCTGCTTGTATCTGGAGGGGGTGGGAGTCCCACACCTGCTAAAGTGGATTCCGCTGGGAAGGAATTCTGTCGGCCAAACTCCGGTGATGTCACCTCTCTGCTTTGGTGGGCCCCAGGCTCCTTGCCAGAGTGTCTGAAGGGAGGGGTGGGACTGGTGGGACTGGTCTGTCTCTGGTTGGTTTCAGCTCCTGGTTCACTATTTCATGAAGGCTTGGCGAGAGACCTCTTCCTAGAATCCCTGTGCCGCTCCTGCTGTGCTGCGCCTCAGAGGCTAGCCGCCCAGTCGCGGGGGCCGCGGGCGGGCAGCCAATGGTCATCAGTCGCGCGGGCAGTGGCTGGTGGGTCTGGACCTCTGCGCCGCGTGGCGGAGATTCACTCGTCTGGGGCAAACTGTCACCTCCAAAAATCCTACCAATTCCTGGCCGGTCTCTCTTCAGTGGAATTTTGCTAGGAGTTTCTCAGCAGGTCGAATCTAAGCGTATCAATGTGTCTCTCTGACCCCGTTATTGAGGAGGTACTGAAAGCGCTGCCTCCCCGCTCGCCACCATGTTGGATCCAGGTGTTGTTTTTTTAAAATACAGTTACAGTAGAGTCCAACCTGCTGAAGGACTCTTAGGACTATTCTGGAAGCCTGGAAGTGAGATGTATTGTCCTTTTCACAGGTAATACTTCATATTTGTCATTGATGTCTGCAGAGTATATTGAAGAGAGAGACCCATGTCTATTCTGGGCTGAGAGGTTTCTAGGACAATATGGGAAGGAAGGTTCTCAAAGCCACCCATACATGATGCTCCCTGCGCACACACGCACACAGGACCAGTTAACCTTTGGTTAAACAAGCCGACTTCTCCATGGGAGCTGCGTGGCCCATAATCTCTACAAAATTGCCAGGGGCCTGCACTGGGAGAGCAGCCCAGAGAAACCCAGATTGCTCAGGTGGAGATGGCTGCCCCTGCTGTCCCCCATGCCGGGTTTACACTGGGGCATTAACCCGCTGACATTTCTGGACGCAGTGCTCCTTGAGCTAAGCGGACCCAGCGATGGACAGCAGAGGTGCTTCCAGACCCGAGTAGGCACCAGAGAGATCACAGCCACCTTTATTTATTTTTGTTTTGGAAATCCTTAAACTACCTGAAGGAAGAAAACTATTTGGGCTGGCTCTGGACAAGGCAAGAATTCCTAAACTGCACCAAATTGGCTCTCTCCAGAGCTATGCAGTCCTTTTAAAAAGGTTGTTTTGAGCCTAGTGTGAGCAGTCTAACTATGCATTTATTTTAACAGAAGAAGATATAGCAGGAATTAAAATTATATTATAGTGGCAGTCTATTATCTTAAACAGAATTAAACAACTTCATTCAATTAAATAATCTACTGTGATGCATACCTGTAACAACAGTTAAAAATTATAGACAGATTTAAGGACCTATTAATATTTATCTGTATAAGGATGGCAGAAACAAGAGAGAAGTCTATATTTTATTGTTTTTAAAGTTTAAAGGTTTTACAGGTGGGCAACAGCATAACTCAATAGCATCACCTGTTACTAACTAGTGCTTATAATAAAACATGTTTTAGAGAATATTTTAACAGCACAAATCACAGAGAACTCAATTTTTTAGACAAAGGAAATTAATATATACTTAAAGGACGAAAGTTTAAGAATTTAAGATTAGCAATTAGCAGTTCTTCTTCAAGTGTCCTTATAATAGCACCAAGTTTAAATAAAATGAAAACAAAGTACAAAGAAAAAAATCAAGTTTAGCTTTAAATTTTGTAGATATTGTATGTACCTTCTGTTCTATTTGTAAATGTATTTAAATAGATATTTTAATAATATTTTATCCTGACTTTAGATGATTTAACAAAAAACTGTTTCAATCAAGGAGTTCATAACAAAACACATATAAGCTAACATAGGTTTAGGCCATAATATCAAAAGACATGATTCTGAATTCCACAATCTTTTTTAAATTTATTTTTCAGCAGCATTCCATTTTATTATTATTATTTTTTGTCATGATTAATTTTCAAAATTAATTAAAATCTTTCAAAGATCAAAATTCTCAAAGTATAACTCTAGAAAAAAAATACAAAAAAATGTTTAGACGACATTTATTTAGACATTTAAACAGGGATTATTTAAGAAACAAAAAAATGACAAAACATTTCATAGTATTGTTTACACAACAAAATAGGCCAAAATAAAAAATAAACTTTTGCAAGCATGAGAATTCAGTTATACCAATAATAGTCGCATGGAAATAGCAGTTATGAACAGAGAAACCATATATATAGAAAATAGGTCAGAAAGCAAAATGCACAATTGCTTATTAATGTGATTGGCAATTGGAAGTTCTTTGCTTTATAATTGCAATCATCTGAAATTCTATGATGGCAATCCTAAGCCTTTTAGGATTAGGATTGCCATCATAGTATCAGTCAAAAACTGTGATCAGTTACCACTGCATAACAGTTACCTGAAAAGCTGAGATTTCAAGGAATTTTATCTTTCATAAATGCAGATGAACAAAAAAGGGCATATCTTCATTTATTGGGGAAGTTTCAGTACTTTTACATGTGCACATACAATATTTCCACACAAAAGTGGCATTTGGGTAATGTACCTTGATGGAATCAAAATTGTGAAAAAGTTACTTAAAATGAGTTAGAAGTCTCTAAAAAGTCTATAAAATTTTACCTCTAGTATTTGAAGTGATTTGAAGGTGATCTATATAGCATAGCAAATTGTCAAATATAATACTGACAATTTAAAATAGTAAAAAAAAAAAACCCTAAAATACTGAAGAGAAATTTGAATATATGAAAAATTATGCTGCAGGGATAGATTTTGGGAAATTTCATGGAGGTGTTTCTAAGAGTGGACTGACTTGCACCATCATTAACTGTGTTTTAAAGTCCTGCATTGTCAGGAATAGCTGCTGATTTCTTTTAGGGCATGGGGCATGGGTCTCCTTGGACCGTATATTCATATTCACTTTGTACATGTTGTTGCTCTTTTTGAAATGCTTCTATGACCCCATATACACTGACATGAACATTCACTCATAAAATTTTCCATCTTCTGTGACATGATTCTGGGTCCTTTGGGTTTGTCAAAATCCATTCTACATTCACTCATATGTGCATCACAGGTTTGGTGGGAACAACAGGGTGGTGGAACAGCAACACCTCTGCATAAGTGAATTCTCATGCCACTGAGCCCATGATTATTTTCAAGCCAAGGAGTAACTTCACTAGCTTCTTCCGGCAAATGTGACTTTAATTCATCAAAAGTTTCTGGAATGTCTTCAGTGGAAGGAATCTTAGTGCAGATAAATGATGCATTTTTTTAAGCAGAATTTATGTGGTTGCTGTTATCACACATGATCAATCCCTTCCCCTGAATTTGAATTTCTGTTCCTTTTAGTCTCTTTTCTTTTCTTTCTTTCTTTCCTTCCTTCCTTCCTTCCTTCCTTCCTTCCTTCCTTCCTTCCTTCCTTTCTTCCTTTCTTTCTTATTCTCTCTCTCTTGCATGAGAATATCTGTTTGAAAGATTTTAGCTTTCTGGATTTCAGTATTTGAAATTTTAATCTTTTGAGGTTGTGACTGGGAATTTTATGCATTAGAGGTTTTCATATTTTGGGATTTCAACATTCAGGATTATGGTGTTACAGACCTAGTCTTGGGATTATGATTGGCACTAATAAAATGTATCATTCAACAAGAAAAACATAAAATTTTATTTAAAAATCTTGCAGATATTTTCAAAAATATTTAATATTTTATAACTATACAGTTTTACATGGTAATGTTTACATTCTAACATTAAAACTATGAATGCTAAACCAAGTTCACAGACATTGGAGACCTTGAGCCTCAAGGCTTTAAGCTATTTGGAAACTCAGCTTAAAGATGATACTTTTCACATGGATTTTCGTGGGTGTATCCTTTGAAGTATCAGTAATAAAACTGGGGCAAGTAAAGCTTCAATCAAAATTTTAAAATTGTTTTGTTTTTTACATCAGGCAAATAAAAACTCTTGCAAATACAGAATCACATGCCATTTTAGATGAAAACAATCCTTCACGGAAATACAATGCTTCCTGAGATTCTGAGTTTCATTTTCTACCTCTACAGACAAGTGCCCACACTAGCCTGTCATTATAGACACTTATGTGAACAAATTGGAGAAAGGCTGCAGGCAGTTTCAATTGAATTGCACACTGTAAATCCACCCAAGGATATTGTTTCAATGTTCATGATAATGAAGAAACAGGTGTACAACTCCTCCATTCTTACCCTGCCTGGATGTTTTTAGATGAAAGAAACTGGTGGCAACTCTGTCTCCATGTTGCTTCTCTGAGAGTCTTGGCATATTGATCAATTCCCAAGCACCTGGTTCAAAAGAAGCAACAAAATAGTACTTGAAACAGCATTTACTCCCTGGATGATAATCACTATGAAACTTGCTACCAAATTGTAATCACAACAAGACAATTAATACTAGTAAGAAGACTGTATTACCTGTCATATTTATTGTTCCTCATATTTCAAAACCTAATTTATAATTACTGTTTCTCATTTTTTATATTGTACTAATAGTAACTTCTTCTGATATTGCTGATAATATCAATTTGAAATCTGATTTTATAACATGGTAATCATCAACTGAATCATTATTATACCTGATCACAATGAATCTAAAAACAACAACAAATCTTAACAGTTTTTTAATACATATGCAGTTAAAGCATGTATTTGGAAGAATAAATTGAGTTATTAAACAAAGTTAACAATTTTTCTTAATTTCTAAAATTTAAAGTGATTAAGTTATCAATTATCAATATGCATATATATGCACGCATAAAGTTAAATATAATATTTATTATAATTTGTTTCTATAAAACTCCAATTACATTTTATCATATTCCCTATTATAGACATGAAAATAGGGGCTGGGGATGTGACTCAGTTGTAGAGCACTTGCCTAGCTATGTGTGGCAATGGGGTTTATCCTCAGCACCACATAACAAAATAAACAAACTAAATAAAGTAATATTTTAAAAAACCTAACACACCAACTGTTCCATTGGAACTGTTAAAAACAGTGTTGGTATAACTTGCCATATTTTACTGTTTCCTTTGAAAATCTTATGACCAAATTGAATGACATGAAAATGTAAATATTGTACTGAAAATAAGGAACAATTATGAAACAATACATTTAAACAATTTCCACTTACTAACACATATTTTTCTGTAAGTGTAATGCTAGAAATGATAATATACTTCTCTCAAAGTCTGTCTGTATATACTGTTAGAAATTACTTTTATAAAATATGTCAATACAATATTTATGAATTGGTCATCTGTAAATCTCCATGAACTATATATACTATGCATGCTTAACTGAACATCTGAGTATATACTTTCAGGTCTATTTGTAGAAGGAATCTAAAACCACCTCTATAATTTTAAAGCCAAGAGAAATAAAGGTAAGCAGTAAAAAGACATACTAAAGGAAAAGCTAGATTTTGAAGACAGACAAATCTGATTTTTTTATTTCATCTGGGCAAGTTATTTACTGGGGTATCCTGAGGCTGATCACATAAGCCCCACATTTTGCTCATTCCTACAATGGAGCTCTAAAAACCTACCTTACACAATTATCTGAACTTAAATCAACGAAGTTAAAGTTTAAATAATACTGAAGTTATAGACACATGAAAATTTATTACAGTACTATTATAAAGTGTTTGAACATTTTGAAAAGCTTTCTATCCATGGTTTCTTTTTTTATCAGTAGAAGATTCAACAATTATTTTGCTATACATGATACATTTGTAGAAAATTTTAGAACCTGACACTTTTATTGTTTTATGATGATACTATACTAGTTCAAGTTGGAAACAAAACAACATAAAAATGAAAATGTCTGGTATATTATGCCTTAAATGACCTGAGTGTTTCCTGGAAATATCTTGCATCATTGACTACAAGAAAATCAGTTTTTTTTCCCTCACTCTGAGTAGACGGCCATATATTCTGAGTCCTGCTATTAAGACTATTAAGACTATCAGCACTAATAAGTTTTAAGGTTTTAATTGCCAAAAGCAAATGCATTAAAAACCCTGAATAAAATTGTCAAACAATAAGAAAGGGATAATAGTTTTCAAAACATACCATTTTTCATCTTTGATCTGATGTTTGAAAATACTTTGGATTTAAATGGGGCAAGGAGGCAAAGATTGAAAATTTGTTTTACAGAGACAAAGGGGACTAATTATTGAGCAGACTTTAATGATATTGTATGGGGAGACAACAATTGAAAAACAAAGGGTGTTTCAGAATCCTGTTCAGTTGAAAAATAGCATAAAATGTAAAAATGGGTTTTGCATTACTAATGATCAGGATATTTGTATTTACATGTTCCTGCTTCAAATTGTCCTTGTGAAAATTGATGGTGATGGCTTCAGATATAAAAGCTGGTGGAAGAGAGTACACTTTAAATTTTACCCACTGATGTTATAAGTTATTGGATGCTATTAGGAGCTCTTTTAGAAAGATTTATGATAATAAGTGTTCCTTACAAAGCCCATCATTTCACAGAACAAAAGTGATGCTGCATTCATTGTGTATGATTAATGATTCACACGTAATGAGGAAAAACGTTCAGGACTAATCTACAATTGTAAATGAAAATGAACTTTATAAAGAGATTTTTCTTGTTAATGTCAACAAAAGAAAGAAACCCTGCATATGCAGGATGTTTGTGAGTATTTATATTAGCTAACAAGAAACAGTATATCAAGTAATAAGACAGTCTGTTAATTTGTATCATAATTAAAAATTCGCTTTCTGTAATATCTCAGAACTTTAGGCATGTTTAATAAAATTTAGGTGGTGTATTTATTTTGCTACCTCAGATATAGTATTAATGAATGGGCTGATTCAAACCTAATTTGCATAGCAAGTGAATATAATTTAAATCAGTCTTTCATTACACACTCACAAGAAAATATTTATTCTGTAGTGCATTTGCAAGCAGAGAAGCAGCAGAGTTTATTCTAAAAGATCAGATATATGGGAGACACCTTAGGCATATTGTTTGAATGTTTTCTTGCCGCTGGGCTCTGGCATCTTGGTCATGTATCTTGAAGAAGTGAGATCTAAACCTCATTATGGTGTTAAGACCCTATAAACATAGAATGACAGATGTTTGTTTTTACTGCTTGTGTAAATATTTCTTTTCTTATTTGACCTGTGTGTATTTTCCAGTTTAAATCATACCCAGTTTAAATCATATGCTTCTCCATCTTCTCAAGGTAGAGAAGCATAATTCAGTAACTATATATATATATGTATATATATATATATATATATATATATATATATATATATATATATATATATATATGAGATTTGCTTAATCTATTCATCTATTCACTGGCATCGGGGCTGGTCCAATATCTTAGCTATTGTGAATTGTGCTGCTATAAACATTGACATGGCTGTATCATTACAGAATTCTAATTTTAGGTCTTTTGAATAAATACCAAGGAGTAGGATACCAGGTTNATATATATATATATATATATATATATATATATATATATATATATGAATGAGAGCTAAAAAAATTGCTTCTATGAAGAAATCAAACCAATCCCCTCAATATTTTTAACCTTGTATATATTATGGCAAGCTTATTTTTGTACATGGAACAAAGTTAGAACTTTGACTTCACTTAAAACTTTTTATGGAAATTTATTAAAAAATCCTAGTCACAGAAAATATTTTATTTCATTATTTTTTTTTATTTTTTCTGATATATGAATCAGCCCTGTTTAGTTGGTTTTTCCTTCTTTGAATATAGACAACTCACTATCAGTGTGCTATTTAACTGGGCTAAGACAGGATAATTGATTGCCTGTTCTCTGATTAATTTTTAAAAGTCATAATGCTTTGGATCTCATATGAAATCTATATCCTTTAGTCAAATACTGTCTTCTGCATACAGATTTTCCCTTTATTTTTCTTTTCTTATCTTTCATGGCGCTAGTCTCAAATGGTTTGTCCTTTACCTTGGAACTCTGTTTCCTCTTGTTTCATATTGACTTCTAGTTTACTTGTGTCTCTGTATAGATTAAATACCTTGGAGTACTCAATACAGTTTCATTGATTGTCTGACTCCAAACCCCTCTCCTGCTACATTCTGATCCTTGATCTCTCTTGATCCACTCTCTGAAATTGACCTATTACCTGTACTTAATTACTCTTTCCTTGCAACCTGAAACATCAAGTTCAGTGGAAGAGACATCTCTCCAGGTATGTAAGAAGTGTTGTAGCAAAGTTTCATCCCAATTAGAGCTAAAAGAAAAAATGCAGCTAATCACACCCTAGTTAACTCTTATACTCTCTACATTATCCAGCAAGAGAGTACAGCTACTTCCTGGTTTACATTATTATGTTTTTATTCCAGTTCCCTGACACAAACTAACCCATGCTGTGCAGTTTAGGGTAAGATATCCAGTTATAAAGCCACACTGCCAGGTTCAAATTCCAATATTTTATCCTATGATGACCAGAAATGACAATTCCCCCCACCTCAACTTTTAGCACAGTTCTCAATTTGAGATCAGAAAAGTAATCCAAGATGGAATCTTGCTAATCAAGGTGTAGGAGAAACTTACTGGTTCTTCAGACATACTGTATCTTTGGAGCTCTATTGCTAAGGGTAGGAAACAAGTGATTTGTTATTTATATGTTTTTTTGAAAAACAATTAAGTGCTTAATATGGTCCATGCATTGTGATAAAAATATGTATTTTTTTTTCATGTGTTACGTTTTCCCTTTTAACCAATGGATTCCTTAGTTCTCCAGTTAATCACATAATCAAATACCCAGGGAATATGAGTAGAATACATTAAAATAAATCAATTTAAGCTGGGGATGTAGTTCAATTGGTAGAGTGCTTGCCTTGTATGTACAAGGCCTTGGGTTCAATCCCCAGCACCACAAAACAAACAAATAAATAAATAAATTTAAAATTTCTATGGTAAAATTAGATATCTAATGGAAATCTAGATACAAGAGAAATTTAAATGCTTATATGAGGTGAATAAGGCAACAATAGAAATTTTGGACAGAAAAATGTTCCCTTATATATAACTCAGTTATATTTTTATAAGAAGGGAAAAGAAGGGCAGATTCTGCATTATAAGGAGTGGGAGTTTCACAAGAAATCACTTACCTCTTTTGGCATGTAGGTGAAAAAGTAAATTTAGTAAAATTTGCAGATCTGGCATTTATACATTGCTTGTTATCACATTTATTCTTGATATTTTCTGATATTGACACTTGCTTCTTTGGAAAAAATTTCTACCACTATTATTTACAACTGTTTAGGAAATAATAGGATGTCTATTCCCTAAGACATCCTAAAATTTCTACAATCTGTACTTTTGTTTGTACTATTATCTTGTCCAAAATTTCTATCATTGGATTACATGTTTTAAGAAGAAAATAAATATATTACAACCTCTTTCAAGAGCTAAAATTTTTGTGCAATTTCTTTTGAATCCCCAGAAAGGGAGAGAGGGAAAGAGGGAGGGAGGGAGATAAGGGGGTAGGGGTGAGGAGACAGAGAGAGAGAGAGAGAGAGAGAGAGAGAGAGATTAGAACAGGAGAATTTGAGTTTTAAAATGTAGCTTAATTTACATACCTTGAAAATCAAAACCAACCATATTCACAGAGACTACTGTCTATGTTAAATTCAGTTAAATAGACTTTACCATTTCACTGACTTCAACATGATTTTATTATTCTATGAAACTCTTGCCAGAGAAGATAAAGGTTGAAAGCAAGATTATTGCTATAGAGAAAAACATTTAAATGAACATCAAACTGTTAAATTCTTAAAAAACATAACATTTATCAGTGAATTACCCCCAAACTCTGAATCTCCCTCACTTTAAAGCCTAAGCCCTGCCATTTCCATTAATACTATGCTAGTATGTTATACCCCTTAACCTTTTATTTATGACAGTAGTATATTCCTCAATAAATTTGCTCTAAGTTTTCCTTCAAAAGTGCAAGATCTTTATGAACAATATTTCTAAGTAGATTTGTTCCCTTCCAATGGTACCTACAGTTCTCTACTCTGTCTGCTTTCCATATTTTCTCCTTATTTCATCCCTTATCTCTGGATTATGGTGCTGGAGCTGCCATAATGTAGAAGAGGAATTTATATTTAAAAGCCACTCTCTGTTTAGAAGGATAAGGCAGCTTTCAGATAATATCTATCTTTAGATTTAATATCCTCTGGGGAAAATGCATTTTATTAAGAAACCTCATATAGTATTTATTCACTCCCCTTGGATAGAAAAGAAAGCTCTGTATACAATGTTGGGGACGTTTGGTGTTGTAGTTGTTTTCTTTCTTAGTAGGGAACCCACAAAGGGGAATTAGGAGGTTCTTCCCACATTCTTTACTCAGATAAACAGGCTTTTTTTTTGTCAACTGGGGATTACTGAATTGCTTAAGAAGTTTCATTAAGTGCTAAAGATAATATATTAGCTCCTCTTTCCAGATACACACTGTAGTTTCCCATGTGATGTTATTAAAATGAGACAAACCTGTCTCAGGGAATTAGTTAACTAAAGGTAGGAAACTACGTGCAAGATGCAGAATTGACCAAGCACCTAAACCCTATTAAGGACAAGCTGACAAATTTACCAGTCTTGTATAGACCTCTGAATGGAAAACTAAAGGAGCTAAAAGCAATAAAAATGTAATTGGTTACTTGGCAAGGATTTTTAGAATGCAGGCTGTGTGCTGAAAGTGGAATGCAAATGTGATGATGTGTGGGACTATAGTATACAAAAGATAGCTGATGAATGCTACAGCATTTTTGCCTTTTTGGGGGTACATTTTTAGAAAAAAGAAAAAAAAACATGTTCAATACACATTTGGATTAAGAGAACCAAAAAAATTCTAACCCATATATAACATTCATGAAATAAGTTATTAAAATATTATTGCCAATTTCACTGCATAGGTAATTCAATGAAAAAGAAGTTCACATTGGCATCAATATGTTTATCCATACATTGTTTTAACACATTTTATAGATGTCAATTCTATATAGATTTCCCCATCTCTTGGTTTGGCAAGACCGAAAAATGACTATAAACTTGGGAAATTAGTTAGAATTATGTGTACCTGACTTGTCAGAAACAAGCTAAAGATCATGGTTGAAGGAAACAATAATGAACTCTTTTTCATCTTGCTCAAAATATATATATATGTTTTTACTAGAGCTTTGTAGTTATACATAATGGTTAGGCTTTTCCTGACAAACTCATACATGCTTGTAAATCTATTTCGGTTCATGATCCTCCCCTTTTCCCTCTCTTCTCTCATTTTCCTGTCTCTTCTCTACTAGACTTCCTTTTGCTAGTCTAGGATTTTAAATTTGATTGGTTCTTTGTGTTACCTTGTTATTTCTTCCCCCTTTCCTTCATTTTACTCTAATTCCCACATATGAGAAGAAAACATTTGACCTTTGAGCTTCTGAATTTGGCCTATTTCACTTAGTATGATCTCTGTTTCCATATATTTACAGGCAAATGCC
This sequence comes from Marmota marmota marmota, assembly GCF_001458135.2. Classification (NCBI taxonomy): domain Eukaryota; kingdom Metazoa; phylum Chordata; class Mammalia; order Rodentia; family Sciuridae; genus Marmota; species Marmota marmota. The sequence goes on from NW_025999932.1 coordinate 18,433,766, forward strand.
AAAATTTCATTCTTTTTATGGCTGACTTGAACTCCATTGTATATATCTACCACAAATTCTTAATCTGTTCATTTATTGATGACCATCTAGGTTGAGCTCATAATTTAGCTATTATAAATGTGCTTCCACAAACATTAAGGTAACTATATTATTGTAGTATGACAATTTTAGGTCTTTTGGGAAAATACCCAGGGGTGGGACAGCTGGGTCATAATCAGGTCATTTTATCCCTAGTTTTTTGAGAATTCTCCACCTGCTTTACAGAGTGGCTGTGCTATCCTAGTGTTTACCAACAATGTACAAGTGTATCTTTTCCCCCACAACCTCACCAGCACTTACTGTTTTTCATATTCTGAGTAATTGCTATTCTGACTGGAGTAAGAAGAAATCTTAGTGTAGTTTTGATTTGCATTTCCCTGATTGATATAGATGTTGAACTTTTTTTTCATATATTTGTTGGCCATTTATGTTTCTTCTTTTGAGAAGTTTCTGTTCTTTTGCCTATTTGTTAATTGGGCTATTTGGGTTTTGGTGTTATGTTAAGTTTTTTGAGATCTTTGTATATTTTGGATATTAGTCCCCTATCAGAGGAGTAGCTGGCTAAGATTTTCTTCCATATTGTAGGCTGTCTCCTTACATGGTTAATTGTATCCTTTGCTGTGCAGAAGCTTTTAAGTTTGATGGCATCCAATTTATTGATTTTTGGTTTTATATCTTGTGCTTTGGGGATCTTGTTAAAAAAAAAAAGCCAGTGCCAGCTATATGACTGAGTGTTGACCCTATGTTTACTTCTAGTGGTTGAAAAGTTTCTACTCTAATTCCTAAGTCTGTGATACTTTTCAATTTGAGTTTTATGCAGGATGAGAGACAGGTGTCTGGTTTCATTTTCCCACATAGAGGTATCCAGTTTCCCCAGCACCGTTTGTTTTATAGACTGTCTTTTTTTCCAAGATATATTTTTGACACCTTTGTCAAATAGCAAACAGTCATGGGTATGTGGATTTGTGTCTGTGTCTTCTATTTTGTTCTGTGGGTCTTCATGTCTATTTTGATGACAATATCATTCTGTTTTTGTTACTACAGCTCTCTAGGATAATTTCAGATCAGGTATTGTGATTCCTCCTGCTTCGTTTTTCTTGCTTAGTATTGCTGTGGATATTTTGGGTCTCTGATTCTTCCAAATAAATTTAATTTTTTTTTCTAATTCTTCAAATGAATGTCATTGGTATTTTGATGTGAATTGCTCTGAATATGTATATTGCTTTTGGTAGGATGGACTTTTTGATAATATTGATTTTGCCTATCCAAGAACATGGGATATCTTTCCATTTTTGAAGGTCTTCTTCAGTTTCTTTCTTCAGTGTTCTCTGACTTTAATTATAGTGTTCTTTTGCCTCCTTAATTAGATTAATTTCCTTATTTTTTGAGATGATTGTGAATGGGATGGTTTTACTGATTTCTTCATCAGCTAAATCATTGTTAGAGTATAGAAAAGCTATTGATTTGTGGGTGTTTATATTCTATCCTGACACTTTGCTAAACTCATTTAGAACCTCTAGAAATCTTTTGGATTTTTTTTTTTGCTTGATTTGGGCTTCTAGATATAAGATCATATTGTCAGCACACAAAGATAGTTTGATTTCTTCTTTTCTGTTGCAGGGCCTGACCTTGCACCTACATGGAGAAATGCTTATCTTGCTCATTGTGCAGCAGGGAAGTCCTAACATGGAAAGCTATGTTTTGGGACAGAGTGCTGTCAGAACACTGGTAAGTGCCATTTCTCTGCTCCCTTGACAAGAAGTTATTCCCCTGTTGGTGCAAGGACAGCCTATGTGGCAGCTTCTGGACTCCTGGTGTCTGGACTTCTGTAAGATGGTATGTTGGTTGTCTCTTCTGGCCTGTCATGACTGTTATTATGTAAATTGGCATATACCCACTGTAAAAGCTATTTTTGCTGCGCAATAAAGCAGATGCTGTTCTCTGAAACCATCTCTGGAGGGGTTTCCCCGTGCCCTCAAGCTCCCCATAGTAGATGCTGTAAGGGTTGGCCCCTCAGAACTTTTCCTATTTGTATCCCTTTGACTCCTTTTTTTTTTTTTTGACTGATCACTCTGGCTAAGTTTTTGAGGACTATATTGAATAGGAGTGATGAGAGTGGACTGCCTTGTCTTGTTCCTGATTTTAGAGAAAATGCTTGTATTTTTTCTCCATTTAATATGATGAATGCATTTCTTTAAACACTAAAAAGAGAAAAAGTGTACCCAATATTTTTTAAAAAATATTTTTAAGAGTACATTATGGGTTATACATAATATTGGGGTTCATTCAACATAATAATAATATATACATAAAGTATAGTGTGCTCCATTTCAGTCCCAAGTGCTCCCCCCGTCCCCGCCACCCTCACCCCATTTTCTTTTCTCTGCTGTACTGGTCTTTCTTCTATTTATTTATTTTTAGTTGATGCTTTATAGATACACATAAAAGTGTGTATATTTATATAATTGTTTTTTTTCATATGTGGAAGATAGAGTGAAATGAGGGTAAATCCCATGAAAATAGAAAGGGGGTCAGTGGAATAGAGGAAAGGAATTGATTGGCAGGTAGAAGAAACTGGAAAAGGGAGCAACTGAGGAATTAATGAAATCAAACAAATTATGCTATGTACATATATAAAATCTACTTTTTAACTTTAATGATGGTTCTAATTCAAGTTTGAGAATATTCATTACTATAAATAAAAACCTAGAATAAGAGTAAGTGCTTTGCTGGAAATATTTTTGGGATATGATCAGTGTATAACTTACAGGTGATAGAAGAACTTTAGGTGGATATGGCTTTAGAATCCATGAGCCTAGAGTAGAGTAAATAAGTAACAATGTTACTGTTCCTGAAAAGGAGAAAGAGGAGGAAACCGAACACTTCTGATAAAAGGGAAATGTATTAGGACTCCATAATAAAGACTATATTGATCAATGCATCAGTACTTAAAAATCATCCTGCATATCCCATATGGAGACTGATAATCTATAGTTTGTTTCTATTTGTTTGCTTATTTGTTTAAATCTTTCTTAATAGCAGAGAGTGTATTCTTCCAACTGTGGAAGAGAAAATATTGCCTTTGCCCTCTATCCTGAATCTAAACATCCTGACCCTAATAGCTAGTTATTCTGGGCTTGACTAGGCTGGTCATAAAAGAGGGCCTTTGACATTTTGGAGGGTTAGATTGTGGATCTGTAGGTCTAATTTGATGATGAGCACAGCTATCAGAATCAAGGGAAGATTCAACTAATCTTTGCTGTAGATTAAAGTTGCATGTCAGTCTTCATCTGTCTGTGCTTTTATCCTTTACATTTCTCCTGGGTGGAGTAAGGAAGAGGGAGAAGGCATAGAAGAAAAATAGCATTTGGAGTTTGGTTAATGCATGAATTGTTATAATAATATTTTTTTTCAATTACTTGCTTTCTTAGAATTTCCCATTTGGGTGATTTTAAGTCTTCCCCCCAATTTCCTAATTAATGTTCAATAGCCCCATGAGAACATGAGAATTCCTGGTTCAATTGATAGAAAGTCTTGACATTTCTAATGTAAAAAATGTGGAAGAGATAAAACCATAGGTATTTAATTTCCCCATCTCTGTATTTCATAGTTTGTTAAACATGCCCATTTTTAACCATTAATTTTCATTTTGATTTGTCACAATCTATGGTGCCATGCAAAACTTTACAAAGGCTTTTTAAAGTTTGTGATGAGAAACACTTTCAGTTTTGTATTTGTTTGAGTATAAGTTTTGTGAATTTTAAATGTTATATTTAGTTTATAAATTGTAAATAATGGATTTATGGGCTAAATTTTCCATGCATTAATGAGAAACCACAAAGCCTTAGAAGTTTTAGACTAACTTGCTTTTGAGCTAATAAATATTTTATGGTTCCTCTGGGGTTATTTTTCAAGCATTACATTACCAGACCTCAACCTAGATTATTTTTTATTTCCTAATATATGTCTTGTTTGTTTGTAATTTCACTCCAAAATGGATATATAATAAATATTTAGTAAATATTATAAAAAGAAGAAACAAATAGTAAGCACCATATTTTAGCTACGTAATTGATACCCGCATTATACAAAGACCAAAGTATAATGCTTCCTTCCACAATTGCCCCTGGCTTTTTGCTTTAATAGGTATTTCAAATTGGAAATTATGAAAGCTTGAAAAGGTTTAGCAGAGGATTGAACAAAAAAGATGAGCAACTTTTAATTTAATTTTTTTATTTCTTCTGTAGTGACTTTAGGGGAGGGGGTCATTGTTTGAATATCACTTGTCCAGATTCTATAGGAAGAGATGAAAAGCCATAATGACAATGTCACTATCAATTTAATGAAAATTTATTTAATGCTTTATACTTATTCAGGCATCACAAGAGTTGCAAAAAGAGACTTAGTGGCTGTGCATGAGGACGTGGAGGAAGTGATCAGTCAATAACAGGTGATAGAAGAACTTTGGGATGGATATGGCCTTCTTGTTACAGTGTGTAGAATTGTAATCAAGAAGGCTAGAATAAAGCAAATAAGTAACAAATATTGCTGTTCCTGGAAAAGAGAAAGAGGAGACCTGACACTTCTGAGAAGAGGAAAATGTGTTAGGACTCAGTAATAGAGACTATATTGGTCAGTACATTCGTACTGATGCACCATCTTGCACATCCTATATAAAGATTGATAATTTATGGTTTGTTTTCATTTGTCTGTTCATTTGTTTAAATCATCATAAAGACATGGGAAGGCTTATGGTGAGGCCAAAGTAGCACTTGCAATATGTCTCTCAGCGATTCTGTGAATTCTGATGCAGAATTCCTGAGACCAGATTCTAAAATCGTTTTATAAAAGTATGGATTCTTTGGCCTCAACCAAAAGATAATAAGTCAGTGTTATTGGTGCTTTATACCATATATTATGACGTCTCCTACCTTAGCAGTAAAACTTAGGGCGCCAATAAAACTTAATAATAAAGGTAAATACTATCAGTGCAATCTTTTTTAAAAATCAAAATTACTGCAAAATGCAAAAGGCGATGAAGAGATTATAAAGCTTTAAATATAGATACAATCAGAATTACTGATCTTTCCTCAGGCTACAGTATAACTCAGCAGGACATTGTATCCTAAAATCCAAACAACAAGAAAATCATGAACTATTACCAGGACTAGGGCCAGCCCTAGGGACAATGATTCCCTTGGCAGCCGGTTAGCTGGTTTATCCCTCCTGTCAGGGAGTCCCGGTGGTTATGTCCTGCTTATTGCTGTAGCTTATGTGCTTCAGTTCTTTGTCCTCTCAGGCTGTCACAAAAGATTACCAAAGTTGTAGGGAGCAGTTGGCTAGAATTCTATAGTCTTTGGCACGATGACTCTGTACCTCATTCCAAGAGGGCTTTGTTAGTCTGTTTTTTACCACTGTGACCAAAATATGCAACAAGAACAATTTAGAAGAGGAAAACCATTTTATGTTCACAGTTTCAGAGGTTCAGTCCTTGCTCTGCTGGCTTCATAGCTCTGGGTTTGAGGTAGGGCAGAGCATCTTGGTGGAGAGACATGATGGAAGAATACTGCTCAGTTCATGGCAGTTAGGAAGAAGTGGGGATTGCAAGGGGTACGACGCCAGGAACAAAATATAATTCCAAAGACAAGCTGCTAGTGACCTACTTTCTCCAGTATTGCCCCAGCTGTGTAGAATTACCACTCAGTCTGTTCAAATTATTAGTTCATCATTGAATCAAATCACTGATCAGGTTACAGCTCTCATAACATAATCATTTCACCTCTGAAAATCCTTGCATTGTCTCATGCATGAGTTTGGGGGAACACATTGTATTTAGACCACATCATTCTTCCCCTGGCCCCCAAAAGTTTATGTTCATCTCACAACACAAAATATATCTAGTCCAAATCCAAAGACTTCTCTGAGACTTAATGCAAGGTTTTGGATGAAAACTCCTGTAAACATGAAAATCAAATTACATATGTCCAAAATACAGAGACACAGGATAAAAATTCTCAGTCCAAAAGGAAGAAATAGAGGCATAGTAAAAAGGATGGGAACAGAAGAGACATCTGACCCAACTGGGCAAACATTAGGTCCTTTAACTCCATGCCAAACATCTGGTCCACAAGTTGATGAGATGCAAGCTCCAAATGGCTTAGGCAATTCCTCAGTTCCTTCCTTAAGGACTTGCTGGATGCAGTGCTTATGTCTTCTCTCTTCTCTCTGTTTTTAAATTTGTTTATTTTTATGTGGTGCTAAGGATCAAACCCTGTATCCCACATGTGCTAGGCAAACACTCTACCACTGAGCTAGAGCCCTGGTCCTCTCTTAAGCTAGCTCTATTTGCAGGTAGCAGCTTTCCTTGGCACATGTTCCACATCACTGTCATCTCTTAATCGAGGGATTCTCCATTGCAACTTTGATATTCTTCACCCAGTTTCATGCATGGACTTCTCAAGGGCTTCCTGCAGGGATTTTTACCCCTGCTACACTTTGCTTGTCCTCCCAGGTCTTCCCTTTAAAGCTTGGTGAAAGCATTCATGGTTCCAGAAGTTCAGCATTCTACATTCCTACACAACTAGCAAGTGTGAATGATGCCAAAGTCTGCTGCCAGTTCCAGTAGTAGTCAGGCTCCCTTTGACCAAGGCTTCAGCATCCTCTGATTGCCTGAATGTCTAAGCATGGTAAGTCAAATCCTGGAGAAACCAATTCCTAGGCACCTGTGTGTGATCTGTGCATCTCCATGGTTTCTTCTCAAAGGAGTTTTCCTTTTTTATACCCTTGAATCCTGAAGACATCTCATGGATTCCTAAGATGCTCTCAAGGCATCTTTACCAATGTCTTTGGCAAAGTACTTAACTTTTCTTTAGTGGTGATTATCTCTTCAGCAACCACAACTTCTTTGGCCCCAATATTACATGTGCTTCTTTAAGGGCCAAGCACATTTTCAAATGTTTTCTCTTTGATTTTTGCTCCTTATTCTCACAGTAAGCTTGTTTATAGAGCTGCTAATAACACTCATGTCACCATCTGAATGCTCTGCTGCCTTGACATTTCCTCTGCCAGATTAATTAATCCATCACCTTTAAACTAAGCCTCACAGAAAGGCTCAGGACACAGGGAAAATATGGAAAACTTTTTGTCAAAATGTAACATAAATGGATTCTAGCTCAATTGCCAATGGATTCCTTGCTGCCCTCTGAAATCTCATGAGCACAGACTTTACTCTCCACATTCTTATCATCATTCTGGTCTTCTGAGATCCCACCAGAGTCACTCATTAACTTCATTCACAACATTCAAATTCTTCTCCAGTCTGCATTTCCAAACTTTTCTAAACTCCTTCTGAAATCCAGTTCCAAATGCTTTTGAACCACATGGTCAGCTACTGGCATAGTAATGACTCCACTCCTCAGAACTAATTTTTCTTAGTTAGGTTTTCATTGCTATGATCAAAATACCCAACAAGAACAACTGAGAGGAGGAAAGTTTATGTTTGGCTCATAGTTTCAGAGGTCTTTCCATGGCCAGCCAGCTGCATTGCTCTGGGCCCTAAGTGAGTAAGAGCATCATAGAAGAAGGGCAGGGTGGAGGAAAGCTTCTTGTTTCATGGCAGCCAGGAAGCAGAGACAGGCTGAAAACAAGGCTGCAGAGGGGATACATGCTTCCAGGTACATTCCTAGTGACCTATTTCATTCAGCCATGCTTCACCTGACTATAGTTACTATCCAGTTAGTCCATTCAAATTATTAATCTGTTAAGTAGATTGACCAATGATTATAACTCTCATATTTTAATCATTTCACCTCTGCATTCCTGCATTAACACAGTAGCTTTTTAGGGATACCCCTTAATCAAACCACAATGAAGTCTTACAAATTTCCTTTTATAGGCATCTATATTTAAATTCATAATCATCTTAGAAGAACTGAAAAACTAAGGAATGTTTTCTAATTCCAACATAAATGAACAACAGAAAATAAATGTTTATTTCTTAGATGATTTAGGGGGCTTCAGATACAAAATTCAGTTTAAACTTCGATCAGAGAAAGTGCATCTCCTGTTGTTAGTTTCGTTTATGCCCACTGAAGTGAATGGTGATAATTAATTGACAGTTTTCATGGACATATATTAAGAAATAAGTTTAAATGTTATTGAAAGATACTTTTGGAGGAGTAAAATAGTTTATATGCCTTTGGTAGTCTTTATAAATAATTTTAAAAGGACATAAAAGTTAAAAGTAAAATTCATGTAAAACTAATCATTTAAAAAAATCCTTATTATTATTTACTATCTACATGGCATGGGTACATAAAATAAGAAGACAACAAAGACAAATATTCTTGATTTAAATATTTATTTTTGTTTAAAGTAAAATATGCTCTATATAACATAAACAATATATATCAGGCATTGTATTGTAGACAAATAGAGACACTTAATATCACCAACCCCACTCTGAGAAATTGAATCACAAAAGCCTTAGTAGAAATTATTTTTAAGTGTTCTTGTGAGAAACAATTTCACAATTTGATCAATGGACAGGGTGTAATATGTGTATATTTGATCGATTTGCGTGACAGTCATAAGAATGTATATGTCCTGTGCAAAGGATGGAGGGGAAAATCCATTTAGAAAGAAAAAAGTAACATCTCCTGTCCTCTGTGACTCTTCCTCATGGTTTTGTTTCCTAAACTATGCATTATAAAGTATGAAGCCATGCCCTATGCATGTAGCCATCAGACAAGAGCAAGAATGGTTTATGACAGCCCATGAACCTTTAGGTCTCAGGGGGAAAAAAAGATTTTTGTATATTAAATTAAGTTAACTCATTTAACAAGTTTAGCTTTCTCGATTTTTCTTAGGTAACTGCTGATAAGTTGTTAGAAATCTAATGGGAAGATAGAGGTAAATGGGGGAATCTGAGGACAAAAGGAAGAAACAAAACATTAAGATTTAGCACCTATTGCAAGAAAACCAAGAGAAGAGAAAAGAAATCAGCAATGGTGACTCAGTCTGTAGAAATCTTATGTGAGAAACAAGGAGATCCTCCCTGCTTAATAGTCTCATTGTGCATCATGAAATTATGGCACAACACAGTGAACAATTCATCAAAACAATCAACTTGATCCTCTATAAGAATGACAATGAATTCAATATTTCTGTTGAAGAATGAAAGAAAGAAAATTCTACATTTTAAAATTGTTTTTAACCAATTCTGAGCATGTATGTGGGTGTTTGTGTATGAATGTGAATGTACTCATACTGAAATAAATGAAAAAATTACTTTTAAAATTAATTTGAGATGCTTTTAATTGATATAACAGAATATGAAACAGATATTTCTCTATTATGAGCATTTGTTTAACAAATATTAGGAATCATACGTATCCCCTGGAGTAATGATTTCTTTTTACTATTTAAGAAGTGTATCTATAGAGGAAGGAGGCTAGAATTGATATTAGAAACCCTTGGTATGAGACACAGCTCCATAATTTACTATTTCTGTGATCATGAATAAAAATTACATCAACTTTTAGAATTACACCTATTGAGAAAAATAATGTCCGTTCTATCAATTTTGATATGATGTGTATCAGATTAAGTAATGAGTG
>NW_025999932.1:18449182-18462899 GCF_001458135.2 Marmota marmota marmota
AGTAAGGATATAAGGATATAAAACATGAAAATCTGCACTATTTTTAATAAAAGATGGAGATTTAAGTTTCCATGTATCCTCCTAAGCCTTCAGAAGGGGACATAAAATTGCAAATGAGAAGTCTGAGTGAAGGAAGGTACCATGAAATCTTTTGAAACTTCAAAGTCTTCCTCTCTTGTCCTGACTTCAATACAACTCACAGGAGAAGTTCATTGGATCCGCTGGGGGCCACCACATTTTAAGAAGATACATCTCACCAGTCTTGATGTAATTCATACATATACACTATGAATACAGAACGCACTTGAGAACAGTGTAGTGTTCCTCATGGGATAAATGATCCTCATTTATCACCCTAGTGTGTCCAGTACTGACTTCAACTTAGAACTGAGAATCTGGGAAAAGACATAATTACCAAGAAGTCCCCAAACCATAGCCTCTTGCCTTAGCTATAGAATATATTTTGTAGGTCATTTAATATGTCAGCTTTATGTTTTCTATGTATATACTTGTAAGTCATGTAAAGGACTTGGCATTCACATTTTGTTCTAAATATCATATTATCTTTGTCAGGAAGTCAGATAAAAAGTCAGGCTTAGGTGATTTCAAGAAGCAATAAAGAGGGTTGGGGGTGGAGCTGCACGGTGAGCTCCAGGCTTCAGTGCTCAGCACCCAAAACAAACAAACAAAGAACAAAAAACCCTACAATCTCATGATAGGGGGCAGTTGTATTTGATATCCTTCACTGAATTTACAAGAGGACAGTTGTCTCTTTGTCTGATATGACAGATAAGATATAGATCTTTTAAAACTTCTATAATTAGGCAGCCATATTATACAGTTTGGTTTATAATCAATTCCTTTTGACCCTGGCCAAAGGCAACTGAGAAGTCAATGAACATTCAAAGTGTGGCATATATGGATTTGTGGAAGTGAAAAGATACTGCAGTGAACTAAGTCAAGGTACCTGATTCTGCTTTCATTGTAGAAACTTTCACATCCTGAAATTTCAGACAGGAACCTGGACTATAGTTCTAGTGGATTTGGGAGAGAGAGAATTTCGATCATGGATGCCTGAAAGTTGAAACTTCTACTCTGTCCAAGTAAAGTCATTCTCTTCCCTCAATTCTCCATTATGATAATGTTTAACAATTTCTGTCAAAAAATATTTTCATTCACTGATTTATGTAGAGATATTTAGGTCAAATTAGCTATAATTAAGTATGTAGTATTCTAGCTCCAGATTTAAAGGGGGTCAGGATCTAATATTTTTTATTGTTAATAAGATTAAGCCAGATGTGTGTCACTTGGGATCTAAACTCTTCCTCCAGGTCCTTTCTTTGAATAACTATGCACTTTAAAGCAATCATCACTATTTGTCCTACTAACAGTGGTCAGAATCTTGCACAAATTCAAATTCATTACACCTTAAATGTCCACAAAAAGCTTTAATTTTCTCCCTTTTTTTCTTTTCTTTTGTTCTGTTTTACATAGTTTTAGTAAAAGAAGAATACAGCTAAAAAGGTAAATGTTTACACTCATTTGGGATGATCAATTTATTAGTAAACAAAGATTTGAAAATAAGAAGAAAGGCCACATCTCAGGACAATGATAGCAGAAATTCTAGAGCCTCACACTCCATTTCAAACATGTTATCAGTACTTTTTCTGGATTTTCTTTTGGCACTGAGGATTAAACCCAAGCACTTTACCACTGAGTTACATCCTCAGTCATTTTTATTTTTTATTTTGAGACACGGTATTCCTGAGTTGTGGAGGCTGACCTTGAACTTGTGATCCCTTCTGCCTCTTAGCCTCTTATCACTGGGATTACAGACTTGTGTCACCATGCACAACTGACCCTACATTTTCAATGGTAATCATGGTGATATTTATTATTGAATGAATTCCTACTATATACCAGGTAGTATAATTTTTTTTTTACATATTTTTGAAAATTTTAATTCCCACAAAAGTCCTGGGAATTATGTGTAAAATTCCCCTCCACATCTCTATTTCTTTTTCTTTAGGGGCTAAAAATAATACTTGATCTATTAAGGGGTGAGTTAGATATATAGCTATAAAAGAAAAGTTCATAGGAAAAATGTGTTCAAATGGCTTTATAACTTTTATTTTCAATGAGATACATTCCGATTAAGCTAAGAGGGAATAATCATTATTATATTATTTCCTCTTATAGCAATTATATCTTGTAGATGATTGTATTAATTTTAACATAATGATCGGTTTTTGATTCATTATCAGGTTTAAGGTTCTATTAATCATGAACAAAGACAGAAATAAAATTTGTTCTTTCCTTTTGAAAAATCAAATAAGGGGTATTAACTAAATTATGATCATGAAAATCTGTAATGTAGTAATAGTAATAAAAATGACATTTTTTAAGAGACAACTGACTGACATAAGAAAAGTTATTAGTGAACAGAATGTAATTGCATTCTGATCACTGAATCTTTTACCTTGTGGAATGCCCAAAACTCAGCTACAGAATTTCAATGTCTACAGTTTTGACTGTTTCAAAATTCAAAAAATTACGAATCAAAACACTGCAGTCAGCCATCTGTAGCCTGAGCCTTTAAAAACCTCTTCAACTGCCAGGAGACCACATTAATCAATTTGTGATTTATAGTGGACTTATAATTGATTTTCATTTGAAATCATAAATATAAAATAGTTTCCATTAAAATAGACTCACACTCCTACCACTGAAATAATGCACTATTCTTCTGACAATATAAAGTTGAAGTTCAAGTTCATAAATGGAAGAGCTGGGTTCAAGTAGCAGACTAAATGCAGAATTAGATTTGTAACTGCCTCTCTAAAGTAAAACCAAGATGAATAGAGACAAATGAAAGTAGTTTTGTAGCCTGAATAAATCATTTTAAGTACAGGTTTGAAAAAGACTCTTGAATAATGACTTTTATTATTATCTAAATACTATTTGTAATATCATTCTTCTCTATTAACAAACTTGCCACTTTCTTTAAAAAACAGATATCTGGAGTTAGCATGAAGATACTAAATTTGAAATAGCATCATTAGTGTCCTAGATTCTAGCATTTTCTTCTGCCTTCAATGTCTTAAATATCATTTATGAGCAACTCCAACTCACACGTAAAGGCTGAGCAAATAGTGATATTAAATAATCAAAAAGAATTTCATTGTATTACAATAAAGAGTCTGATACAGAAAAAAAAAACAGTCAGTTTCACATATTGTGAAAGCAGTAAGATTGAGTCATATGAAGAAGAAAGCAGGAAGCTCATGAGTAAACAATATAGTCAAAATATTTTTGCAGAGGGTATGATACATCTAGAAAAACGTGTGTGTGTGTGTGTGTGTGTGTGTCTGTGGTTTCATTTCAAATTTCATTTGTAATTGCCTTTTGACAAATAAAAGAAAAAGATATTTTTGATGTCAATGAGATGATAATGTCATCAACATATTCATATTTCTTCAAAAATATTTAGCCATAAAAACACTTGAGCTTCTTCTATTTTCATGTGGGATCAAGCAGACAATTCAAATTCATTCTGATATTTTGGGAGCCCAGTCTTACTACCCATTTGTGAACATCTTCCCTTCTGAATCCTGGGAATTGAAAACTCTCTCTCATCCATTTCATGGACATCTTTTTCCTTCTCCTTTAAGCTCACTGGAAGCATTTATGACTGGGCACTGAATCTCTCTCCTCTCCTAGTAGCACCCCTTTTCTTCTGTGTTGGCAGAATTCCCATGTGGCAGGTCAGTACAAGCCTGCCCCTCCCCCAGTCCTTGGACCCTATTCTGAATCCAACATAGGACCTTATCTGTTATCCGCACAACCAAGGGAAGCCCTCAGAGAGCATTCATTCCTGTTAAAAAGAATGAGGATGTGTCTTCTACAGTTGGCTGTGTGCATGTGCATAAATATGAGCTAATTCCCTTAGTATTGTGCCTGTTCTGGAATCCTAAGTAAATGTATGAATTAATAATTTTTCCACTGTCTAGAATCATACTAGCTACTATTTTAAACATTTCTATAGGGACATGTGCATTGCATTACAAAAGAAAATTTTAAAAAATATACAAAAGCTAAATTCTGGTGTTTTCTGACCTCTATATATCCATTTATACATACTTCACATAGATTAACAACTATAAAATAATTAGAACATACCAAATATACTTAATTTGTGAAGAAATATTTTCTAAATATGATTTTCATTAATGCTTGTCTAGGGCATCATGAAAGCATTATTTTTCAGTAATATTAATTCAGAAAGAATAAGGTATTTGTTCATTACATTTCTGATAGGTACTGAGAATTGTGTTCAAATTAATTTTATATTTCAGCTTACTTAATTCTTATTGGTTTTAAAATAGATCTTAGAATTTTCTGAGTAGTCCATATATTTAAATTTTGCATAAATATGATTTAAATAGCTAATTTGAAACTCCACAAAAAGTCACGTTTCCCAAACATGCCACTTCTATAATAAGTTGAATATTAAGTCTATAACTTCTTATTGGGCTGAAAGATAAAGGAAATATTATGTCAAAATGTGATGGAGTTTTACAAAAAAAAAATCTGAACCAAAACTAAAACAACAAAAATCAAACACCATATTACAAGTGACAATATTTTTCCTACAGAAAATGTTCTCATGGAACAGTGTGGTTGACCAGACCCAGAATGGCTGTGATTACTTCTTTTGGAATCTTGAAATATGGCCTTGTGCTTCTACATAGTCCTCAGTTGGTCCTTTTTTTATGGCTGTAGTGTGTCTAAGTCTATAGCTCTATAATTTGTCCTAGTGTCTAGCTCTATAATTTGTAGTCCTGGATACACAGGAAACTGGAGACAAAGTTAGAAATTGTACCTGTTTCCTAAGCCTGTGATTCAGTTGCCATGGTTTGCTAAACGTTGGAATAACTAGATGAAAAGATTGAAAGTAAGGAAGCTTGATATGCTTGGTAGGGGTGTGCTATAGTTTGGTTGTGGAATGCCCACAAAGACTGTTGTGTTGAAGTCTTGGTCCCCAAAGCAGCAATGTTTAGAGACGGTGCTCAAAGGAAGTGATTCAATCATGGGAGCTCTGACCTCATCAGTGAATGACTCTATTGATGGATTCATAATTGAATGTACTAATTGCGAAGTGGTGGAAACTGTAGGAGATATGACGTAGTTGGAGGAAGTAGGTTATTGTGACCACGCTGTGGAAGGGTATATCTTGTCTCCAGCCCCTTCCTCTCACTCTTTTTGCTTTCCATCCAGCATGAGGTAAGCAGCTCTGGTTTACCACAAACTCCCCACCATACTGTTCTCTCTCACACAAGCCCACAGCAATGGGACCAAGTCACTATGGATAAAAATGTCTGGAACTGTGAAACAAAATAAATCGTCCTCCCTTAAATAGTTTTACTCAGTTATTTTGTCACAGGAATAAAAACCTGACTATCTGAGGATGTATGAATAGACCTCTCCCTTGACAGATGGAATAGCACTATCATCAACCAAGGATGTCCGCCTTGGGGCCCTGGGTGTCTTGAGGAGCCATACTCAGCCTGTTAGGGGTGGCTGAGAATACATCCTCAAACTTATTCCTGTAATCATAGCCTCTAAGAGATTTATAGGTGAAGCAATTGAGTTCCTCAAGAAATCTGCCAGGTCTTCTGTGAATTTAGTGCAGGCCTTATGGTGAGATTAGTAAGTGGCCTAACATAACATCCGAGGCAACAATTTTATGTTAATTGGAGCCAGAGTACCCATGTAACTTTTTCTGAGGATGTTAATAGGTGTTAGATTACAAAATAAAACTGATAGATATGTTCTTTTAAGACACATTGGATTTACAAGTTTAAACATATTTCTGTACTGAAAGACACAGGATTTTTGATATTCTATTATGCATTGTGAATGTATACTACTCAAGCATTTTAAGAAACTTCCCTGGACCTCACCTTCTGTTCCCATCCCTCTGTACCAGAGAATTTACTGGTATTAATATCTTATATTTTATCTCTTTGAGAACTTTTATTTTAGAACTTACATAATTTTTAAACTTTATGTATTATCTTATGTAGTTGAACGTAGCCCGGTGGTAAAACTAGATGAAGAATTTTGTATATATGTGAGTGTGTATTTATACATATGCAATTATGTATATAATACATATACGTATGAGAATCAAAAAGGTGATACATATTTGTGTGTTTGTATATATATATATGCACCTGAAGAGAAAGAGGTCTGATATTTCCAGGTTTGTGGGAGGCAGGCTCATCTGTGCACATAATGAGGGCTTTTGAATGGCAGGGCAGAATGCATTCCTGGGTCCCTGATTGAATCAAGAAGACAGAAAATGAGGCAGCAGAGAGAATTTTCTGGAGTCAAAGGAGAGAAGGCACTGAAGACAGATGTCTCAGTTTTGTCAGTGTCAGTCCTCAGTGCCTCTGTTCAAGTGCAAGAAGAAAGACTCTGAAGGCTGAGATGCTGTTGAGAAATGGATTGACCTTTTGTTGAGAATTACATTGTGAGAGTGATGGAACATAAACCTGAAATGGTAAGTGTGGAGTGAGTGACTTCACTGGAAAAGGTGACAACCAGGATGTGCTTTCTTCAAAGTAAGGTAAAGAACACTTTGGCTTTTGAGAGCAATAGTTTATTAATGTTCTTTCCAAAGTAAATAAGAATTCTGAAGCTAAAATCTTTCATGATTTATTCTTCACTTAAAAATATTGTTAGAATTTGAGGCATACAATAAGCAAAGGCTATATATTAACACACTCACATATGCATTATCAGTTTTATAGAACAGGAGATGGCTCTGTGTCCATTGAAATGCAAGCAAGCTTAAAATGACTATAAATCCACAAATTGCATTCACTGAATAGACTGTGTATATCGTGTATATGTGTTTATCTTATATAGACAGGTAAACTTACACTTTTGTCATTCAGTACAAATTATCCAGGGTGCTTTGTTTGATAAAAGAGTTTGGTTTATGCATTTAACTGTAACAGAAGTAGAATTAAAAAAATAATCCCAATGAATTCAATCAACTTGAAGAAATTGTAAATGCTACCTTATTTAAACAATAATATTAATAAATTTTTTATTTATTTCCCCAAATCTAACCTGGCACATTCAAATTTCTACTTCTGGATAATTTCTTTTTCATGTCTGTGTATTTCTAGTTATAATAGTTTATTTTTCTTGACAATTTTGATGCTGTGGTGAACAAGTGTTTGTAAAAGGCATAAACTTAAGATATTAGTATGCACTTTTATATTTTTAATTGAGAAATTAAATATGCCTTCTCTAGATAGATACACAGGTAGATAGATATGATAGATACAGCTATTTCCCCCTAATCACATGCTTTTACATTTTTTAAGAAGATGGCTTTAAGAGCTTTCCATAAAATAATATGGAAATTTGACATAATGTAAAGATTGATCATTTTTCTGGCTGAAATCCCTTTACATTTAAATTATATAAACCAACTTAAAGAACATGAACATGAAATATGTGCTAAACACTGTGACTCTGATAGGATGCCTTTGACCTTAGAGATGGTCATTGACTGTATCACTCTGCTTTCCCTCAAATGAGTTTTGGATCTGATCATCATATTAAGACAGAATCACATAAAAATAGTAAGTAAATCCTGTATCATTCCTTTGTGGGATCACGTTTCCTATCATATCCACCCAAGTCTAGGCTACGGCATGATCTAGTCAAGTGCTATGCAGAGCTGCCGATAGACAATGGCTAACTTAGATCATTCAGCCATTGTAGGAGAAGGGACCATGTGCAGGTGAAGAGGGAGGGAAACTTCCAGATCTTTTCTCCTTTGCCCACCCATGCAGCAGGTCTGGACTGTGGGAGAGAGATGACCTTGGTATTGTCATGCATTTTGTAAGTAGTAGCAATTATGTGCAGCCTGAGATGAGAAGCTTTGAAAACAGAAGCTCTTTCCTGCCAGTGCAGTAATGCAAAAGTGAGGAACCCTACGTACAAAGACAGAAGTTGTGGGGAGAAGAAAGCTTTCCTTTTCTGCAGACTGGATTATTACTCTTGTTGTGTTTAGGTTTGAGTATGAGAGAAAGAAGTCCTGCATATGCCTTCAGCCAAATTCAAAGCTTTATAACCAGACTGGCCTAACACATGCCTGAAGGAAGGGAGAGAAGGAGGGAGGAAGGAGAGATTTCAAGAGAGAAAAGATGGCAACACCATAGTAGAAAAGAACTATGAATTTGTAGATTCAAAGTCCAGGGCTGGTTCACACTGTGTTGTTAGGTAACCTCTAAGGTTTTTTTTCTAGTTCTAGAGCTTCACAACTCCACTTTGGCTTTAGGACTTTTTGAATTCGGTTCCACTTTCCCTTGTCTTTCAGCCTCCACTTTCTCTCTGTCCCAAGATGTAGCCTGCAATTCCCTGCATCCAGGATTAACTGGATTAACTGGACTAGCTCTTTATTATTAACTATTAGTAACTCTTTATTTTAATAGCCTAGTTCTCCTCCTCTAACCTTTCCTTTTGTACATGCCAACTTACCTCTTGTGTAACCCATAAAGTGATCTGCTCTCCTTGAGATGTGATTTTATAAATAATCAGATAATATTAGGATCTTAGTGTCTCATACATGGACCCTTTCTTGACTTTTTGTTCAATCAAAACTGGAACATTTACTTTATCCAAATGACAAAATGATAAACTTTTTTGTTCCCAATTGTAGGTGAGGAGAGAATAAATATTTTAAATAGACAACTTTCCCCAAACATTAATGAATATGTACTTCAATTTATGTGTAAAATCCATTATAACTTCAAATGATGGTTCCTTTCTCAAAATAAATCTGGAACTTTCCATTAATTTCCCTATCCTTCTCAACATGACATACTTCAGACAATATTAATCAGACATCATTCTTGCTACCTGTGATCTTTAATTTGTTTCCTATGGTTAACTAATGAACATATAAACAGCTTCAAAGGGGTGAAAATATGATTCATATATTGTATAGAAAGGTAATTATATTATACTTCACCTATATGTAACATCTAATGTTCAACAAAAAACATGTGTCGAAATCCAGGAACTATAATTCATGGTGTTTTAGTGTGTGAAACACAGTGGCTTAGAAGCCAAGCCACATAATTCAAAATACAAATGAATCATCTCCTTCAATGTGTGAGCAATTCGATTTATCCAGTCAATAATGAATAATGCTGAGATGGAGTCAGAGGTATATTTCCTCTCAATGAACTGTTTTCTGGTTATTGGTTTTAGATTGTTTTCTAACAATTTGATGGTTCTTATAAATTACAGTCTACTGTGTTATATTTTGCCTCTTTTAATCCACATTGTTGACAGATTTTTCTAAAAGGCAAATCTCATCATATGACTCAAAGAATCATCATCTTTGCAGCTTCCTATTGCCTGAAACAGTGATTTTGTTTTCAATGCAAGCTACATATGTGACCTATAAATTAAAAAAAAAAATTCATGCCGGGGCTGGGGATACAGCTCAGTCAGTAGAGGGCTTGTCTCACAAGCACAAGGCCCTGGGTTCAGTCCCCAGCACCAAAAAAAAAAAAAAAAAAAAAAAAAAAATTATGCCCAGGCACCTCCCAAACCGATTAAATATGGATCTTTAAAGTTAGTGTTTGACCCCAGTCATTTTTAAAATGAGGATCCCCTGATAATTCCAAATCTGGTCATTCTTAAGAACAATGGGCTAAATATCCAAATTTCTGGAGCAAGGCATATAAATTACATGCTAATACCAGAGACTAGTGCTCTTGTCTTCTAATCGTCTTCCAGACTGCACCTTATTCTCCAAAATGCACAGACTCTCACACAAACCACAGGCATACATGCACATGCAGACACCGTGCTTAGGTGCTTTTAAACTTAATTGTTTCACAAATGAGCCTCAGATGGAATTTAAAATCTAGTTGACTGTGGTCAATAGACTTGTCATCTGGTACTAGTCAGAGGAAATTTCAAGAGGACAATGGGATTTGTCCTGGTCCTGTGGAGGGGAGTTGCCCCTCTTCTCTCCTACCCACCTGATCACTGATCCTACCAGCACAGGTAGCATACTGACCAAAACACATCTGCACATTTGATGGCAGACAGCTGGGAACATCCTAGAGTGAATATTTCCTCCACACCCTAGGGGGGAACTACTCCAGGTTCCCTTATTCTGAGCTGGGAATACCTGAGGACCAGAAAGGAAGCAAGGACCAGCTGCTCACTTTCAGCCAACATACCACTAGATTCTGCCTGTCCTGGTATCTGTCCTCCTCCACAGATCAGAGGAATGAAATCCTCTGAGATTCATGTCCCACTTTACTCTAGAACTAGCAATGTGCTCTGTTAATAATAGGCATATACTGCAGCTCATTGAAAAGTGGGTGATAATAACAGTAACAAAAGCTACTATTTATTATTCTCCTATGTACAAGGGAGTGAACCACACATTTTTAATGTTATCTTTTATGTTTTAGTTCATATAAAAAGCTCTATAGGTGAGTGGTATCATCTCTATCATACAAATGAGAAAACAGAAAATTATAGGAAGCTGAATTCTTGCCCATGAAAATCATCATCCTCATAATCATCATCACAATGAATACTTACTGAAGTTTTCTTTTGCTAGTCTCAACACTAAGTGACTTACATATAACAACTCGTTTAATTGTTATTACTACCACATGAATTTTACACTAATATTATCCTAATTTTTTCATGGGGAAATAGGGACAGAAGAAAAGCAAACTTGTCCACGGTCACTCAGCTACTGAATATCAGTTTGGGTTTAAATGTTGGCAATTATACCTCAGAACAGTGGTCTTAATTATGATGTAGTTCTCTTTAATTAAAGGATTTCAATATCAACTCTAATTTTTAACTGTTATTTAATGATATATGATCATTATATAATTTACAAAGTTTTTCCTCTTCTAAAAATTGGAAGCATTCTTTCTTGTATTCTTGTAATACAATTAAAATCTAGATTACAGGTATTTAAGAAGTACGTATAGAAAGAAACATCTTTAGACTATGATAAGTTGAAAAAAATTAACCTGCATTTTACTATGACTTGAGGAGTGAAATGGAATTTAATTAATAAAAAAAATAATTAATTAATAAGGGCATTTAGAAAGACTATATTATGTTAGTCCTTTGGATAATTTTATTCATCAGTACTATGCTACAAGTTCATTGGCCTGTATTTGAAGAGATCTTTTAAGAAATAATCTTTATGAGTCTCTGCTTTACTTGTCCAGATTGCTCTTGAGGTTGTTTATGATATTCCATAGTACCTTCTTAATTGGAACTACCAGGGAAACAGTTTTCCATTTCATTGTCATTAGATCTGACCTTCCCCTGAGAAAATGAGTTACTTCAATCTTATGAACCTTCTGAATCATGTAGCCTATTTTGATAACTCATTTTTTCTGGCCAATAAAAAGTCACAGAGACAAATTTAGGATACACCCTAAGCAAATATTTAGGAAGTTATAATCACACGTGGTATAGTAACTTCAATGCATCTTTATTTTGAATTTCTGCATTTATTTCACTACATACTAACATGTTTTTAAAGTGAAGACTATGTTAGTTATCGGTAATTAATCATACTCAAGACACCTGGGGGTGATGGTTATTCTTTACCCTCCATTTCATTGTAACGATTACTAAGTATTCTTAAAATCTTGCAATCCTGATTTCACAACTTAATGTGGGTGTGAACAGACACAATACACCACCTGAGAGGCCTGCAGGGAAACAGAATTCTCTCGGGAGCCAGGTTTCAGTTAAGGTAAGAAGTCAAGGGGTAGCTATTAGAAGTTTGAGGATTAAAGGGATTTATTGGTTATTTCACAGGAGTTTCAGAGAGCACGGTGGAAAATTTTAATACGACTCAGATTAGATACACACAGAAAAGTAAGGTGGCAAAATCAGGAAGATGATGGTGTGCTTCAAGGAAGTGAGCCACTCCTGGTTGTCAGTCATGATGGAAGTCTTGACCATTGTTTGAAGGTAGTGTATAATGTCAATACCCAATTAGTGATTGCTTGGCTTCATGAAATGGGGCTTCTGAGCAACTACTGCCTCCTGGGTGGAGGATGGATGGGGAGAAGGACAATCTCATGTGTAATACAAGACAAGGGAAAGACTCTGGCATGGAGTTCCCAGGAAGACAGAGCAGGTACAGCAGGACCACAGAAAGATGCCAAGTGAGCATCCTTCAGAGGAATTTCATCTTCTGATAATGTTGAACAAGAGAGGATGCACAGGAAGTGCATTTGTCTCATAACAGGCCAGAGTCATAGGAAAAAGTGCATATATTACTAAAAAGTGGCCCAGTGATAGAATTCTTACCTGACGCTTAGTTAAATTTCCTGTCATTAGGAAAGAAAGCTAACAATGTGTACTGAAAAGGCTTACATAAGTCAGGTAATAAAAGTTCTTAATATTTTACTAATTTACCACAGTCCATTGCTCTGAGGTGTGAAAGAATTGCACAATAGAGAGGATGAGATGTCAAACTGACAAGAGTATAAAGAGAAAGACGTGAGATTTTATGCAAAGGAGCTAGAGGTGTAGGTGAATTTGAAGGAGTGGGTTAAAATAATGTTTGTTTTGTAAGCAACTAGAGGTATAGGTAGAACAATTATAAAGATGTAACAATGGTCTAAGTTACAGAAATTTATAATGATTGTAGAAAACTGCTACTACCTGAGATTATTCTGACTATAATGACCTATGTCTTACAGGAAATTAATGTAGTCTGTGATTTCTTTGACTTCTTCAGGGTTTTTGTTCTGATGGTCATTTAAAAAAGTATTTATTTTTAGATGTAGTTGGACACAATATCTTTACTTTATTTATTTTTATGTGGTGCTGAGGATTGAATGCAGGCCCCACAGGTGCTAGGCAAGCACTCTACCACTGAGCCATAACCCCAGCCCCTAATGGTCATTTTTGACATGATTTTTCTCCTGCTGTTGGATGTTGGCCTGTTAAATTTCACTGTTCATTGCTGAACCACATTATTCCTCCAACTGCATTAATCATATTTTCTTTAATGCTGTGCTCATCTTTGATTTGGTAACTTTTGTAGAGGCTTTACTGGTTTGGGGAATGGTAGCCCAAGACACAGTAAAAGAAAACCCAAATTGAAATTCGACATCACTGTGCAAACAAATATTGGGCCATCCACCCCCACAGCCAGAAATGTCATGCCAAGGGCCATTTCTTTCTATCTGCTAAAGATTGCAAATATTTCCAAACTCTTAGCACTATGCTCATGTCTTCCAGTTCCTCAGATTGCTCCCAATCCCCTGAATTTAAATTAATTTCATTTGTATAATAGTTTAGCTGTCACTCTAAACCTATTATATTATCTCCTTCCCTTCATGGAAATATTCTCCTTAATAAAAGTAGCAATCTACACCAGAGAGAAATTACCACAATGTTTAAGTGCCAAAAGGTAGCAATAATTTGTGTGGTTTTAAATAGAATGCTTTTATACCTTGAAAAAGCACAGGGAAGTAGTACATATTATTGAGTAAAGAAAGCATCAGAGGAGGTTTATAATAGAATTCAGGAGTTTCATTCAAATATAATAAATAAAATTTGGTTTATCTCTATTCACTAACATCAGGGAATTTTCCAATATGATAAGAATTTAATA
>NW_025999932.1:18464605-18471482 GCF_001458135.2 Marmota marmota marmota
CTTCTCCTTCTCCTTCTCCTTCTCCTTCTCCTTCTCCTTCTCCTTCTCCTTCTCCTTCTCCTTCTCCTTCTCCTTCTCCTTCTCCTTCTCCTTCTCCTTCTCCTTCTCCTTCTCCTTCTCCTTCTCCTTCTCCTTCTCCTTCTCCTTCTCCTTCTCCTTCTCCTTCTCCTTCTCCTTCTCCTTCTCCTTCTCCTTCTCCTTCTCCTTCTCCTTCTCCTTCTCCTTCTCCTTCTCCTTCTCCTTCTCCTTCTCCTTCTCCTTCTCCTTCTCCTTCTCCTTCTCCTTCTCCTTCTCCTTCTCCTTCTCCTTCTCCTTCTCCTTCTCCTTCTCCTTCTCCTTCTCCTTCTCCTTCTCCTTCTCCTTCTCCTTCTCCTTCTCCTTCTCCTTCTCCTTCTCCTTCTCCTTCTCCTTCTCCTTCTCCTTCTCCTTCTTCTTCTTCATCACCATGATGTGATCTGCTTTCCTCTGCCGTTCCTCTCCCGCCCTAATGATCAGTCTCACCCCAGCCCTGAGGAATAGGGCCATCCTTCTCTGGACTAAGACCTTTGAAACCATGAGCCCTCAAATAAGCTTTTCCTTCCCTACAGTTGTTCTCAGACTCTTTAGTCATAGCAGTGAAAAATCTAAGACATCATGTGTAATTTCAGTGGTATCCATTGTGATATTTCCTTTCTCATCATGAATTTTAGTTATTTGAGTTTTTTCTCTCTTTTTCTTTGTTAGTGTAGCTAAGAGCTTATTAATTTTATTTGTTTTTTCAAAGAATCAACTTTTTGTTTTGTTGATTTTTTGAATTGTTTCTTTTTATTCAATTTCATTGACTTAAGCTCTGATTTTAGTTATTTCCTGTCTTTTTCTGCTTTTGGTGTTGATTTGATCTCCTTTTTTCTAGGGCTTTGAGATGTAATGTTAGGTTATTTATTTGGTGATTTTCCATTCTAATGAATGAGTGCAACACAATGAACTTTCCTTTAAGAACTATATTTATAGTGTCCCAGAGATTTTGATATGTTGTGTTGCTATTCTCATTTACCTCTAAGTATTTTTTAAATTTCATCCTTGATGTCTTCTGGTATCCATTTGTCATTCAGTAACATATTATTTAGTCTCTAGGTGTTAGAGTAGCTTCTATATTTTATTTTATTGTTGATTTCAACTTTCATTTCATTATGATCTGATAGAATGCAAGGCATTATCTCTATTTATTTTGCATTTGTTAAGAGATGCTTTGTGGCATAAAATATGCTCTGTTTTAGAGAAGGATCCATGTGCTGCTGAGAAGAAACTGTATTAGATCATTGACAGATGAAATGCTCTATGTACATATGTTAAGTCTAAAATATTGATTGTATTATTTAGTTCCTTAGTTTCTATGTTTAGTTCTTGTTTGGAGGATCTATCCAGTGGTGATAGAGGAGTATTAAAATTATCCAGTATTATTGTGTTTTGATTTATTTCATTGTTGAAATTGAGAAGAGTTTGTTTGATATACATAGATGCTCCATTGTTTAGGGCATAAATTTTTATGATTGATATGTCTTATTCATGTATAATTCCCTTAAGCAGTATGAAATATCCTTCTTTGTCCCTTCTGATTAACTTTGGCTTGCAGTCCACTTTCTCTGATATGAGGATAGAAATCTCTGCTTGTTTACGAGATCCATGTGAGTGATATATTTTTTCCCATCCTTTCACCTTCAGTCTGTGGATGTCTTTGCCTATGAGGGCAGTCTTGGAGATAGCATATTGTTGGGACTTTTTTAAAAAAATCCAATCTTCTAGTCTATGTCTTTTGATTGATGGCTTTTGGCCATTTGCATTCAAAGTTATTATTGAGATATAATTTGTACCCACAGATTTTGCTTTATTTATGTTTTATAATTTGAATTAGTTTCTCCTTTGATTGACTCTTCCTTTAATGTAGTTTCTCCCTTTGCTGGTTTTCACTTTTATTTTTTATCTCTTCTTCATGAAATATTTTGCTGAGACTGTTCTGTAGTGAAGGCTTTCTAGTTATGATTTCTTTTGATTTTGTTTACCATGGAAGGTTTTCATTTCATTTTTAAATCTGTAGCTTTTTCTGAGTATAAGTATTCTTGGTTGGCATTCATTTTCTTTCAGAGCTTGTTATATATTATTCCAAGACCTCTGAGTTTTGAGGGTCTGGGTTAAGAAATCAACTGAGATCCCAATCCCAATTGGTTTCCCTCTGAATGTAATCTGACATTTTTCTCTTGCAGTCTTGAAAATTCTATCCTTATTCTGTATGTTAGGCATTTTCATAATAATGTGCCTTAGTATGTGTCTGTTGTAATTTTGTATATTTGGGGTCCTGTAAGCCTCCTGAATTTTATTTTCCATTTCATTCATTAGGTTTGGAAAATTTTCTGATATTATTTCATTGAAAAGATCGTGCATTCTTTGGTTTGTACCTTTGTACTTTCATGTATCCTGATAAATCTTAAATTTGGTCTTTTCATGTCATCCTTTATTTCTTGGAAATTCTGTTCATGATCTTAACATCTTTTCTCCTTGGTCAACATTATTTTCAAGATTATATATTTTGCATACATTGCCTGAAACTCTGTCTTCAAAGTGGTCTAGTCTGTTGTGCATGCTTTCCATTGAATTTTTAATTTGGTTTATTGTTCCTTTATTTCAAATATTTCTGCTTGATTTCATTTCAAAATCTATCGCTTTATTGAAGTGATTTTTCACCTCCTGTATTTCTCTCTGAATTCACTCCTTACATAATCCTTTATCTCATGGCAGTTTAATTATGTACTTTCTAAACTTTCTCTGACATTTCTTCCACTATGGTGTCAATGGGTTCCATTATTAGAACATCTTGATTTGTTTCAGGTGATTTGTTCCCTTGTTTTCTCATGTTGTTTGTGTTTCTATTCATCTAGCAGTATGGATCTGGGGCAATAAAGTTTCTACCTTATAGAGTTGTAGTGTCCCTGAAGGTTTCCAGTACCTCACAGTTTAGGGGGGGGGCAGATAATAACAACAACCAATGCAAACAATATACCATTTTAAATCAAATATCTCCTTCTAAGATTTCTACATTTTTGTTGCAATAAACAGAAACAGTATGTTCAGTTGTTGCCTATAATAAAAACAGTAAGTTTAAAAGAGTGTTTACAATTTCAAATGGTGGATGAGGAGAGAATAGAAGTGGTATAGGATATGATGATTTTGTGGAAGGAAGAGATAAGATGGAAGGGAAAAATTAAAGAAAGAGTGAAAGAGGGAGAAAATAGAGGTTGGCTGTTAGCAGAAGAAAAGAGAGAAAGAGAATCAAAGGAAACAGATAAGTGAGAGAAAAACATGAACATAAAGTAAAAAATTAAAAAAAATTAATATATTAAGAAAAAAATCAAAATAAAGAATACAAAACCAAACTTAAATATACTAATCAGACATCCTAGTACTCAATAAACTGATGCATGAAAAATAATTGGTTTCAAAATGGTAGAAATTTTAGAGAAAAAAGAAAAAAAAAGAACTTGATGAAAAAGTGAAGAATTGTTTCCATTGGAGATCAAAAGATAGATTTTCAGCTTACCTTCTCTGCAATGTTAGCTCTGGGGTGTGATGCCTTCTCCACCCTCTCAGTGTGAGGCTGCTAGAGTGACAAGATTAATCCTGGAGGTTGAACTCCTGAAGACAGGGTTTAGGCTTAGGTGTACTTCAGTCTCTTTTCTGAATGCCAGTTTGTCTGAATATTTTAAATCAGCACACCTCCGTGGCCTAGCAATTGCTAGTCCATACTGAAAGATTGCCCCCAAGTTATCTCCTTTGTATTCCATTCATGTGGTGTAGGAGCCAATTCTTAACCAACTACATTGCATGTGGACCCCACCAACCCTGGTCTCTGGTTAAATCTCCAAACTCAATCTCTTCCACCCCTGCCATTTCAAATTCCTGATCAGGCACTTCTTATCCAGCTGGTCCTGTATGCAGCCACATTGGAAGGGGAGGGAGAAAGTGGGTGGGTTTCTGTGACCAGCATTCCCCTGTGTTAACCTCTCCATGCTTGATTTTCTCCTGATCACTTAGGCACACTCTCTATCACGAAGCGTGGGTTTGCCCAGCTTGTTTTTCAGGCCAGATTTGAGGCTACAACAAATCAGCTTCCCTAGCTGCTGGCCTCTGTGCAGCAGCTGCAAAAATGGTTCCTTCCTCTCTCCTTCACATACAGACCAGAGAGATGTGGTTTCTTTCTCGTACAAGGATATTGTGTAGAGCACCTTATAGTTTAATTGTGTAGTGTCTTTAATCTCTAAACTGTACCCCAAAACACCTCAGGCCCCCCAAGAATGCAGGTTCCTTTAATTCCCTTATTGCTTACTGAGTTCGTGGAGGGGACTCTTCTGGCTTGTAGAACCATGGCTGTGGCAGTGGAGTTTTCTTCCTTATTTTAGTATATTTGATCTCCTGTGTTCCTGATCTGTTTTCAATGTCCAGTATGAAATTCCGGTGAAGTACCCCCTAATTTTTGTCCATTCACCCACTGAAAAGCTGTCTGTCTGAAAGCTGTCTATCCGCTTTTCTTGGTTTAGCACCACGGAGTCTCCAGGGAAGCAATGTCTCTATTCCACCATCTTCCTCTCTCCCCATATTGAGTTTCTAATGCCAATTATGATTTAGAGTTCTTGAATAAACAGCCATTGATTCTGGGATCAATTATTTGGGTTGCTTAGTTGGAGAACAGTACTTAAGGCTACCACAGTTGGTTTTTCTCAAGTCTAGGATTCATCAAAGCAGTGCTGGCTTTAGGAATTACTTTGTATTATACTATTTACACATATGTGCACACACATGCACAAATAAAATAGTCTGTCATCCATTTATGATGCATTCCATCAGATTCACCTACAAATAAATCATCGCATTTTAGTCACTGTTGATCTTTTCTCCTAAATACTAATGAAATCATTGATTTACCTGATAATTTATTGTGCATGGCACTCGAATCAGTCCACAAGGGGGCTCCCTTGCTTTAATTTTCAGAATTCCCTTTAAAATGGATTATGACACTTTTTGAAGATTTTTTTTTAATCTTTGCAGTGGAATTTAATAAACCAATTTTAAATGCACCAGAAATCCTGAATGTATTAATGGGTCACATTAACCTGAAAGAAAGAAGTGCAGCCTCCACACTCTCTGGGGCATCTCATTTTCCTTGGTAAAAAACTTATTTTACTGAATGTCATCTTGGTATGACAAAGTTGTGCTTCTCTTAAGTTATGGGGAGACAACTGTATCACTGATTGCCAGAACAGCATGAGACAAATAACATAATTGTAATGGTTAAGTTCTGTACCGCCCTCATGAGTTCCATGTGACAAAATGCTATTTCAAATGGGCAGACACGTAGCACAAACTATTTTTACAATGTTATTTCTTTTTCAAAAAAATCTATTTTTTTATCCAAAAAATAGGATTTGAGAGTACTTGAAAATATCTACTCAAGCATTTGTTAGGCTGTTTTTCAGATTCCCCACTGTTTTCTCATTTCAGTTCAAAAAAGATTGTTGAATGCTTGCTGCATCACAAATACTAGTTTAAAAAAACAGATGAATTTAGTACTTAAAGAACTTACCCCCAAGCAGCTTACAGTTTTCTAGTAGAGAGTGAGACACAATTGTGTGGCAAAAGGATGAAGGTGCTGAATAATCAAGGTTTGGATCTTAAAAATCAGAAATAAAGACTATGAACTTTGGTTAGGTGTAAACCTATTGAATATATCACACTATTTGACATTGTAAGCAAATATTTGCAGCTTGTGTGCCTGTGCCAGTGACTGTGCTGAACATTTTTTTGTGTACCCTCTTATGTAATACTCATGCTGACCCACGCAGTGGATGGTATCATTAGCCTTCACTTCCAGCCTTCCAATTCAATTTCACTTCAACTAGTAATGGAGGACAAAACAATCCTGTGAAGCCCAGTCTATCCTCTAGGTGGCGCAGCAGTCTTTTTATGATATAAAGGAGACTTCATTATCCTGGTCTATCACCCCCGCCCCCTTTCTAAGAAAGAGTAAAATTCTTCAGAAAATACCATATGTCTTCAAGTCTTACAAAAATTCTTTGAAGCAGATTATTGACCAAGTAATTTTTGAATGTCTGCTGTATACTATCGTAGTAATAATATAAATGGGGAAATCAAAGGAAAAAGATCCTTAATCTTTTAGAGTTTACCTGTGCCTTAATCCACAAGAGTAATAAAGCACATGATGAGAAGATTTCTGTTACCAAGAGCAGTTTTAATGTAACAGGTATTTTTAAAAGACAGAGAAGATAGCAGCAAATTGTAGAATAGAGGTTGCCAAGGATTGGGGAGGGGACATGGGGTGCTGTTGGTCAAGGCTGCAGTGTTTCAGCTATGGAGAATCAATCAGTTCTCCAGACCTGATGCGCTCTCCATAACTCTAGTTAATGATATTGTACTGTATACTTAAAATTTGTGGAGAGTAGATTTCAAGTGTTCTCACCACAAAAAAATGGTAACCATGTGAACTGATGGATATCTTAGTTTGTGCTAAACATTCAAAAATGTAAATGTGCATCAATACATCAAGTTTTTTTACCTTAAATATAGATGACTCCTATTTGTCAATTATACCCCATTATAGCTAAAAAAAAAGAAAGAAAGAAAAAGAAAAAGTAGGGGGAGAGTGACATTGTGACATTTAAGTTTTGGAAAAAGAGGACTTGAGCTGACCATTAAGCATAAACTCTAAAAGGTCAAGGATCTTTGTCTTCTTGTTTTCCCATGTCCATATCCCTAGCACCAAGTATATAGTAAACATTCAAAATTTACCTGGTCAGAGAGACCAGTAGAGTTGAGGAAGGGGCGGCCGGGG
>NW_025999932.1:18478351-18488487 GCF_001458135.2 Marmota marmota marmota
CCTTACAAGTCGCTTATCTCAAGTATTTGTCACAGAGACAGAAAACTGATGAACACATATTACAACATACAATTTTTAAAGCTCTTAATATTTATTGACAAATCACTTTCCAGAAAGTTACGGCCTTTTGCTCTCATCAGAAGCTGGAAAATCTCCATTTCCTTCTCCTCTCACGGGAATGGAATGATTACATTGTGGTCTTTGCTGACTTGTTAGCGAAAAGTGTCCTTTACTTTTAAATGGGAATATTAAGAAATTCAAGCAGTTTGGTGGCTTTTTAGCAGATTTATATGAGCTTTGTATAAGAATATTATTTGTATCAAATATTAATGGATAATGCATATTATTGAAAGGTTTTAGACTCATTGCCTAGGGATATGCTAGCATAACATTTTTGAAAGGGCTTTTGTGAGATCTAAATAAAATGAACTTTAAAAACTTTTTATTTGTTCTAATTAATTATACATGACAGTAGAATGCATTTTGACACATCATACATAAATGGAATATAACTTATTTACAGCTCTTGGAAGAGTTCCTTACATTTACAGAGAGCTGCTTGTGTTAGTTTTTCACTACTGGTACTACTTCACCTGCAGATTCATCACCTATAGGAAATAATTCAGAGTTTTGCAATGAAAGAGAGTTTAGTGGTTATGGAGAAAAGTGGCAATAGAAATCTTACTAATGCATTATTTCAATTACATAAAATGTGTTTTAAAATTTACTTCTAACCATTCTGGTTCAAGTGGGCAGGGTATCTGGTATGCCACCAACACAGCTTTTCCTTGGTCCCTAGAGTGATCCATCTTTCAGTCATCTCCAAAAGAGCTTTTGGTGCCATTGAACATCAGAGGTCAGACACTATTACCAAAGATCAAATCCCTTATTAGAAAATAAAATAAAGACAAACGATCCCGGAGAGGCACATTGGTCCTTGGTTATGATAGAAGTTAAAGCAAGTGGCCCATCTTGTGGGTCTTTTCTTTGTGGCTAATTCAGAGTAAAAGAAAATCAATTAGTACATTCTCCAAGCATATGAAATAAAGCAGCTCTTATTTCAAAACATTTTGGAAGGAAGAAAACCAGAATTATTTGCCCAATACTGCTTTATAATGTCAATAGTAAAACATGTGGATTATAAATATGTGGATTATCTATACATTTATTTAAACTATATATTTATTTAAACTATGCTAAAGATTTGATTAAATATGCTTAAATTCTAATTATACAAATATAATTAAAATACTATCTTCTTTTTAAATTTTTTTATTATTTTTTATTTGTTCTTTATTAGTTACACATGACAGTAGAATGTATTTTGAATATCATACATGCATGAAGTATAACTTCCCATTTTGTGGTTGTACATGATGTGGAGTCACACTGGCTGTGTATTCAAATATGAACATAGGAAAAGTTATGTCTATTTCATTATTCATTCTACTATCGTTCTAATTACATCCTTCTCCAGTGAACTTCTATTCTTCCCTCCACCCACCCCCACTTATTGTGAGTTAGCATCCACATATTAGAGAAAACATTTGGCCTTTGGTTATTTTGAATTGGGTTGTTTTATGTAGCATGATAGTCTCCAGTTTCATCCATTTACTGACAAATGACATAATTTTATTATTCTTTAAGGCTGAGTAATATTCCATTGTATATAGGTACCACATTTTCTTTATCCATTCATCTGTTGAAGGGCATCTAGGTTAGTTCCATAGGTTAGCTATTGTGAACTAAGCTGCTGTAAATGTTGATGTGGCTACATTACTGTAGTATACTGATTTTAAGTCCTTTGAGTATATGCCGAGAAGTGGGACAACTAGGTCAATTTTGGTTCTATTCCAAGTTTTCTGAGGAATTTCCATACTGCTTTCCAGTATGGTTGCACCACTTCTCAGTCCACCAGTAATGTATGAGTGTACCTATTTTTCCCACATCCTCACTAACATTTTTTGTTACTTGCATTCTTGATAAGTTTTGACTTGAGTGAGATGAAATCTCAGTATGTTTTTAATGTGCATTTCTCTAATTTCTAGACATGTTGAACATTTTTTCATATTCGTGTTGACCAATCATATTTCTTCTTCTGTGAAGTGTCTGTTCAGTTCCTTTGCCCATTTACTGTTTGGGGTATTTGTTTTTCTGATGTTAAGTTCTTTGAGTTCTTCATATATCCTGGAGATTAATGCTCAATCTGAGATGTAGGTGGCATGGATTTTCTCCCATTCTGCAGGCTCTCTCTTCACGTTCTTGATTGCTTCATTTGCTGTGAAGAAGCTTTTTAGTTTGATACTATCCTATTTGTTGATTCTTGAAAAAGTACTAACTTCTTAATGTTCATATTTAACAACCACAAACTTTTCAATGAAATAGAGATCATGTGAACATACTTGGCATGGATAGAGAAGACAGAGGAGACAGTGCTTGATTAGCATGCATGAAGTCCTCTGGGCTCAATGAGACAGGGGAGAGAAAGGGGAGAAAGATGGGAGAGAGAGAGGGGAGAAGAGGGGAGAGAGAGGGGAGAGAGGGGAGAGAGAAGGGAGAGAGAGGAGAGAGAGATGGGAGAGAGAGGCAATTAGATATGAGAAGAAATCTCCAATCACATTCAGTGGTATTTTTCTTTTCCCAAGGGAGCTAATGAATAAGTATTTTATGCCTTAATAGTTGATTGTTTAACTTCAATTTTATGTTCATTATATATATGTGAGAGTTATTTGACAAACATAGCAGTTTTGCTTGTTTATCCCAAACACAGTGTGTCAACAATATTTATTTTCATATTTCTTACATATAAAAGATATTTCCTGTGTCAAGTTTTTGTTTGAATATTGCATGCAATACCCAACAAACAAACAAGATGCTAATTTTCTACAAATTTGATATGCTTTATTTTGCTTCTTCTCTTTAAGTGGCTTTGTGAGGTTGTTACATAGGTTATTCTTTTTGAACTCTGGGAACCCTAAGTAGGACTTTATACTTTCATTTGAATTTGGAGTTTAACTATATACACATAGCAATGCACCGTCCATCTTTATGCAAATAGTTTAAAAGGCAATGTGCACAAAGGGCTGTTTTATGGCATTATTTGGTTTTATATCTTTGCAATCAACACTATACAGCTAACATGGCCATGCAAATTCATGAGAGATTTTTCTATTGAAACCAAACAAGGTCACTTGCTTTTGAAGATCAGACTGAGATAGAAGTGACACTGTTTCTACAATAGTACTAAAAGCAATGTGCACAGCCTCTATTGAAACAACAACAACAACAAAACAAAAAACTATTGATTCCATCTTTGAATATATGTCATTGATTTTTTTTTCCAAATTGGGCTTTCTAATGCTCACTCTAATGAAGAATTTGGGATGAGTGTTGCTACCTGCTCTTCGCACTTATTTCACAAAGCCATAATTAGCTTTTTCGGGCACCACATTTATGCCTGGGCTTTGAATATGCCTCTGATACATTTTTATGTGTTTGTAGGATACATTATGTGACATGGACTGTAGAATAGACTTGTAATATTTTTAAAGGTCAACTGGTCAAAATAATAAAATATTGTCCCCTTTTTCTAGGGGAAGAGCAACTTCATTTATTTTCCCTCTTCTCCCCATAGGGGTAGTGTCACTTTTTTTTTTTAAATGAAGCCTAATTCACTTGAACATATGCTTAATTTTGTACCAGTGTAATGTGTTCTTGCTAATCTATTCAAGGTGTGTCTTCCTCATCTGCTTCTTAAGATTCCGCAGGTTGGATAGCTCTTTAACAAAGGATATCAACCAGTTTACCCAGAGATTAATTTCATGCTTTCTCCTTACTAGACTGGACTTTGTACAGTGGAACTTTCTTCTATTATCCCATGTTGTGACAGTTGCAATAGGACCTATAGCACATTAATGGATCCTCCAGTTCATTAACAATAACCGTATGCCCATGTACTATCACTTTCCCCAAGCTACCAACAAGGAAACGCATACAGAGCACACATAAATGACTTGCAAAGTCCCCATGGGTAGGGAAGTGACAGAGCTGAAATTCAAAGCCAAGGCAAGGTCCTCATCCACTGCATTGTGAGCCATCACCCAAATTCAAGAGAACTTAGCTCTCTAATATTTTCAACAAACAAAACACATTGTAGAGTACAGAAAGGAGAAGGAGAACATTAAATCATCTTTTAGTGTTACTTGTTGACTGTGAAGAAGTTCAGAAGTTCTTCCAGTACTGATAGGAGCCCTGTAGGAGAGTGAAAAAGGTACTAACTTTATTTTCAAAAATACTGGTGTTAAACTTTTATCTCAGCTTTTAATAATTTTCAGAAAAATTTAGGGTTAGGCACTCCCCCTCTTTGGGACTTGGTTAATGAAATAAGGAAAAAAGTGCTCACTTATTTCCATCTAATCACAGGTGGTTATGAAAAATCAATAAACAAATTCAGAGTAAAGTATAAAGCATAATATACATCAATGAGAAAAAAAAATCTTGAAAAATGAATTTGGAAATATTTTATTATAGAAAAGTATAGAGATTTAAGGAAACACATGGCGGTAAGGTATGTACTTACCACCATGGAGTAAGTAGGTGTATATTTTGCCATGTTTTGAGAGTTTAGAAATAAAATAGAAGCCTGCTTTCCTGTCTCAAAGTTAATTTCCCCCACTTTCCATTTTGAAGCAGCCGCATGATGATTTGAACTGGGAGAGTATCCAATCAGACCATTTTTATATTTGAAAATCTGTGTATCCCTACAAAACATTTCATAGCTTTGCACAAATTTACATAGACACTGTCAATCTTTATGAAGTAAATTAAACTTGTAACTGAATCTTTCACTCTGCATTGTGTGTTTGAGTCCTTTCTGGAACATTTGAATATCTGTGGTTCAGGTAAGAGTGTATCACAAATACTTATCCGTTCTCCTATTGAGGAACACATCGGTTGATCCCAGATTTGGCTGTGCTTTATTAATAAGCATCTTTCCTTACACATGTCTCCTGATATACGCATGGTAAAATTTCTCTTTATATTTACCTGAGATCAGCAGCACCCCAGGGCTCAAGGCATAGAACCCCAGGTAGGCTCACCTTGTATGAACTGAAGATTCATATTTATTTCCTGTTTCCTGCACTGAATCATTTGTAAACATCTTCTTTCCAAAGCACACAATGAAGTCAATGTTTTAGATTACAGTACCTTGGTTTCATGGTATCTCAGAAGAAGGTTGTCTCTGGGTACTAAAGAAGAAAGCACTAAAAGGTTTGTCATCTGTCCACTGGAATTCATTTTCAAGAAAACGCATTTGATTATGAGATTCTTCAACCACAAGCCTCTCAATTAAATTGACAAGCCATGACTACAAACAGGATACAAATTCTTGACTTGCCTTACAGAACCCTCAATGGTCTCCACCCCTATTTTCCTCCCTAATCTCATTATTTGTATGCCTCACGAATGCTTTATGCTGAATCCCCTATGGTTCCCAATCTGCATCTTACAATTTATTACTTTCATGATTTTTAAATGCTGCTTCTTTGGTCATGTGTGAAAAAGCCATAGTTTTGTCCTTGATGAATATTCAATGTATTTGTTGAAATTCTGTGACTACTTGTTCTTCCCCCTTTGCACCCTACCTGCCCTCTAATTTAATATCAATTGGTTTTAGGATCAGAATAGACAAATAAGACTTTAATGTGAGTCTTAATATGAGTCTCTAAAAGAGGCTTCATATATTCCCATTAGTCATTTTAATTAGATATGAAGGTCTCAAGCAGGCAACATAGCCACAAACACAAACACAGACACACACACACATACACACACACATACACACGGCCATACAGCAGTTGTATGGGAAGAGATTGCAATTCTCAGACAGTTGTCTTGGCCACAGCAATGCAGGTACCAGGTGTGTTCCCTTGTAGAGCTGAAATGGGCAAGGACAAAAAAGAAACTACTCTTCTTTCCCTTATCCATCACTTGTAATATGTTCATCAGCAAATTTCTAGGCACATGCCAATCCGCATATATCAGGGAGCAGCTGCAACTTCAGGAATTGGCAATTAACAATTTTGAAAACAAGGTACTGTGTGTGAATTAAGCCTAGCATGGACCAGTTCCATTACAGATCTTCATTTACTTTGTATGAGAAAAAGTTTCAAGAAGATGAAAACAAGGTTTTAATTCCAAACTATCTGTAAAAGAGATATCGTGGGCTATTTGGTTTCAATCCCCTCACCCTGCCCCTGCAAATCATATATTGAAGTCTTAAACCCAATACCTCAGACTTTGATTGTATTTGGAATTAAGCTCTTAAAGGGGATGACTAAGTTTAAAAAAAAATGAAGCCTTTAAGATGGGTCTTAATCCAGTACGACTGGTNGCTAAGGATCAAACCCACTGCTTTGCACATGCTAGGCAAGTGCTCTGCCACTGAGTCCCAGCCTCAGCCTTCCTCATGCATTTTAGTGAGAAGTTGAGACTCTGCTATCTTCTACCCCAAATCCTCATTGCCCTTCTTCTCAATATTTTGATGTGGTTTTTAAAAAAAATTATATATTATTATATGTAGTTTCTCCTAAAACTTATCTTAAACTGCAGTTTGATTTATTATGATAAATGGTATATGTCTGTCACATCACATAGAGTCAGCATTTGAAAAATTGACTTTAATACTTTGAGATACATAGATATGACAGACACTGTACTAGCAACTAGAAATGTAGTAATGAATAAAACAGATAATTGTCAAATAAGTAAATGAACAGTATTATAATTTCAGAGATTGTTAAATAATACTATTAAAATAATAGATATGTGATAAAGAATAATTTGGCACTTGACACTAGATGAGAGTTGTAAGCAAAGTGTTGCTTGATAACTTTAGAGTCGAGATGAAAAGAAAGTGGTGGTTGTTAGGCGGTAAAGAAGGCTCCAAGAACAGGGACAAGCTAGTGCAAAGATCCACTAGTGCGACTAGTGGGAGAGTTGGGATGACTGATGAGCAGAGAGCTATGAGTGGTGGAACACAGTGAGGAGGTAAAAATGATAGGAAACGAGGTCAGAGTTAAACAGAGCCAAAATATATGGGGTTTCTCTGTAAATCATACATACTGCAGGAAGACAAAAGATTCCTAGTGAAGAATATGGGTTTTATTTCAAGTGTTATGGCAATGATTTTTCTGAGTGTAATCTGAAGGTTTCAAGGTATAGGGTGATGACTGTGGAAATAAAAATGAGTAGACCATTTGGGAGTTTTAAAACTATATAAAATGATAGTGTCACTGCTGTTCATATACTCTTTTAATTTTATACCCACACTTATTCTATGTTGGGTTTTAAATCTGATACCTATTGATGCCAAACTCTTTGAAATCTTTATTTCACATAATTTAACTGGTCATATCATCATAAATACATCATAATAAGGAAAGAAACCAGCAGTAATGAAATAGTCTCATTAAGAAAGGATTACTATTTGATAGAACAAAATAATTATCACTCCCTGATTACATGCTCTTAACCTTAATCATAGTAAAGGGATTTAAAACATACTAGAGTATTTTTTTTTCTGTTTACTAGCACTCATTTTGTATTACAGCAAACAGAATGCCTATTACATACATTTAGGGAAAGCAGATATTCTTCCTTATTTAGTACAGCAAATACATGAATTCTAAATATTTGTTCAATCTTCTTCTTGGGATTAGTCATCACTTGAGGAAGTAAATCTGGTTTTGTAAGACTGTTGCAGTATGCTAAAGCTGAAATACAAGAACAAGATTAATAGAAATGAGGACACAAAATTACTGTACAAAACTCTATTTGTCCCAAAATACAATTGACAAGGAAACCTTATATTACCATAATATATAGATAGTCTTAAAGCCAAATCTTGAATTCCTTCTGCAAAAACTTGTGGTTTTCTGCTATCTTAATTTAAAAAAACACATAAATATTTTTAAAAAATATTAAGCTAAAAACCCTTTAAGTAAAACTAACCTATTTTGTTATCTAATCTGATTTATTCTCTAAACCTCCAGAAAAAGTGGTGGCTTTTTGTAGAGATAAGGTGATTGCATGAATCTAAGAATAAATTATTCCAATGAATAAATACAATCCTAAATTTCAATTTTCCCAAGTAAGTACTTCAGATGTATTTATTTTATATAATGTAACTAGCCACATAATCATATAAGAAGAAATCCATTCCCACACTTCCACCTTTTATTGATAAGGCAGAACAAAACCAGATTCTGAATTTCATGGAGCATTTGAAAAAATGACTTTAATACTTTGAGACACTGAAGTTGTTCATTTTGCTTTGTTCTGCTTTTAAGGAAGAATATCTTCATGGTAAAAACTCTTGTAAAAGCATATTGTTAATTGATGTCAAAGAGAGCTACAGTGATATCATTTTATATGCATCTGAGAAATTTGTTAGCCAATTGTCCATTATATACTTTGTGGGTGCAAAGACTGTCTTTCTTGGTACAGTAGAATCTACTCTCCGCTTGGCTTTGTCTTATGGGTCTTTGTTTAGTGGTATCTTCTGTGTTATCTATGCATCTGTTGGATAGTTATTCTCTTCTATGCTCTTTTTCTTGTTATATTGTTTTAAGATGTTTATCATCACATCCTTAAGGGTTTCCTTCAGCTTTGCAGACCTTCAGAATCTGCATTTCTTTCAATGCAGATCATTGCATTCACCCTGCAGACCCCTATCCAAAGAGGTGCATGACAGTTACTTACAGTATTTATATATGTCCTGACCCACAGACTTAGATTAGATTGGACATCATACTTTGCTTTTAAATTGGATGAATTTTAGTAGTTTGTTTTCAATGACTCTATTTAGTATGAAGTATGACTCATGAGTGACATTACTGAACCTGCTTATAAAGACTATTTATTGCAATGTGTTCTGAAGAACAAAATGTGAATACTACAGAAACTGCGTTGTTTATATTTTTAACCTTGTCCTTTTTATTGCCCTTCTATGTTCTATTTTTTTTAGTATCATAATCTTTTCATCGCCCACATAGTCTTTCTAGTCAAAGAACACCACCTCTCTTTGAAATATTTCCACTACTGAAACATTGTAGTTTGTTTTGACCTCCAACAGCTTCTGACAAATTCTATTCTATTCCCTCTTTTATTTAAAATGAAACTTATTTTGCACCAAATTCAACTGAATTGCATTTTCTTGGCTTAGTCTATAGAATTCCAACTTGCTAATTGTTTTATATATCTTTCTAAAATACAATTTTGGGGAACAGATGGCTGCAACTGCCCAGAATCAGCAGCCAATACCACTACTCCACCAGTAACAATCTTTGGCTCTTAACATTAGTTCCTTGTTATGAGATCCCTGGAAACAGGTTGATAGAATTAGAACAATTTATTTTTTAGTCTTTTGATTCTGTTTTTTTTCTAAAGTAAAATATAGCTACACTGTCCATAGTAACAGGTACAATTTTAACACCATCATGGCCATTCCCATGAGGACAATAGTCAACTTGAGACCTGGATAAGAATATGGGGATTTTAGTTTTGTTTTCCTAATCAGAGATGGTTACTGTCACAAATAAACTCTCACAGGGATTTGCAGCCTAGGTTACATCAGACTTCCTTTGGTATACTGTGATATATAGTCTCCTACCAGAATAAATTACTTGCCACACTATTTGAGAGAGAATTTCTACAGATAAACTTCTCATTCATGTTACTGTTATCATAGTGTACCTTTCAATTGCTTTGTCCATATTGAGAGTGAAACTAAATAAATTTCGCTTATAAGAAACATTTACTGAGTGTCTATTTTAAGAAGTATAATGACACATTATCTACTATCTTAAAAAAAACCCAAAGTGCTGTTAAAACATTTTTTCTTAGGATTATTTTTACATTGATACAAAAATATGTTCAGTATCTTTTTTCTTCATGGTTTGTTTGAACCCTCATGTGTTTTCTTGCCCTACTCTAATGCCACCATCCCTTGAGTCACTCATCACAACACGCCCTCAAATGTTCCTGCATCTAACACCAGTATTTATTAAGTAATGGCTAATGTGGTCTCACTATGGAGAATTGGTGTGTTCTGAAGACAATGGTGAAAACATAAA
>NW_025999932.1:18496746-18501177 GCF_001458135.2 Marmota marmota marmota
AAAGTTATTTCTTTGAAATATAACAGAATATTTTATTCCCTACTTAAAACCATTCAGTGATTTCTCTTTGTTTT
Organism: Marmota marmota marmota; assembly: GCF_001458135.2. Lineage (NCBI taxonomy): Eukaryota > Metazoa > Chordata > Mammalia > Rodentia > Sciuridae > Marmota > Marmota marmota. Next base: position 18,496,821 of record NW_025999932.1, read on the forward strand.
AGGATTAAATCTAACCTATAATTGTGGCCCCTGCCATGCTATCCCATATCCATTTGTGTCCTCTTCCTCTTTCATTCAGTTCTGATGGCTGTGTATGCTGGGACAGTATGATGGCTGTCCTCATTTGTATGCAAAATATGAATCAACTGAGCTCATAGAAGCAGAGTGCAGCACAATGGCTACCAGAGGCTGCAAGGTGTAGAAAAGGGGAATATTGGTCTAAGGGTACAGTGTGAGACAGGAGGAATGCATGCTGAGGTGATGATATACTATTAGCTCAATTCCATATATATAATCCTCCATATGTAAAAGAACATTACTTTGTATTCCAAATAATTCTACTTTGTCACTATTTGATAAAATAAAATTTTCAAAAATAAGAATTTGCATATCCTTCAGACAATGCTCAGCAAACCCCACATCGCTTAGAAATCTTTACAACCTTTCAGTGGAGTAGTAGGGGCTTATTTTCTAACTTTAGCTGATGACTTTCGGTGCACATAACCTGTAATGGTGCCCTGTCTGAGCCTATGTCCTTTGGAAAGCATATGAGCATAAATTTCACCTAGATGGAAAGGTCTTCTCATTTGCCATGGAGGTGACCCTGCTGAGCATGGAGGACACTGCATAAAAATATGCACATTTATCAATAATGTATTCTTTGTCTATTCACACAAACTTTCTTTTTATCTTTTCTCTCAGAAAAAAAGATCCAATTTCTGAGAAACTTGTAATGAATGGAAGTGCTAACATATAGGGCAGATAGTACAAGATATCTTCTTAGAGCACACATAACAGTTATCTGTGACTTAAGAAGGCAACAAAAATGTTTTTTTCCCTTTAATATGCCATGAGTTTTTAAAGCATTTGCTGTTTTAAAAAATGTGACTTGCAATGAATTAGAAAGATTTGAGAAAAAATAGAATGACAGAAGCTAGAATTAACAATGAATAAGGCTGTTATTTTCACTGAATTTTAAAGTATGAACAAATGATTCATTTCTCAAGCATGTGTGTATTAGCATTTAAAAGAGTATGTTCCCCAGACAGAGATATAGCAAGCAATATCTGATGGCAGCACTTTAAAAATAAATAAATAAATAATAATTAATAGAAAACAATAAGATCCCTGAAAATTCAAATGTAATTTCCAAGCTGATGATTGGGTTCAAAATAATGAAACTGAATGTGAATAATAACTTTTAATGACAATGTATATCTCTTTTAGCTCATAATTATGTCAAGAATGGCATCAAATATTTTGAAAATATGAGTTCTTTGTTCTCAAATTAATTCATTCACTGCCAAATTGTTTTGAATCTCCCTTGTTAAGTTTTAGAGTCAGATATTAGCATCTAAGAAGTATTATTATTCTATTTTTAAAAATTTTTAGATAAATTAGTAAAACAAAAACAAACTCAAAAGAGACTAAAACCAATCAATACTAGTGATATATTCACCCTCATTGGCCAGTGGTCTGACTCTTTGTTTCTTCCATAGACAAATGTATTTTTTCAATTTTTAATGTGTGTTTCAAGTCCTTTTCCTGTGATTTTTTTCCCTCACATCTTATGAGATTATCATATGCATTTTTCTTTATTTTGATTAATTTGGTAATTAAATTGAGTTCCAAATTTAACCAACCTTCTTTTTCTGTATTATTGTTTTTATAATGCTGATTCAATGTGCTTTATATTTAATAAATGTTTATCTAACTGCATTTAGTCTTGTTTTTCTTTATTGCCTGAATTATTTTTCTAGGACTGTCATAACAAAGTTCCATATATGAGTGGCTTAAATAATCGATATTTATTCTCATAGTTCTGGACACTGAATGTCTAAGATCAAGATATTAGAAGGTTTGGTTTTTGCTGAGGTCTCCGTTAGTTTGCAATCATTCTTTCTCCATACATCTTCACATAGATTTCCCTCTGTGTTTGCACATGTCTGCAATCCAATTTTATCTTCTTCAAATGACATTAATCATGTTTATTAGGGACCACCCTGAGGACCTCATTTAAGCTTAATTATCTTTTTAAATACCTCAACTTAAAATACAGTAATATTCTAAGGTTCTAGAGGTTAGAAATTTTATATGTGAATTCAGAGAATGAGAAGAAACAATTCAGTCCATAACAGTGTGTAACAATCTCTGCCTTTTAATTGACATACTTAGACTATTTATATTTAGTGTAATTTTTAATATGTTTAAATTTGGATCTGTCATGTTTTCCATTTTCTTTTCTATTTGCCCACCTGTTTTTTGTTTTTTTCTCATTCTATACTTACTTTGTCTGCTTTTTGTTTTATTGGATATTATTTAATACTTCATTTTGATTCCTTCATTGGCATTTTCTACATACCTCTTTGCATTTTTGCATGTGTATATTTCCCTTAATAAGTTAAACACTGAATATGGGTATAGGCTCAGCAATCCTCTTCTGGTACAAATATATCATCCCTCTCTATCTGCAAGGAATTAGTTTTAGGAGTCACCTGAATACAAAAGTCTGCAGATGCTCAAGTCTCTTATTCAAAATGGCATAACTTATATACTTTAAGTAATTTCTAGATTACATACAATTTCTAATGCAAAGTAAACATTACATAAACTGTTGTTATACTGTATATTTTAAGGAATTAAGAGAATATGTACACCTGTTCAGAGCACACAATTGTTTCTCCACATATTTTCCATCCCTGTTTGAGTTAAAGTCAGTATAAATACCTTCACCAAATTAATAATTATAGAGTTAAGACTATTAAGGCTTATAATTTCAAATTCAGGACATTCTCATGTATGAGACAATACAATTTACTTCATTGTCTTTTCTATTACTTTTGTAGGTTTCACTGCAAAATAACACTATTTTACAAGGGAAGAAAACTTAAAATTACTGATGTAACCCACTCCTTTTAGCAATGAGAAGTCTAACCTATTAATGTTATGCAAGAAATGCAAAATGACAGTTAGGAAGTGGCAGATATCAGATTGCAATCAGATCTATCCAGAGCTTTTTCCAGAAAAAACACATATTCATAATTTACATCTGCCATTTTAAAGAAGCTTATGATACATTCCTAGTCATGCATATTATTTTAAAAGATTTCCATCAAAATGCCTACAACAGTTGTACATAGAGGAAGTGATACCCAAACTGTCTCAGCAGAATCTCATCTAGCAAAAGAGTAGTGGAAATTAAAAAAAAAATAAATAAAATTATTAACTTTCCTTCTAAACCTAAAACTTGTTCAGGTTATACATACTAATATGGATTATTTTTTGAACAACTAATATTCATATCTACAAAGAAGAAATGTAATTTGAATATTATCTCTAAAAATGCAAATGAATAGTTCTGACAGATTTATTCTTACAGTTCATGCTACGTGCTCTTGAATATAAGAATAGTATATTCATGTGATACAGATGGTCCTTCACTTAACAAAGGGTTTCATCCCAGTGAACCTATAGTAAGTTAAAAATATCGTAAGTCAAAAACTGCAGTGAATCACACCTAGTGTACTAAACATTCTAGCTTGGCAACACAGCATACTGCAGAGGGTCAATTGTTTCCATCAATGGTCTGTGGCTGATGGGCACTACCCCTGGCTGATGCTGCCTGGCATAATGAAAACATATTGTACCACATATCATTTTACTAGGGAAAGATCAAAATACAAAATTTGAAATACAGGTTCTAATAAATATATATGTTTTTCACACCACTGTAAAGTTAATAAACAATTGAAGATTTATAAGTCAGGGACTGCATAGATTTTAATAAGACTTCCTTTCTAGACTTCCATTAGATTGAATAAGGCTTTGCTTCTTCCAAACAATAAGTGGTAAATGTGAAAAGACGAAAAACAAAAACAAACAAACAAACAAACAAAAACCCTACAGATATATCGGTAGCCTCAAAGTTGAGCACCAATGATCCCTAACCTACTAGTGGTCCTTCTGTTATGCTGTTGCTTCCTGTTGAGTGTGGACTGGACTTACTAACTTCTGAACAAGGAATCCAGCAGAAATAATGGCATGTTACTTTCAAATCCAGATTCCAAGAAGATTGAGGCATCTATATTCAGTGCTCCCTAGTACCCTCTCCATTTCTCCCAACTGTCATGTTGTCAAGTCACTTGGGAAGCCTATGGAGAGTCCTGTGTGATAAAGAAACAAGACCTACCACAGCCTATGTGCATGATCTTCAAAGAGCAGTATTCAGCTGCAGATCAGCCTTAAGATACCTGAAGTCCTGCCGGACAGCTTGAACGAAGCCTCATGAGGGACTCTGAGCCAGCTCCTATGTGCCCAAATACCTAACACAGAAATACACACACACACACACACACAC
>NW_025999932.1:18502489-18507489 GCF_001458135.2 Marmota marmota marmota
AAAACAAAACAAAAAGCAAACACACACTCTGCCACAGACAAACACACACACATACACACAAACTATGAAAAAAAGCTTGCTGGATATTAAACCTCTAAATTTTGGGATAATTCGTTACATAGCAATAGAAAAATATGATACTGGAATTGAACAGAAGTAAAAACTAAAATTGAAGAGCATCACTGTTATTTACTTTTCCATTTTAAAATTATGGGTTTTGAGAAAAACCTTTTAGCTAAAGGTCAGAATAAATCTTGGTATTCTTTTTAAGACTTTTCTTGTGTTTGCTTCCCCAAAATGCATTTAAATATTTCCATAAACTTCATGGCCACACCAAGTTTCATGTATATCTTAAATAACAAAACCACTCTAAAAATTGTATTGCTATTTACTTCTAATCACCTGAGAAAGTGGAAGAGAAATTTTTTTGCCAGTTCTGTTTCCTTGCAGCTAATCAGAGTTTTCTCTTTAGTTACAGAGAGATCCAGAGACCCTTGGCAAGGGGCTCTGCTTTATGATGCTTCATTGTTCACCCCTGGTTTAACACCATGTAGAGGTGGCAATAAGAAATCTAATGAAGAAACCATCAAGCCCGGAGTAGTAATTTCAGAAGAAATCATGCATGGTTGTTTGAATAGGGTTGAGTAAGGACTGACATTTTATGTTATTGACTGTGGTATGGGTGCTTTACCGGCTCATCTTTTGTTTCTTTATGCCCCTTTGATTCCTTCTGTTTAGGAAAGCAATAGAGCATATTACAAGCAGGGCCCTGTGTTTGGGCCAGACTTTCCTGCAGCTGCTGCAGCAATAATTTTTTTTAAAACTAAATAACAGTCTTTTACAAACGCTCTGAGAAACTTTGTTATTCTTAAGCTGTTTTATTATCTATAAAATCAAATAAACTTATGTAGAATTCATGAAGAGAGTGAGAGACTTTTTCCCCTTCTAAACTTGTATCTCTCTATTTTTTCTCCTTTAAACAAGGTCTAAAATTTTCCATGTTTTACAGAATTGTGATGTATACAAATAGCCATATTTTCCTCTTTTATGAAAAGTGAGCCCTGTCTTGTGGACAATATTGAGGTAATGCTATTATAAACACAAACTCTGCTAATGTATGACATTAGTTCTTACCAAAAATAGCCATATACACAAACTGCAAAGGTGATTGAGGTATTTTTTTTTTAATTCTGAAAATAAACTTTAAATTGTGAATGTTTTACCCAGTTTGTTAAATATTTGTTATATTCATGGAAAAGAAACTATGACATTTATCAATCAATATTATTGATTACATCTTTGCCCACTTAATACAAGTGATAGTATTCTTATGAATTTTGTGCTTTCTTTCTTGAAAAGAAATATTTATAGAGAATACAAATGCATGACTTTATCAAGCTAAAAGGGGAATTTCTATTTCAGTGATTTAAAATAGTGAGCCACTGACAAAATATAATTATCTGAAGATAAGTGCTTTAATCACCAGCTGAAATTTAACTTTGCCATCTTTAAAATGGTGTGATTCATCATCCTTCCTTGGAAAAATATAGCAGAGGTAACTACTGTTTATTATTTTTCTCCCTAATTGAGTACTCCTGTGGAATGCTCAAATAGATTTTTTTTTTTCAAAATGAGCAATAATATTCTGGAGAGAATTTAACCACAAATCACATTCCAAATTAAGACAATCAACTTTTTTTTCCCAAATACCTGAAAGCAAAATTATTCCAACTCCTTAGCATTTTGTGCACATGTGAAGTCTAACTTCTGTAATCATGTTTAAACCTCAGGTTCTGATGCCCCAAGGCAAGGACACAAAGGCACTTCATTTAGCTGATAGGTCTCTGAGAGACCAATTGAGGCTATTCTGCTCAAATGGTATAAAAGAATTCAATCCATGTACCTCACTGAGTTATATCTTAGCTTAATCAACAGGGCTGCAAAATGAGCCTGGTGGCATTTCATCTGGGATATAATTGTTGAAGATATAGACTCATGGGTGAAGATTTAAGAGGCACTGATAGAACACTCTAATTTCTTTTGTCTCTTGTTTGTAGAAATATTTTTCATCATGGCCTATTTCTATCAATAGCTGTAAACTTGTAAATATTCCCACATTGCTCTTAACAGTAATAACTATATTCAAAATATTGCATAAAAATATGGCCCCAAGTTCCACTTACCTTTTGACTACAGAAATATACTTTCTTTAAATTCAAAATATTTTCATAGTTTCCACATTTCAAATCACGTAATGTCTGAAGTCTGTTCTGCTAGTTTTTCTACCTAAAAATTTTCAACATGTACAGAATGATGCTTAGGTGCCCAGAAAATTGTCCTGGTAATTGTGCTCATTTCTCCCGTTCAGAATGACTGCTGTGGCTATGGCTGTCTGGACTAGCCTTGGGCAGCTCTTTCCTCATTTCACCAGATCATACTAAGTTCAGCCTGGGCTGTATATGACACTGTACAGATGTGGGATGCAAGAGAATAAGAAGAAACATTGAAAATGGTATATTTTAATCAATGATCTTAAAAGTCTCACTTTTTCCAAGGTGTTCCCTGCTTTGCAACCAGTTTTTATCCCACAGTACAAGATATAGTAAATATAACTCCCTGTCCTCATGATAATGTTTCAATAGTCTAGGAGGGAGAGAGAGTGGTAGCTGAAATGCAGACATACTTCCACAATGCGGAGCTGAAATGATTTGGAATATATATGGAGTAAAATGGTTGACTAATTGATAGATTACATGAGGAGATGATAAGAGATGATCAAGTCAGGACAGGTTTCTATAACAGAGTAGATTGAGAACCAAAGGGGGAAGAAAAGTCTTCCTCACGGTTCTGAAAATCTGAAGCCCCTTTCTCGCACACAATGAATGGAATGCAATGCTATTCTACTTCTCACCTAATAGCAAAGGCTCATTAAGGGCTTAAAGAAAATGCAGTATTCATTACCTACTCTTTCACAGTAATTTGGTTCTCTTAAAAGCCCAAATGGTTTTATCAGAATAATTCTTGTTTAAATGGACAGATTGTAATTTTCTTTCTTAGATTAATAAAGTTGCCGAAGTAGAAAGATTCTAACATATAAAATGTCAATAGCTGGATGCTTATTCAAATAAGCACAATATAGAAACACAATATAGAAAACACAGTGAGCAGAGGTGAACACCTGCATATCTTAGAGTCTGTTACCACCATTTATAAAACAACTAGACAGATTTTCATTGAATTCAGAGCGTAGGTGAATAAAAATCACTCTGGGGCCCGCAGGAATTCCCTCAAACACATAAGGCAATATTCTCCAACAAAACTAACACAGACACAGGGCAGACTTGTGTGACTCCCTCCTGGTTCAGGGAGGTGTGTCTCCTTGGGTGCCTACCAGCTTAGAGACCTTCTGACTCTGGCTTCTAAAGCAGTAGCCCTCACTCCAGGGACTCAGCCTTCTTCACTTTTCCTCACCCTCTTATCTGACTAACTGATGTATTTAATTCTGTACCTTTTATTGTTTGTCTCCTCTTCCCCAGACTCGGAAAGGAAGATGTGTTTAGCTGTGTTTTCTTTGCCTCTGTGACCCAGCATATAGGTGAGAACATTAGAGAGAGTAAGTCAGCGCTTACAGTCATGGGTGGATTGTGCACATGGATGAATAAATGCTCTGTTAGGCTGACCCTGGAAATCAGGTGGAATCTACCATTTGACTCCTATAGCAGACCTTGTCTTTTGAATAAAAAAATAGGGCAATATCAACTATATTGTCATTTCTGATATTCCTGGACTAGTCTGTGATCAATAATTATGTGAGTACATAGGCGATTATCATATTTCATGAGTAAAGCATCAGTAATAGGAACATGGCCTGAATGACAAATTATTCATGTAAAGAAGTAGGAATCATAGATGTAACTTTAAGTGAAAAATCCCCTTATGTAAGCTTTATGTTTCAATATCATTTGAAGTAAAATGGCATGCTTTGAGTAAAATAATGTAATTATGGTTTTGAATAACATTAACTATTACCAAAAATCATCATTAAGAAGTTTCAAATAGTTTAACTAACAACAAAATAGATTGGCAGTAAAATAATGAAGACAATATGTCAGCTAAAAAAATGTATTATTTACATACTATCATTTTATAGACAAAATTATGTTTATGAAAATTTTAATCAAATTGTAAAGCAGAATTGTAAAGATAGTTTTTAATTATACTTCAATTTATAAAACTAAAAAGTATAACTTAAAAACTCTATGCATCTTATAATTATTTACTTCCACTTATGCTAGGAGTGTTTCAAGAGACATCCTACTAAAAACTTCATGTATTTTGGGATGAAATAAAGTTAAAACAGTAACTTTGCCACCCCAAAGTTTCCCGAGGAGAACAATCTACAAAATCACTTTCAATAACATGTATGAAAAACCACTTTCCATCTACTCCAAAGAAGCACATAAAAAGTGTGAAAAAATGAAATGTTGAAATAAATGAGGTAACAACAACATATTTCTTTCACAAATGAAACTTCATAATAACGGATTTTTCAAAGATAAAAATATGCTATTTTAGGAAGAAAAAAAAAGAGTAAACTTGTTCTGAAAAAATATAATCCCTTAGGGTTTTGAGTATGTGGAAGCTAAAGATTTAACCAACTTTGTTGAAATGATTGTGCTGGAACACCAAATATTTTTAGTAGTTGAAAACAAAACTCTTCTGAAAGGTAGGAAAGGTATCAACAAGAGAAGAACTTGTTTTCTAAAAGAAACTGTTATTGAAAAACATTTAATATTTTGAATTATGTTATTTCATAAAAAAATATGATTAGCGATGCTGGGCTGGGAATTTAGGTTATTGGTGGAGCACATGACTAGTGTGCAAAAGGTCCTGGGTTCAATCTCCAGCACTGCAAAAGAAAAAGAAAATGGTCAGTGATGCTCAGTGAACCAATCGCAAATAAACATCTATTTGGATGTGCAAGAATAAAAGGCATAGCA
>NW_025999932.1:18508881-18513595 GCF_001458135.2 Marmota marmota marmota
ATGGAATGCAATGCTATTCTACTTCTCACCTAATAGCAAAGGCTCATTAAGGGCTTAAAGAAAATGCAGTATTCATTACCTACTCTTTCACAGTAATTTGGTTCTCTTAAAAGCCCAAATGGTTTTATCAGAATAATTCTTGTTTAAATGGAAAGATTGTAATTTTCTTTCTTAGATTAATAAAGTTGCCGAAGTAGAAAGATTCTAACATATAAAATGTCAATAGCTGGATGCTTATTCAAATAAGCACAATATAGAAACACAATATAGAAAACACAGTGAGCAGAGGTGAACACCTGCAGATCTTAGAGTCTGTTACCACCATTTATAAAACAACTAGACAGATTTTCATTGAATTCAGAGGGTAGGTGAATAAAAATCACTCTGGGGCCCCCAGGAATTCCCTCAAACACATAAGGCAATATTCTCCAACAAAACTAACACAGACACAGGGCAGACTTGTGTGACTCCCTCCTGGTTCAGGGAGGTGTGTCTCCTTGGGTGCCTACCAGCTTAGAGACCTTCTGACTCTGGCTTCTAAAGCAGTAGCCCTCACTCCAGGGACTCAGCCTTCTTCACTTTTCCTCACCCTCTTATCTGACTAACTGATGTATTTAATTCTGTACCTTTTATTGTTTGTCTCCTCTTCCCCAGACTCGGAAAGGAAGATGTGTTTAGCTGTGTTTTCTTTGCCTCTGTGACCCAGCATATAGGTGAGAACATTAGAGAGAGTAAGTCAGCGCTTACAGTCATGGGTGGATTGTGCACATGGATGAATAAATGCTCTGTTAGGCTGACCCTGGAAATCAGGTGGAATCTACCATTTGACTCCTATAGCAGACCTTGTCTTTTGAATAAAAAAATAGGGCAATATCAACTATATTGTCATTTCTGATATTCCTGGACTAGTCTGTGATCAATAATTATGTGAGTACAAAGAAAATTACAATCTGTCCATTTAAACAAGAATTATTCTGATAAAACCATTTGGGCTTTTAAGAGAACCAAATTACTGTGAAAGAGTAGGTAATGAATACTGCATTTTCTTTAAGCCCTTAATGAGCCTTTGCTATTAGGTGAGAAGTAGAATAGCATTGCATTCCATGTGAGTACATTATCATATTTCATGAGTAAAGCATCAGTAATAGGAACATGGCCTGAATGACAAATTATTCATGTAAAGAAGTAGGAATCATAGATGTAACTTTAAGTGAAAAATCCCCTTATGTAAGCTTTATGTTTCAATATCATTTGAAGTAAAATGGCATGCTTTGAGTAAAATAATGTAATTATGGTTTTGAATGACATTAACTATTACCAAAAATCATCATTAAGAAGTTTCAAATAGTTTAACTAACAACAAAATAGATTGGCAGTAAAATAATGAAGACAATATGTCAGCTAAAAAAATGTATTATTTACATAGTATCATTTTATAGACAAAATTATGTTTATGAAAATTTTAATCAAATTGTAAAGCAGAATTGTAAAGATAGTTTTTAATTATACTTCAATTTATAAAACTAAAAAGTATAACTTAAAAACTCTATGCATCTTATAATTATTTACTTCCACTTATGCTAGGAGTGTTTCAAGAGACATCCTACTAAAAACTTCATGTATTTTGGGATGAAATAAAGTTAAAACAGTAACTTTGCCACCCCAAAGTTTCCCGAGGAGAACAATCTACAAAATCACTTTCAATAACATGTATGAAAAACCACTTTCCATCTACTCCAAAGAAGCACATAAAAAGTGTGAAAAAATGAAATGTTGAAATAAATGAGGTAACAACAACATATTTCTTTCACAAATGAAACTTCATAATAATGGATTTTTCAAAGATAAAAATATGCTATTTTAGGAAGAAAAAAAAAAGAGTAAACTTGTTCTGAAAAAATACAATCCCTTAGGGTTTTGAGTATGTGGAAGCTAAAGATTTAACCAACTTTGTTGAAATGATTGTGCTGGAACACCAAATATTTTTAGTAGTTGAAAACAAAACTCTTCTGAAAGGTAGGAAAGGTATCAACAAGAGAAGAACTTGTTTTCTAAAAGAAACTGTTATTGAAAAACATTTAATATTTTGAATTATGTTATTTCATAAAAAAATATGATTAGCGATGCTGGGCTGGGAATTTAGGTTATTGGTGGAGCACATGACTAGTGTGCAAAAGGTCCTGGGTTCAATCTCCAGCACTGCAAAAGAAAAAGAAAATGGTCAGTGATGCTCAGTGAACCAATCGCAAATAAACATCTATTTGGATGTGCAAGAATAAAAGGCATAGCAGACAGTAGCAAGCTGGTAGTTGGCATTGTTAAGAACTTAATTTTTCACTAAGTATCATCAATTTTAAAAATTAGACTAGTAATATATTAAGTAATAAATTTGGAATAAAGCTTTTTGATACAATTTTAAATGTATTCTTTATCCTAGCAATTTTTCTTTAGTGTTTATGTGGAAGAATACATTGATTTTTGCACATAAATTTTCATTTTCAGTAAAATGTCTGTTGGGTAAACTACTATAGGGTCAAGATGCCCTGAATACTTCACCTGAGGAGTAGTTTCATGTCTGGGTCCAATTCCTAAGCACAATGCAGATGCTTTGGGTTTTATGTACTGAACCTTGATAATGTGGCCTCTCATCAGAACTCTTTTTTATTGTGCTTCACAGTGAATAATAGCACATGGGGTTTATTTATTCAACAATGCTTCATGGTTCTTTATTGCAACAAAAGGAAGTTCAACTTGTATGTCACACTGATTGCCCTTTTTGAATTGTTAACTTGACCTGTGTTGTTCCCATAATGAGAATATCCTTGATAACTGGGTTGTTTCATAAAAACCACACTATGTCATGCCCTGTGAAAATGGCAATTTCTTTGGAAAGAGTGCAGATTTCAAAATTGTAGTTTTAAGTTTATTTTATTTGATCCCTACTATGATGCAAGATAAAAGTTTGTAAGCATAAAAATCTTAAGTACTGACTACAACCGCATTCAGTCAGAGTGGAGGAAGATGGTTTTGAGCCTGGGGGGGGGGGGCTCAGACCTTGCACAGGAAGTGCTCTGTAGCATCCGCCTGCATGACATTGGGGATCTTGGCATCTGCTTCTCTTCCACCTTGCAAATGTCTCTTGGGATCCTCTCATCAGCAAATAAACCTTAGCAGTACAGGGAAGAAATCTTGAGAAAGTCAGTGCATAATTTTTGAAGACTATTGATGGTGCTAAGTTGACAGCAACCACACAAGTGTCAAAACCATTTGATATTGTATCAAAAACTTGAAGTAACAACTTTACATGTCCAACATTGTATAGTCTCTGCACAGAATGTGAGGGGTCTGGAAAGGGACTGGCTGTAGCACATAATCTGGTGGAAAATAACTAACAGAATGGGTGTTGGATTCTTACAGGAAACTTTTAACTTACAGCAGACACACAGAGATGCTCATAGATTCAGAAAATGGCCTCCATTCCTGCAAATGCTGCCTACTGCATAGGCAAGCACTGGACCTCATCTTTTTCAGTGTGAAGCCTTTTATTCCTCCATTAAAATAAAAACTTTCTTCACTGGGTATTCTTGAAACAGGAGTTGGCTATTTAATATTATAATCAATTAGGAACCTGTGAGAAGGTTTCAATTTATGGAATAAGGAATGTGAGTAGAAGAGCACAGAAGCACTGAGCTGGAGGTCCTTGAATATCTATTTCCTCTACTTGACAATATTAAGAGTCCTAGGGGCTCGTTCAAATGTTCTGACTTTCAGAAGTGGTTTTCATCTCTTTTGAATATAAAAATATGTATTTAATGTAATCATAGAGTAGCATTACTTTGTGCCTTAACCTGTGTACACACATGTTAAAAAAGACTATCTCAAGTTAAAAATGATAGTTGAAACAGTGTTATTTACCACCTATGCAATGTATTTGGTTTTTAAAGAACAGTAGCAGCCATGAACTTGCAGAGGGAGGAGACCAGCTTTTAAACCTCCTCCAGGGTAAACTTAAGCTTAATAACCTACTTATGAGGCCATAATAGTGTAGAGTTTTCAAATTAGGTGTAAAGTCTGTGGAAACCTTTAGTCATGCATCTTACTGATACCAAAATTGCATTACCATTATGAAATAACCATACCTAGAGGACCTATAGAGGGCACAGTTAATTGAACTGTATTTCTAAATGGTTCACATTTATAGAAGATTCGCCTTCTCAGAATTCCAGAAAACAAATGTATCTGAAAATGATTCTTCTACTCAGAAAGACAAGGATAAAGAAAAAATATAAAATAGGATCTTCTCTAAATATAATTGGTTCATTTACATAATTGAGTCATTCAGTCCCCAAATTTCATTTCTCCTTAAACTTCATTCCAGAAAAAAAAAATAATGGCCTCAGGGGAAACAGATATAAATAGGTCTTTTCCCCTAGGTCTATTTTACTGAAGAGAAACTATTTGTTTCTGTAATTGTTTCACTGGATGCAGAAAATGTTGTTGTTTTTTTTTGTCTTAGTGAAAAATTTGAGTCCTGCTAAAAATTAGAGATTAAAAAATCATTAATTTAACTCGGGCTTTTATAGTTATTAATCTTAGATTAAACAACAACAGAACTATCCAATGCCTATTTTGCTTGTGGCTCTACAGAATGTGTAAAAAGATCTTTTCAAACAGCACAGAACAGAAAACTCTATAACATATAGGAAAGAAAAAA
>NW_025999932.1:18518178-18521838 GCF_001458135.2 Marmota marmota marmota
AAAGATACTGTCCAGTGACCAAAACCAGGCAGAACCTAGAGGAAAAGAGACTGACTGAAATCCTGTTCCATCCAGGATTTTCCCATTAAACTGTGTTCATCAAATAGAGCTCAAGCAAATAGTGAAGTCATCATGGACTGACAAGTCACAGGCCCAAGTTCAAAGTCAAAATCAACTGGAAATTGAGAAAGGAAAAGAAATAACGGAAAGAGAGTAAAAAAAACTGAGGAAGCCAAAAAAGCCTGTGTATTCTCAAAAACTCTCCTCACCCCAAGGGCTTTTATTTGGACCATGTCTATGTGGAGTGAGACTTCTAAGCTGCTCAGAAAAAGCAAAAACGTGAAGCCTGAGAGAGGGGAGCAGAAATAGCAGAGCCACAAACTAAGTCTAAATCTCTTTGAAAAAATAAGCATCATGATGCTAAAACTTGGGAGAGTCAAAACAACCTAGGAAAAGTAAAAAGATGGTCAGATAGGATGAATATTTGCTTCTGAGTGTGGGACAGTAGGTGAGGGCCCCAGAGAACTTTCTGTCCTGATATAAATGTTCTATAATTTTCTGTGAATGGTTGTGCTTGAGGATATAAATTTGACAAAGTTTACTGGACTTGACATGTATTTTAAATAGGTGTGCCATAGTTTTGCAAACCATTCTTCAGTTAAATACGGTTTTGGGAAACCTTAAGCTAATTTCAGCATAGCCATGTATTCAGATGGATTTGTGCAAGTTAGCAGCCCTGAAGTTAAGCTTTGATAGCTTCCTGAAAAACCTGTCTTGTGTTGATCCTGTCACGTCTTTTGATTCTGCACATGCTCTCCTATGGGCATTTCACAGCTGGACAGCTCTCTGGCTGGAACTGTTGCTATTCTCCTGCCTTATCTCCTCTCTACCTTAGAGAACATTGAGAAGAATATTGAGAAGATTTAACTAATTCTGTGCTCTCCTGGAGATCAAAAATTTAGTAGAACTGTGCCATATTCCACCTATGGATCAGAACAAAACATACTTCTTTTTTATTTAAAATGTTGATACACCCGGATGTGGTAGGAGGTCAATAAGTTAATTTGGTCATCTGCCTATAGGCCTTGCCCTAGCATTTCTTCTAGTATGGTTTGATAGTAGGCTTAGAGGAATTTGGGGTTCTTGCAATTTATCCAGTGTTTAACTGCCTTAAAAAGACACAAGTAACCCTCTCAATCAATCTCCAAATCTGTCATTTTTTAGAAAAAAATCATTCACCCCTTAGTTGGGCTTAACCTCTCAACCTCCAAGGTCATTTGTTCAGGTGGGTGTGAGGAAGCTTAGAAAGATTTGAAACCTCATTCTACCTCTTAATGTTTTTGAGAAGATCTTGACAAGATCTCTAGTTTCAGGTCTGTGTAAGGGTTTCATGAAAGGTCACATGGAAGTCATCTAAAAACTATGTATAACAAAAATGCATATCTTCTAGTGTTTTCATCTAATATTACATTATTAAATATAATAATGTAAAATATTTATAAAACGTTCATGTTACATGACATCAAAATAAAATTAATTTAATAAATACAATAGACTATAGCTTGAGAATCAGAAATTATAAAATTCTATGATGTCTCCCTGTCTCTTAGGCATCTGACATAACAGTATAGGTATGGATGAATGATGAAAAAGTTATTGGGTAACAAGAAGTATATGGGGGCAAAACACAGCAGTTTAACATTTTAAAAAATTGCCCAATTCACACCTCTAGGCCAGTTTCCTATCCATAAAATAGAGCAAATAGCATTCAGAGAGAATTATTGGAATGATTACGTAAGAAATTTATGCATGCTAATTTCCTAGCAAATGCCTGGCATTTAGTAAGTACTCAATAATGTTAAGTGAATTGCCTTGTACAATTATCATGTCTCATAAACTCAGATGAGAGGAAGACATACAGCCAAACATGTATAAAAATAAAATGTAATAATAACTGATTGCAAGTTGTTTCCCAAAGTACTGACTTGAGAAAATAAGCTGTCAAAGAAGAATACTGGACAGTGACATTTCTAATTTAAAGACAACCTATACTACACGTCAGTACTACATTCTATTTCCTAAAGACCTATAATTCCAATGATCTGAGGAAATTCTGAAAAACTGTGAAAGAGATATATCTTTTTTTTTTAATTGAGGGGTTACAAGTTTGTGAAGGTGACAAAACCTCAGTATCAACCTATGTTTTCTGAGTCAATGTCTCTGAGTTCTTCCTCCAATCTGGAACAATTTCAAATGCAAAAAAGAGCAAGTTATTCCTGACCCGTGCCAACTTTCCTAATTAGTACTCCCCTGAGGTTTTTCTGTATTCAAGCCCTTTCTGGCTTATTCTTCAATGAAAGTTTTTGCCCTTATCCTTTCTAATGAGTTTTGAAACAGAGAGATCTTTGCATTCTTTATACTGGGTCAGAGCTACTGCAGAGACTGAAAGAAAAGTGGCAATATATTGTGGGAGGTATGAGTTCTTATGTAAGACAAATAAATGGAATTTAAATGTGGATATCTGTTCCAGAAGGGGCAGGGAAAAAAAAAAGAAAATGGTTCTCATTTATCTCCCTTTTAATCAAAGGCTGCATTTGCAGAGATGGGGTACATCCCTCAAGGCAAAAGGCTAAGGGCTCTGTAATCACCAGATATTAATCCATGATAAAACAGAATCTACTGTCCACCTCTTCTCCTTAAATAGGGAAAATCCATCATTTACAACACATTTCAGTTCACCTTCTGGTTAGATGGAAATTTATGTCCAATAACTCTGATAATAAGTCTTATCATATCTCATACAGTTTTTGCTTCTTTGTATACAAACACTGTAAGATAAACAAGACATTAACAATCACATTTGCATAAAAATAGAGATACTGTGCACCAGGATGATAAGTATAGTTTTTGCCAATATAAAAAAATGTTTTCCATGTTAATGTTGGAATGTGAGAAGTTAAAATTGATTTTTCTATCATTATTTACTTCAATGAATTTTAGTGTTTTTTTGGACAACCCATTATGGTGTTGCAATTTGAGGTAGATATTCATGATGATGCAATACACTTATGTGCAGCCATGTGTTTTGGTTGAGTAATATTTTATTAAGAGTCATGCAATTGTAAAGTCAAATGCAGAAGTGAGTATCATTATCTAATAGTGTCAGAAATATTCATGATTGAAGAGTCATATAGCATCATATACTGAAATTTTTTAATTTAAAATCAAAATTTATATATTACTAACACCTTTGTGGGATAGAATAATGAAAGGTGTTTGAATCATTTGTTGCTGTCACTAGAGAAAAATGCATCTAAAATAAATCTCTAATAATTCATACTTCAAAGTTAGCAGCAACGTAAAATAAAGAACATGGTGAAGAATCCTAAATTTTATTATAAAACAAAATTTATTCATTGGCTAGTATCATTTACAAAAGGAAAAAGAAAACCTGTATAATATTACCTTGAATAAAAAATATAACTCTGCACATAATAATATAATTCCTAAAAGGTCCAAATATAATTAAAAAAAAACAGACAAAAACCAATGGTAAGAATGGTCTCGAATAGTGATATACTATATTATTAAATGTGATTCAGCTGTGTGGAAAAACATTTAAATCTTGTGGGTGTCAATTTTAACTGGCCTAAGAGTTTG
>NW_025999932.1:18523619-18564918 GCF_001458135.2 Marmota marmota marmota
TTCCTCTTCTGCCCAGTTTTAACTTTTACTAAGACATCTTATGCATCTTGATTTTACCATTTCAATTCTTGCTCTCTCATTTTTTTCATCCTTCTTATATTCCAAAGGGTATATGTGTATAATTTCTCTCTTGTTTGTTGTTTTGTGTATAGGATAGTCAATATAAATTTTGAAGCATTATTTTCATTATGGAGGTAACTGAGCAGAACTTGACAATGAGTCACAGGGTGGCCTACAGAGAATGACTGCCATATTCAGATCCTAGCCCGGCGATCTACCAGCTCGGTGACCAGGAACAATTGACTTAACCTGCAATACCTCCTTGTCATCAGACACAGGACAGGCATCATGACAGCAACTACTTCATAGTGCTGTTCTCAGGATAGGAGTTGCCATAATACTAAAGTGCTTTTATGTTTTATACAGTATTTTAATGGTATATGACACAAAGAGAGCACTCTAAATTCCTAATATTATTAAATTTATAAAGGACAATTTCTATATACTAATAAAATGGGGCATGAATGTAATATTAATTAACTAAATCAACCTAGTTACTATTGTAGTTAATATTTAGGTAAGTACCAGGCATGGTCCTAACACTGGTTATATTGTAGCAGATATAAAAATCATAGTTTTTTTTCATGAAACTTAACTCCTAGAGGAAGAAATATACTTTTACATCTATGAGGAGATATATTTTTATCAATCTTAAACATTGCTGGGATACAAAATATTTCATATTTTTAAAGTAAGAGTTATTTTTCCCCGTACACCTACTTTTCCTTTTTCTTGGTTTTAATAATGCAATTGTCTCACATTTGCTCCCTTCGGTATAGGGCATAGTCCTCCTTCCTTGCCCTCACTTTCATTCAGCAATTATTTATTGGGCTCAGTGCTTGGACATACAGAGATGAACAAGATGGACACAGCTCCCACCCCGTCAGAACTATACTATGACTCCATAGTCATTTCCTGATGAAGGTAGTGCTGTGGTTGCTGACAAAAAGTCATACATATATAAAGGATAAAATGCCATCAAATAGTTAAACTATGGAAGAAAACAATTTAAGAATGGTGTAAGTCAGCATGGGATCACTGTGAAGAAAATGGGCCAATTGCAGAGATCTTACAGGGAAACTTTTTGGCTAGAAATAGTTATTGAGGCTTTTTATGTTAGAGGTGAGCCTTGAGAGATGATGGTATTTCCGTCCGATATGTTACAGAGGGGTGGGGTCAAATTAATCACTACTTGGTTTTGATTATTTTCTTTGATGATCTGGTCAAAAGTCTAACTGTGGGATTCTGTGTCAGTACTGCAGAGGAGATCCAGGTTCCAGAAGTAGAGAATGGCAACAGAGAAGATCCGAAGGTCAAGAAACCACTGGTACCACCTAGTATATTCCCAGGGGCCCCCAACATGGACCCCAACCTCAAACCCAGCTTTTATTATGTGCTCATAATTTGTTCATAGTATCTAGAATTGTTTCTGAATATGATTTTCAAAGATTTCTGGCATGGAAGTTGGATTCCAAATTATTTCTATGGTCCTGGAATAAATGGAAGCTTAAGAGAGTTTACCATGGAAGCATAAGTGATGGGGGGTGGGGGGACACTGAGTGGCTCTACAGTAAAATGGGATTATATTTGCACCCTCCAGAGCTTGCTTTGTCTGTTTTTTCACCAACTGTTTGTTTTGTGTGTTTACTCCATGTTTATCTCCTGTAACTCTCATTCTCATCTGGACTTTTCTGTACATTTGTCTACTCCTCCTGCCCAACTGACAGAGGCCTTAGCCCAAGCTCTGCCAGTAAACTTATTTCAGGAGATCTTGGTCATTTGTCTAATTTCTGCTGGCTCCATGACCCCGGCTTTGCAGACAGATGTTGGGCTCTCCATTAACATAATTCTCTGTTCTGACACACACTCATTTAATGAAAAGAAAATATCTTAATTAAAACATATGATTATTTTTGTCAATTCAAATGAAAATGACTCTCTAATTTAGACACAGACATAGAATTTTAAAGTTAGGATAGGCCTTGGAGATCACCTAGCAAATGAATGGTTGTGGTAATTGTTCTCCCCTGCTGTGCACATTAGCATCTGACTGCATTTAGTGCTGTCAAACAGATACTTTTAAAAGAGATAATATGACCTTAGGAATATAGGAAGTTTCCAAGAGTTGGACTTCTTAGCAATCTTGCTGAAGTCCTCTGACCCTACAGTTCATGACATAATTATTTATTAGGCTTGGGATAGAATCTTTTATGGCTTAGAATAGATAATAAAAGGGATTACTACCCAGGCAGTTTCTCCCTTAAACTCACAGTTTTCCTAATCTCTTTCCCTATGGCAACAGAGCAATTACTTTCCAGCATGTTGATTCCTTTGTACTTTAAATATAGATAAATGTAATCATGCTGAAAACCTGGGGGTTAACTTGTGCTCCTGAGCTGAAATCCCAAACTGCTGAAAAGCATTGCTTTACAACTTAGTTTTCTACAAAACCTGGCTGCAAATGCAAGAGAGGAACCAAGTGAATCTCAAGTAAATCCATAACTGCCATAGTTGTGAAGAATGAAGTCCAGCATACCTAAAAATTAAAACGTTATTTCCAGATAACAGAAAAATTCTGCTTTTTTTTCTTGTCAGATATGTTTTAGAAATTACTACCTGGTAGACATAAAAAGAAAGTTTACGAAAATAAAAGGCTGATTGGTTTGAAACAGAGGAGGAAGGAAATGATACAGCAGAGTAGAATCTCTGGAATTGCATCAAGTGATCAATCAATCAAACACACCTTACCCAGAAACCAAATCATACCAAAATGAGTGTGTTTAAATATTGACTTGTACAAGCTACCAGATGATCTTAGAGAATTTAAATCTGGATGTTTCCTATGAAATAAGTCTGCCTCAGTGATTAGAACATCACAATGAAAAGCATTTCTACAAAATGGGTGTGAACTTTTTCAAAACCACAGTGAATTGCATCAAAAAATAGAAAGTCCATTTGAAGCCCCATGAGAATTAGAGCACTTTAGATGTATTACTCTATTTTTATCAGGTCCCAAAGAGCTCACAACACATTGTGAGTGTATAGTAACTGGTACAATTTGAGTTTTAAAGAATATCTGTGTCAGTAGCTTGTATTTGGTATCATAACTGAACTATATCCTGGGTTTATATCAGCTGGGTCAGGAAGACTGAAGAGAAAAGAGCTAAAATATTTGAAGATTTTTCTTCCCTTCTTTGTAAGAATAATATTGAACGTAGCATTGGAAATTGTTATCATTTTTGATTCTCTCATCTGAATAGTAGAATGTGGGGCATAGATATATAATAGTGATTTTAGGGTTGAAGTGTATGATGAAAGAAAATCTCTCTCCCCAAACGGGGAATATGCAGCCTTTGGATGCAATGATGATATATCTGACATTTTAAGACGTCCAACTTATACTGCCAAGTTCTAAAAATTAAAAAGCAAAAAATTGATGATGTCATAGGTGTTTAATTTATTAGACATTGCCTACATTTGTTAGCATTGTTTCTTATATTAAAAAATATCCCATTTCAATCCAATAGTTAAATTAATACTTTGTGAATTTTAATTTTTTAGTTACTATACTTATATCTGGAGGCGTGTATATAATTGATATAGATATTAATTTTGAGTCTATTAAACAGAATAGGTAGAAATTGACCAAAAATGTGGGCTTAAGACTCATTATAAAAGCCATAACTGTTTATAGGGTCATGTTTTTGTCATGTATCCAATGATGGCCCATAACATATATATATATCTGGGGATTGAACCCAGGGCCTTGTGCATGCAAGGCAAGCACTCTACCAACTGAGTTATATCCCTAGTCCCTACGTAAACTAAAAAGATGATTTTTCACTGAAAGATAATTCTACTAGTGTGAGAAGGGATCAAATGGGGAAAGATGGGATAAGTAGGTTACTTATGAGGCTATTGTAATAATATATATGAAAAAATTTTGGGGACAGAACACAAAGCATTATGATGGAGAGAATCTTAGGGTTTTAAAGAATGATTAGTATTTGAATTATATAGTAATTTGATATGGGGTGGGAGAGAGACTGAGAGAAGAAAGAATCCAGGGTAAGGTTCACCTTAGTGGCTTAGGTACCTGATGAAGGATGATTTCATGTTCTCAGATAGTGAGTTACAGAACAGAACACATTTGAGAAAAGGAGATCTCAAGTTGCATTTGGAAGGTAGTGCTTGAGAGTGTGTGGCAATGGCCAGTGTACTTCTGTTATGTAGTTGATGAAATAATGAGTGTGGTTGTGGTTGCCTAGGGAATGAATGTACATGAGAACACCTGAGAATGAAATTCTCAGAAACATTGCCTGTAGGTTGCAAACCAATGCTCAGGAGGACAGGTAGAAACTGCAGAGAAAAAGGAGGAAAAAAATAACCACAAAAACAGAGTTTCATGCAGAAAAGTTTCAAGAGCACTTTCTTAAAAAAATGAAATAGTGAACAGTGTCAAATCTAGTGCAGAGAGGAAAAGGAGGAATGGAAAGGTAGCATTAGACTTATGAATTAAGATGTTATTAGCATTCTTCATTAAAATTTATTAGGGAAGAGATCAAACAGGCCTAAAAATGTTGTAATCTTGATAGTTAATTTTTCAAACTAGAGCTTTACGAAGTAAAGGGCTTCAAATTTTGACTGCACTTAGGAGTCAATAACAACAAAAGGAATTTTACTGCTCATATAAGAAAACTGCCTGTTTATAAATTACAAACATTCACCACTGTGCTAACATGAGTGCATTTAAACCATATGACATGATTAAGCATTTTAAAATAAATGAATGATTAAACCAGAAGTAAATAGAATATTTAAAATAATTAGACTTCTGATGATATAATGATGTTATAAACATGTTTATCCTTTATGAAGAAATATGGAGAGAATAAAAAACTCAATCCTCTCTGATGTTATGAAAACATTAAATTAATTGGTAAGAGGAACCTTGCCTAAAATCAGCTAAGTTTTTTGTTTCCTTCAAATATCAACTCAAAGTATATGATCATCCCTCTCTAGTAGTGAAACATTTAGTTGAATAATACAAGAAGGTGGTAATTTAATTTAAAGCAGAGGAGACTTTTGCTATGGATTATTTACTATTCATATTATTTTGATCAAAACATCTATGGTTTATCACTAAAGAGGAAGACAATTTTAAAAGTGAATTCTTAGCCTTGGAGGGGAAGAAACCATTACCATTATCTCAGTATGCCCCAGCATCTCCTGATATTCCCAGAACAGAAAAATAAAAACAATTTCAAAAGCTCCCAGAGGCAAATTGATCATCTGGAGGATATGGGAACACCTGAATACTGCAAGTCTCTGAGCATTACTCTCTTGCAGGGGGCATTAGTATAACTTCCTTTAGACAACATCCCCTTAGGATTAGTTTATTTTTACATAGATTACGAAAAATATTTTTCTAGAAATATTTCTTTTTGAAATACAAATCAATTTTTATCAATACTGTGCACATAGGCATTCCACCTGGGAACTGTAACATGTCACTGAAAAATATTTTTGATTTGAAGAATTTATTGTTCACTTTATTTGTTACTACTATTTAATTGTAGGGCTCCTCTATCACATTTTTTTTTCTGTGTCAGGTTATACATGATTCTTGTGAAATGTATAGTCTCTTTCTGAATTGTTTCTGCACTTTATTTTATTTTTTTCAACAAGTTTATCAGGTGTTTATTTCATTGTTAATAGATTCACATGGATAACAAAATTGACAGGTAATTTTATGTTTGAAAATGACATGAAATTTTAAAATCAGATTTAGGTGCAATATTGGACTCTCTTAAAAACTGTAAAGATATAACTTACTAACAGGAAGCATGAGAGAAAAATCAACATCAGTGAAACCTACTGAAAGTTAACCCTTCAATCCAAAAGGCTTCCTTGTGGCTTTGACTGATCAGTTCTGTTAATCAGCCTCATTCTGGAAAGCCAAGCAAGCTTCGCTGTACCTCATTGGGATTTCAGGATTCAGCGTTAATTACTGATTACAACATATTCTGAAGAAATGAATACTCATTAAGAATCAAACCATAGGAAGATTCTATCCACTCCCCCAACTAACGGGCTCTGTGTCCTTGAATGAGTCCTATCAATACTGGGAGCTTAGGTTGCTTCATCATAACAGGATAATTTCTAAATTGCCCCGATGGCCTGGCAGGTCCTTGTGGACTCTCTTTGACTAATTAGTTCAACCTTATCTTTTTTTTTCTCCCTATTTTCATCCTCTGGCAATATATATTCACATTTTATGCTCTAGGAATACTCAATGACTTGTAAGTTGTCAGAAAGTGCTGTGCTTTGCCATGTCCCTGTGGGTTCCCAAGTGCTTCTCTTTGTGTGTTTATCTCAGAAGTTGTTGAATTAGTTCCTAACTCTTGGCCTCTGCTGAAGCGGTGCCTCCTCTGAGAGGCTGAGGCATTCTCTTGGGCCCAGGTCTGCGCTGTTCACGGCCAAATCACATGTGTTACTATATTATTAGTGATTTTAATGACTTATTACATGGCTGGGGTCTTCAAGGAAACTGAGGCAGGATGAAGGCCCCTGCTTCAAACCCTGATTCTTGTGATCAAATCAGAAAGACTTCAGACACATCACTCAGAGTAACAGGCATGAGTTTATTGGAAGGGATGGGAAAGGGGTAAAGCAGACCTTCTAAAGAGAGAGAGAGGGTATCCTCTCAGAGAAGAAAGGGAGGATATGCCTCCGTTGCTCTCCAGTTTTACTGGGGTTCCAGGGAAGCTTCCAGAGAGTTCTGCCCAGGTCCACCTCTTGACTTCTGTCTGACAGCAGAATCACATCAGATTTTCAAGTCTCTGCTGCCATGACCACTCTAGATCATTTTGGCCCATGCTGACTTTTTCTAATTGGAACCTGTGCTTTCAGATTTTATGGTTAGGGGGAATCATCCTTATCTCCCTGAATTCTGGGATCTGGTCTGTGTAAAGGTTACAAAAGTCTACCCCTTCATGGTAACTTGTGTTCCTCTTATTGGAATTATTTTGGGCCTGCATTTGTCCTGCAAATCGCAGCTTGCTGAGAATGTAACAAATCCTGTCCATTTCAGCCAAGTAGGGCTGCAAGTAAATTGTTGTTTGAAAGAGAAAACATATTGGAGTCAGCACAGTGGGTCCATTTTAAAGAATTATTCCCTTAACATCGTGTTCCCACCACTCACATTGGTCTGTTTCCAGTCATCTTGAACTTTATTAGGTGTGTCATCTCAAGGAAATGAATTTTATTTCCATATTCATACGTGGAAGATGCTTAACAACTTTATTGAATATACTTTCATAATAAATTTACTAAATAATTTTTCTAAAAGGATACAAGTTTTAAAATTCATTTACTATTATGTACTGAGAATTAATTATTGAAGAATATTCCAAAAATGTTTACTGAACAATGGCTATACTGAACAACTGATAATTGCTAACGTATAAAGCTAAATAATGCAGTCTTTGTTCTAGTGATGCTCAGTACCAAAGGAGGAGGTAGGACTATGAATAAACAAATAAAGAAACAATCTGGTGAGTTCTGTTCAAGGATAAGCAGTTCTGCACATGTGGAGACCAGGTATGAGAGACATCAACTGCCTAGAAGATGTAGGGAGGTTTTCATTAAGCAGGTGAATTCTGAACTGCTGGTTCTGGTCAGAGAAAGAAATAAAAGCTCTTCTAGGAGAAGTGAGTGGTGTGTGCAAAGATAAAGAGAGTGGGGAGGTGTTTTTGGAGAACAGTGTAGGGGCTTGTGACACATATACATAAAGTGAGCTGAGTGGTAGGAGGGTACTCCAGAGTTATAGCATCTTATTTTATATTTAAAGTATAGTGGGGTCAGAAATTTTCCATAAAAAGTAACATGATGTAACTTGTGTTGGAGGAGGGCGTATCTCAGAACCTAGAGAAGAAGAGCACATGTGGAAAGGTGAGACCACAGTGACAGGGATAGTCCAGGGTCAGCAGAGCCTCAGCGAAGGGACTCAAATGGCCTTACTGTGACCCATATGGCCTTACTGTTTCCTTCAGCCTGAATACACATTAGATAGGTTTCTTCTGGACTCTGCATCTCTGAATTTTGTTTTCTCAAATCATTTACATTAGAAAACATGCAATTGTAAATTCTTTCTCTGCCCTTTTGGGATGTCAGCCTTCTGGTAGCCTCTTGCTAGTTTTGCAACCTAGGAATATCTTCCTCAAGGACCTGGGAGTCAATTCTTTGAAATGCAATAATCAAGAAAGACAAATTCCCCATCTCTCAATCTCTGTGGGATAGTAACAGACTAACTTCAATATGTGCAAATTAGCAAAAATAGATGGCTCAATGACATTGACCAAACCTGCCTCATAATGGCCTCTCTTACTTCAATATCTCAGTCCAGCAATGTTTAACTCTTATTTCTTTTGTTTAGGTGGGATTGAGTTCAATCTTTCCTACCTCATGCAATAATCTTAACTGTATTCTAACAGTATTGAATATAGTTTTTCTTATACTTTTAATGTCAGGTACAACTTTTCTTTTACACCAGAAACACTATTGCTGAAAAGAAGAGAATCTTGTAACTTATGCCACATTTGTGACAAGAGGTCTTTAGGATTTGGTGACTTTTGACAGATTGGAAAAATTAGAAAACTGAGAATAATCCTGCATGGAATGTCATATCAAGTGATTGAGGTAAAGGAGAAGAAGATAGGGATAGAAATTTATGAGTTTAGTTTGGAACTTACTACCTGTAGGATTTCTATATTACAAACCACTAATTGATGTTTAACTAGCAATCTGAACCTAGACAGAAAAAAAAATTGTGGCCAGTAATAAAAAAAAAGGTAGTTATATATCCACTGCACACAATTTTGAGGAGGATGTTGACTGATACAGTTATAATAAAAACTGTAACAAATACAGTTATAACAAAAACTACAGTGGGAAGAACACTGAATTTGGACTGTAAATATATGTATTTAAATCCTGATTCTGCAACGTAACTACTAAGCTTTCCTCCTGTCTCTTCATTTGCTAGTAGATGCCTAGAGCAAATCTATTCATGATAATTATTCAATTCTTCTTTCTGTTCTTGTTGGTCCCATACAGTTGAACCAATTCTGGCCAATAGTTTGTTAGCAGAAGTGATACACATCATGCAAGTTCCCTTCACTTCTCTTTTCCCTCTGACAAGGTGACATTGAGATGTTGGTTGTTGCCTAAACTGTTCCCCTGGGGGACTATAGCTAGCAGAGCTATCTACTTGCCTTGCATGTTTTCATTTGAGCCAAATGTACACCTTACTTCTTCTGTGTCAATTAATTTTTGTGATATTATTTACTTCAGAATAATTTAGTTAGGTTAAATATCCAGATGAGAAATGTAATGAAACAAAGTAAAAGAAAACATCTTATTTATCAGAGATTCACTATATCAGCATTTATTTTTATACTCTTACTTATTTATGGTCAATTCTCAATTGAAAATTTAGGTTCATTAAAACAGGAATATTTTCCAATCTAAAAAATAGGTAGGGGGCCAACCAAATCAAAGAATGTCACTTAAAATCATTTATAACGTTACAATTCTTTTGAACAGTTCTTTGACCATTATATTCTTAGAGTTTTAAATTGCTATAACATTTGAGAATCAATTATTACCTTTTTTTAAGTACTGATTTCAGTCTTAAGTTAAAACTTTTCTCATACATATATTTCTAACTCAATTCTTCAGTTAAAAAGGGGGAAAAGTACCAATATCTTTTATTAGCAAATTTTTCAAAAACCACTCTGATTTCTGGGCATATTTATATTTTTAACGAATGGTAACTTATTATAATGAAATTAGATTTATTTATCCCCTGTATATCAGTTTATTATGAATATTTAAAATAAAATAAGTAGGGTGGTTAGTATGTGATAGGACTCCTTAAATGTTTCCTCCTTTATTAACTAATTACAATTGATATAAAGTAATATTTACCAAATGAGCTAGAAACTAACTTTGGATCACTAACACGTAGATTAAGTCCATGTGAAAAGTTACAGTGTGCTAAGAAATAAACAGATTGAATTTTGGGTACAATGAAGAATAGATTTCCAAAATGGCAGGGCCTCAGTAACTGCTTCATGTGGAGATCAATTATTTCTTATTTGGAAGAATTTCCAGAAACCGAGGAGAAGACTTGAATATAATGAGTCTTCAGGAAAGAAAAAATTATTACCTCACCATTCAGAGGCCTTGTCTGTAATCATTTGAATTTCATCCCTCAAGCACCCAAATAAAAGGTGAATAATTATTGCCACTGCATTGTGACTTTTACTCTCCATGTGCAGATCTCTTTATTTCCATTAACTTTCAGGGTCATCACATTGTGAAATTGGGTAGGAATGAAAGAACTCACTCCCCCTGCCAAGTAACAAATTAGCATCTTACATTGTTTAATAACTGCCTCCAATTGCAACTGTCACCAAACAGCTATTAAACAGCAAGTCCTATGCACAAAAACTCAACCGTGCATGACACCACTGATTAAGTACAGCTTTTTTCTGTTTTTGAAAGGGTGATTACTCTTAGGAAGGAATATTTTATTGCCCTTAATCTGGGTCCAGTTTATGCACCCATAACCTGAAACTTTATAAGGTATGTAACAAAACCTCAATATAAACCTATCAGTGTTTGTGAATTATCTTTGTGAACCATCTGCATGATTGAAATGCACTATTCTATGTTATGTGTCAGAGCTTATTAAAACTATCATCTATTGCATTGTTGAAATTTTAAAAAGGTTCTACTATTTTAATGCATGATTTGTATTACCCTTCGCTTGAAACAAAGCAGTGTTCTCTGCAGTTTCCAAGCAACACATCTTTTTCAATTATTATTTAGCACTGAATTTTCTCCCTACTTTCTTAATGCACTTCTCTTTTTGACTATGTATGTATTTAGAACCTTGCATAAGAATAAAGCTATCACATGTCTTTGACCAAATCAGATATATATCATGTGTAAAGCCCTCTGCAAACAAGAAAAATTAGGACATTCAAAACTAAATTACATCAGTTTAGCTTACATTCAATGAAAGAATTCAGATACTCTATTCAAAAAGGATTTTACTGATTAGAATTTCATCTTATTTAGGAAGAAAATAAACTGAAAATTCTTAACCCAGGTACCACATCCACTCTTACAGGTTTTCTAAGATAAGATTATGACAACTACATTGTGGAAATGAAGTTTGATTTAAAGTGGGCTCATAAATATGCGGATAACAACAATAATGATAGGCATACTTATGTGTGCATGTATTTAGCCTTGACCTAATCCCCTTGACATATTTTAGCTTTATTAATGCTCAAATTAATGCTTCAATTGATTGGTAGGTTAGTTACCAGCATTAGCCTCCCTTCTGAAATGAGGAAACCAAGATAGAGGGAGTGTATATAATATTCCCAAGGTCAAAAACTTATTGAGGGGCAAAGCCAGTATTTGAACCATGGCTGTCTGACTTGGAATTATTATATAATAAATTTATATTCTGAAACTCATTAAGTGTTATAATTTATGGCCCTAATTATACTCAATGATATATCAAAAGAAATTATCAAAGAGTTTCAGCACATTTGAAATTAGTCTTGAATTTTACAGGTAACATTATACAACAATTGCTTTGTTTGAAGAGCAATTAGGACTTCTTGATACACTTTACCAGAAGCGATATCATTAGAAAACAAGGAGATATACTTTCTTCTTCCTGAAAAGAGACACATACCTTCTCTTGCTGTTCCATGGGGCACTTCTAACCTCTTTCTCTAGGTGACCCACTGCTCCCTCATGTTGCTGGGTGATTTTTCACCCTGAAAAATAATTAAGACCTGGAAAAGGTTTTAAAAAGTGACTGTTGTTGCAGACACTTGATTCTCTATTGAATCATTTTGGAAAAGGCATTTTGGAAAAGCAGCCTCATTCTCTTTGTGAATTGTGTTGTATACCTTATGTCATTGGTATTGTGTAGGCCAGATGGAAAATCAAGCTTAATAAAAATCCTTGAGCTCATTGTGTAACACATTGCATTCACTTGCTTCAACAAACATGGATTAGTTTTTCCACACATACACAGCAATTTATAAAATTCTTAGCTATATATAATAAACGTTATATAGTACATTTTGGTAAAATGCCACTATCCAGAAAACAAAACTTGGCTTCAAAAATAATTTTAATGCTTTGGGTAGCCTTCTTTGGGTAGTAAGTAGACAGAATTTTGACATAATAAATGAGAATCTGTAACAGATTTAACAGTTTGATATAATTATCCAGTACAGCAATGTAAACTGCTTAGCAACATACACATAGGAGCCAAGGGGGAAAAAAGAAAGAAAGAAAGAAAGAAAAATAGGTTACCATGGATATATAAAAATAGCCTTGCATGGCTAGAAACTTTATGTGCATTGATATTGAGATAGGTGTTATATGCTCATTTCAAAAGTTCAAAATAAATGGCACAATTTTTTTTTTTAACTTTTGGTGCCTAAACCAAAGGTATGAAGGAGCTTGGGTTCACCTATCATTGACATGTATGCTGCTCCCTTCCTTTCCTAAGATGTCAAGGATCATTTACTACATATTCTTTAAGTTAATATTCATTGTATAGAATTCAAAAGAAATAATTTTGAGTGGTTTGAAATGCCTTCCCATGTTCCTTGAGACAGTGACCATGTCTACTTGAAAATAAAGCAAAAAATACAATTTTCTTTTGAGAATCCATATTTCTTATATACTAGATTCCTTATAATAGTTAAGCATCATTGATTTAAATTACTCATTTGAAATTTGTCCATTAATAGAACCAAGGCTAAATATGAATCAACTTATTGAATACTCTATTAAAATGCATGATGACCTATAAAAATATCAAGATTTGAAAAATTCTCAAAATCCTTTTTAATCATTTGATTTTAAGTTCTCCCTCATTTCTATTTGTAATTTATGCAAAATGTCATCTCAAGGATTTTCACTTAGAAGAGTTCATAATGCATTCATCAAAAAACTTTTCCAGAGATTCTCAAAATGCTTCATTTTATTTAATAATTGTATACATGTTGCAGTGCCGCAGTCTGGCTGGGCACAATTCAGGAGCCACTTGTCAAAAGAAACAAACTTTATTTTTAGAACACACACGCCAAACCACACAGCTCCTCAGGAAAAACCTTCAGAGCCCAACTGCCACCACCGGCTTCCCACAAGCCTCTCAACCTCCCCCACTCCTCCTGCTCTTGAGGTTGATTGGCTGGGCCGCATGGGCAGAGCCAAAAAAAGTCCCCCAATGAGCAGCTCCATGGTCTGAAAGGGCGGGGAAACAGCCCAATGAGCATCACCGCAGAGGAGCCAATCAGTTGGCAGCTAAAAGTTTGCTGGGGCCACTGTGAGCCAATCATCAGCTGGCAGCTGGAAGTTTGCTGGGGCCCCTTCGGCTGTGGCTCTCAACATTGCAGGTATTATATCCTAGTTATATTTATATTCCACTACCATGAAAATTTAAAATCGAAAATAGCTGTCAAGTCCTTTCAAAAAACAAATTTATTATGTAAAATTGAAATAGTGCAAATTAGAAATACAGGGCTGGCATTTTTAGTGAAAAGTAATATTTTTTTTCATATATATTTCTATTAATAATATAATACTTACCCCACCATACCTATTTTATATTAAACTTGGAATGCAAGATAACATAAATGTCCTTCATGATGTTTACACATATTTAATCTCCATTCAAAATTTCAGTCATCTAAGGTATAAGTCATGGGTGTCAGTTAAACATACGCAAACAAATAAGAAAGACTGAACACACAGCAGGAGAATGAAGACCTGTAATATAATAGCCTTTTACTATTGCAAAATAATCTGAGATAATTATGTTCACAAATGTACAACATTCAGATACAGAAACTCAATTGCATCAAACCACTTACAATGAATAACAGTTCTCTTGACATACACAGCAATATGCCTGTCTGAAGATACTTATCAGCCACAAGCTACAATTTTCTTAAAATTGTGGACTGAATGCCTACTAGTACCAAGTCCATATTTCTTTGTATTCAGAGAGACATGATATAATAGAGCTAGAATAGGGTGCAGTAAAGATTAGAAGTCAATGTTTAAAAAGGTCTTTTACCCATATAATGTTTTTGTCTAAATCAATCTACTCCTTCAAAGACAGT
The DNA here is from genome assembly GCF_001458135.2 of Marmota marmota marmota. Taxonomy (NCBI): domain Eukaryota; kingdom Metazoa; phylum Chordata; class Mammalia; order Rodentia; family Sciuridae; genus Marmota; species Marmota marmota. The sequence continues at coordinate 18,537,911 of NW_025999932.1, forward strand.
GTGGAGATGACAAATACAATGTTCTTCTGAAACACTTTGCTTCATTCATCCAGCAATTATAACAACAACATTTGATTTCACTTAGAAATTGTTTAAGGGGCTGGGGATGTGGCTCAAGTGGTAGCGCGCTCATCTGGCGTGCGTGCGGCCCGGTTCGATCCTCAGCACCACATACAAACAAAGATGTTGTGTCCGCCAAAAACTAAAAAATAAATATTAAAATTCTCTCTCTCTTCTCTCTCTCTCTCACTCTCTCTTAAAAATAAAAAGAAATTGTTTAAGCACTGCTTGAATGTTTGCAAAATCCCAAAACAATTTAAAATGGAAAGATCGTGTCATATTTGGAATCATTTTAAAAACATGAATTCTTTTCAGTATGTAGTAAAATATTTAAATAAATGACTACATTCTTCATTATTTCATTCAGTTTGTCTTCTCATGGGCACAACTGTGGCACACAGAGGCAGCAAGTTGTGGATCAATGACAAATACCCAAATGTGATCCTACTTTCATGACTGTGAATCCTTTCTGCAGGAAAAGTCACTTAACATCTCTGAGATAATTATCACTGTTTTGTAGCAAGATGATGAAAATTAGAAACAATAAATACATATTGACCAACCATGCTTGGCTCATATTAGATGTGAAATAAATGATAGACATTTTTATTAGATGATCAAAAAGAATTCTATGTCCGTATTTCTGTATATCAGTTGTTCTTTGAGGCCTTCAATTTGCACAGCTGATGTTTGTTCACATTACTTGTAGTTGTATCTAAAAGGTCTACAGAGCCAGTTGAGTTTCTTTTCCAAGGTTTTGTATGAAAGGAGGCCAGGGATTACCCCTGAGAGAGCAGCTTATCTCAAGTGAGCAGAGAGTTGAGTTCAATATGTTTGGTTCAAGGGCAATGAGCCATTGAGTTAAAGAATAGGTATTTTAAGTAATGCTTGTCATTCAAAAGCATGTGGTTAGGCAGCAGCTACCACAAAATCAAATACAAACTTAAAAAGTTGCTTTCATTTTCCAAAATTGTACATACACATGGGAGTAGGAATTGGACTGTCCACTATTCCTAAATAGTGCTACAATGTGTGGCATAATGCAGGAGACCACAGAATGTTACTAAATTAATATGGATGTTAAGTAGAAGGTAATTTAGACACACAAAAATTAATCCAAGATGAAAACATCACAACAGCAGGATTGTGTCCAACATTTCCAGCATTATTTTCTGACATTTGAGAAATATTTGTTAAATGAAAATCAAGAATACTTATTGTTATCACTATAGTCTACAGAAGACAGAAGAGTCTGTTCAGCCATTTTATCAACACATCACATGGAGATGAATTAAGATAAAAACAGAGACTCTTAAAAATGAAGAATGTCCTTTTATTGTGCTACTTTTAGCTTCCATGCAAAATCATAAACAATCTTTTAGAGAAGACTGAAAGTGTTTAGATTATTATAGGAGACATGATGCGAGCCTCAGATACCAACTAGTCTAATTTTAATTGTGACCCTATTTTCTGCTAAAAATAAGTAGCATAAACTCAAATACTATGCATAATTATAATACTCTAATAAAAAAATACACCATGGGCAACATCTAGATGATCAACTTAACTACTCATCTATGTAATCAGTAAAACAAACTGTGTTAGAAAATCCCCAGAGAAGAAATGTATCTGTGCCTATCCATTTATTCTTTCACAACCAACATCATTTTATTAAAACATTGTTGAATCAGTTATCAATCATTATGTGTAAATTAGGAAGGGGTAGGATGGTGACAGGGATTGGTAATATAATGATATTTGAGTATCACATATTTTAAGAAAATATTTTCCTGTCTATAAGGTGACAGAATTATAGAAAAACAGTATTCATCAGACAGGAAAAAGAAGTAACAAAATGAAAGAAATCAACATGTAAATAGTGCCAATTTTATGCTGGGCACTTTATATATTATATATAACTTTCACAAAAATTCCACTGATAGTTTAAGGACCACACTTCTCACCTTCAAGAGTTTAATGTAATTTTCTTCTAAGTTCATGGCATGTGCCTCAGACTACTCTTCAGTATCTCTGAATATTCACCATGATTCAAAAAAGAAACTCACAGAGAAAGCCTAGATGTTACTTTAGTGGTGCATGGAGGACAGGTTCTAGGCAGAGGAAACCCCAATCTAAAGTGTTCAACAGGGCTTTGAATTGAAGGCTTCCTGTCCAAATCTTTAAAATGGCACAAGATCATTGCTGCTGCTCCTGGCTTTCTAGTAACACCTTGCTTCTTTGTTTGGGTGGTTGCTATTTTACAGGTGTGGTCACTTATGAAAATGAATTGGTCTGCATGTCCTGTGTGTGTGTGTGTGTGTTTATACTCACATACAAATAGATATATAAATATCTTCTTTCAATCAATGTTTAAAAAAAATACAAGAGTCCAGGTTTCACTTTTATTAAAGGAATCTGGGCCCAACCTGAAGGGAGTCAGAACTCAATGAAATGGCATTAAAGCTTTAACCAGAAAGGTAGATAAATCTAGACATAATTACATGGCAATAGAAAAACAAAAAAGGATGCAAAATGGAATAGAAGTCATGACCGTATTCACAAACAGAAAAGGCTGTTGGGAGCCAAGCCAGAAGATCCTTGGAATGACATGGGCAGAGGAAGTTGCTTCTCTTGCAGGCACAGTCTGAGAGTGCAATGAAATAGTTTGCTAAAAATATGGAAAGTCAATAACTTTTACAATGAAGTAAATGATACAATCTCACATCTTATGATAAAATTGGTCATAACACAATATTTTGTAAGGAAATAGGTATTCTTTATGATTATATTACTTAAAGGGAGGTCTGGCTATGAGAAAAGTTTTATAATTGGTTGTTTTTCTGCAGTTTGTATAATGCACTTTAAGAACTTGCTCTTTAGCAGCAAACTTGACATTTTGTAATGCTTGTGGAGACTCTATTATAATGAGACACAGGGACGTTTTTAAGGAATGGCGCATAGTAGCCTGTTGAAGATTTATATTCAGTTTTCTAAATAATTAAATAAGATTTCTCAAGTAGACCTCGTTGCCTCTGATGAAGCACTGGTTGGCAGAGAGAACAAAGAATGTGATTAAAGTCTTTCAACTATTCTGATTGTTTGCAAAATTTATTCTTATTTATGGCAGTTGTTCTCAAGGTGTCATCCTCTCAACAGCAGTGTCAAAATCACCTGGGAACTTGTTAGAAACAAAAATTCTTGGTTCTTACCTCAGAACTACTAAATCGGGAACTTGGAATGAACCCAGTACTCTGTGGTTTATAAGCACTCTAGGTGATCCTGAAAGATGTTAAATTTCCCACCTTACCCTCCTGGCTAATAGTAAATTGCACAAAAGAAAATTCGAAGTATGGGTATTAGTTAGAGTGCACTACTTACTGAAACAGACTGTACACATACATATTATGTGTTTGCTCGTGTTTGTTTCTATGTGTGTGTATATATCAAATATATCTATATATAAAATCACCCAGAGTAGCATCTGGCACAGAGTATTGAGTCATGTGATTATAGAGGCTGAGAAATCTTTCGATCTGCCATCTGCAAGCTGCACTGGAGACACAAGAAGGATGGTGGTATAGTCAGAAGGTCTGAGAATCAGATGCACTGGACTGCACAAGATCGATGCCCAGCTCAGGCGGGTAGGATGGGAGTTTCAGACTTCTGCCACCATTTTGTACTATTCAAGTCCTCAAGGGATTGGATGGTACTTATCCACACTGGGGAAAGCCTCTGCCTTATTCAGTCTATCAATTCAAATGCCATTGTGTTCCAGAAGCATCTTTATAGACACACTGAAAACTGGTGCTCTATTTTTTATTTTTGTGGGGGGCCGGGCGTACTAGAGATTTAAGTCAGGGATGCCTTAACACTAAGCTACATCCCAAGTCCTTTTTATGTACTTATTTTGAGACAGGGTCTTTTTAAGTTGCTGAGGATCTTGGTAAATTGATGAGACTAGTCGCAAACTTGTGGTCTGTCTGCCTCAGCCTCCCGAGTCACTGGGAATTACAGGCATGCACCACTGTATCCAGTAAGAAATAATTTTTAATTGATATTGGGGCATCAGATCCTGGGCCATCAGATCCTGGGCCATGACCTCATCACACTGATACATAAAATTAAGCCTCAGTATCCAAGGGCACCTATAATTCACCTATTTATATTTTAGAATGGTTTTGCAGCTGCTGTAAACATTCCCAGCAAAACATATCTTACATCCTTTCTCATATCACAAATATTCCCTATGAATCCATGTTCACCTTATTCACTCCAATATCACCTCCTCTTTTTTTTTCCTATCTTAAAACCCAGAGAATCTACTTCACTGAGGTAACATGATTTAGNTTATTTCATCTCTATTAATAGTCATTTTCAAGTTACTATTTTTTTCCATGCTGGTGATTGAACTCAGGCAAGCTACCACTGAGCTACATTCCCTGCTCTATTTAGTACATTTTAAAGTAATACACATTTATTTGAAAATATATTATAAATAAATAATACTGATTATATTAGGGATCTTAACAGTAACAAATAAATCAGTTGCAATAAGAAAAATCCAATTTTCAAGCTTTATACATCAAAACAATAACATTAAAAATGAGACTATATGAACATTTTTGTTACTGGGGTAACTCGATATGATTAAAGAGTTAAATGAATTTTTGCATTATTTGATGGAATGCTAACTGTGTTAATATCTAAAGGCAGAATGCAAAACTAATTAGAAGAAAGCCACTATCCTCAATCAGCTTAGTTTCTCATGAGGGACATGAACACAAACATTATTACATTATTGCATGGCACATACTGTAAAGTGCTAAAAGTTAAATAAAAAGAAGTGCTGTGGAGCTTCCTGGGAGGGAAAGAGATTTATTTTTTACTGAGATGACTGTGGCTGACTTATTAGTGTAAGGGACCTCAGAGCTAAGTCAAAGTGAAAGGAAGTTTCCTTAGCCAGATACCAGAGGGAGGTCATCTGGCTAAGGAAGAAGTACAAGGGAGAACAGAGCTGAAAAACAAGCAAAACTTTGGAGGAAGCAGCTGGACACAGAGCTGGAGTTTAAATGCTGGTATCCCAACAGTGATTCATAATGTAAGATGAGGCTCACAGGACAGGAGTCAAACTATTAAGTCAGAATATCATGCAAATAATATTTGATTTTATGAGGGGAACAAGGGACAAAAGGAATTATCACTTCATTTTGGTTTGTTAGTATTTAAAAATTGACCAGAATTATTTCTATCTATTCTACTTACTATCTCTACGACTTTGAGAAACACACACACACACACACACACACTCATACACCACAGTTTATTTTACCTCCATCTCCTATTCTGTACAATTAGATTACACTTATCAAATTATATTCCAGTTTTTGAACATGTACTTAATGCTATGTTCTGGCACTTGTGATTTAATATTGAACAGAAGGGGAAATTTCCATATTTATATCTAGAATAAATTTTTAAGGAGGAAAGTGATAAAAAAGACATGCATATACAGTATGGGATGTGTAGATAAATTTTATGAAGAAAGGTAAAGCAGTGATAGAGTCAGTGATAGAAAGTGATGAAGGCTTGTATTTCTTCCTTATTCTCTTCCTCCTTCACTTCCTTCCTTCCATCCTTTTTTCCCCTCCTTTTTTTTCTCCTAAATTTTTAAGGCAATCAGAAAACTATTAGTCAGGTTTCCATGTGGCCTTGTAGTGTTGAAAATCCAGGGAGAGACAACAGATACAAACTACTTTGCTGAGAGTGTCCTAGGCATCTCCATGCAAGAGCCAAGTGTGATATGGCTGATGCCTGATCAGTGAGTCTTAGTCTAGGAGGGTTGAGATCGGAGCCACCAATTGGGGGTGGCGGTGGTAAAAAGCATAGAGCCTTTTGGTCTATGGAAAGGACTTAGATTTTAGTCTGGCTAAGAAAACAATACGTTAGACATTTTACATGTAGGTGTGATAAGGTAATAACTCCTTGTCAATAGAAGTACTCTGGCAGTTCTTTGGAGGTAGATGAGAAACATATAAGTGAAACTGAAGGTAATGATGCTACAGATCACACAGGAACAATCTGTTGGATTCCAGGTATTTGGAATGTACAGACTATAGTATTTTGATATAAATCAAATGGGACACATTTGAAAAAGAGTAAACAGAAATAACTAATGGTTTTCTTTTCTTTTTTTTTTCTTCCATCCTACTATCTAAAGAAATGGAGGCAACCTGTTTTAGACAGCTTTTTGTTGTTGTGACCAAAACACCAGACCAGAACAACTTACAAGATTCATGGTTGGGTTCATGGTTTCAATTCATAGTCTGCTCTATTGCTCAGGGTCTGAGGCACAGCAGACCAAGATGGTGGAAGGTGTGGTAGAGTTAGGCTGCCTTGCTCATGGAGGCCAGGAAACAGAGAGAGAAAGAGGAAGGGTTTTTAGGGAAGACAGACCTTTCCAGGAGCACAGACCTTTCCAGTGACTCACCCCTTCTAACTACATCCCAGCTGCCTACACTTACAAGCAATTAATTCATTCAAACTAGGATGATTGGGTTACAGCTCTCACAATCCAGTAATTTTACCTCTGAATATTCTGCATTAAGACAAAAGCTTCTGGGGGAACCCCTCATATCCAAACCACAATGTACCCTTTAATATTAGGACAGGTAGCAAAAGGAACAGTCAAGGAGCAGAATCGAAACTTGTTTGAAAAGCCCTTTGGATATATAAGTAAAGATTTCAAATGGCCAATAGTTTTCATAATGTTAAATTCACGGGAAAGTTGAAGCCATCAGTGCATAGATGGTTTTTAGAACACAAGACTGAAAGAAATAATAGAAAATTGAAAAGACTGAGTATAGAGGCTTTGTGTTTCTTGTGCTTTAATGTTGAGAAAATAAGAAATCTGTATTAGCACCAGAAGGGAAATGAGAAGTGATGAAGGAAAAAATGTCAAGAAAAAGTCTACCCTGGAAGAAGGGTAGGGAGGGTGCTTCAGGAATGAAAAAGAAAACATCTATGTCATATGTGACAAATAAGGAAGAGGAAGACTCAGGTACTGGGTTCGATCCTCAGCACCAAATAAAAATAAATTAATTAAATTTTAAAAAACGTTATTTCCTGGGACTGTTAATCTGCATTAAGTTGGTCAGTTTGGATTTTAAGAGTCTTACAGCTCTATTGGAGATGGGGAGGGCTTGTCAGCTGGTTAATCATTCTTTAATGTTCTGAATAGTCCTTATTGTACAAAACTGGAGGGGTTTTCACTCCTAAGGATGACTATATAGATATGAAAATGTGAACAATTATGGGAGGATAATTACTGTAAATTATCTTTATGACACCTGACATTGAAACTTACTATCAACTGCCAATAGTATTTTTCCAAAGGGGAGAAAACTTTATGATAAAAATCTTTTTTTTTTTTAAGAAAAATTGCCTTACTATAAAATGTTCCACATCCCATTTGTGGTTCACTGTATTCTAGAGCTATCAGTCTTATGAAGCAATAAATTTCTGTTGTGTACTCCATAAGCTCCTGTGATAACATTTTATATTGCTTGTCTGCTGCCTGAAGGAGGAGGACAAAACACTATTTTAATGTGAGTTTTGCATTCAAGGAGACTAGACCTGTTTATTGCAATAGTCCCATTTTTACTCTAGGGCAATGTTTATCAGATATAAAAAAAGAAAATGAGAAGTATTTGTTTTTCTTTCCCAAGGGAAAGAGGAGATGAGAGATGTAGGGGGGAAAGAAAAATGGGAAGGGAAGATTAACGCAAGAACTTTTGGGTGGTGAATGTTAAGTAGGTGATTGTTGAATAAAGGCAAAAAGTCCCCTGATAGATGTGGCTGAAATATCTTTAAAGAATATCAAGCAACCAATGCTAAATGCTAAATTTCTGCTCTCTGATTAATGTTATAACTCTAACTCCTAACCTCCAAACCTCAGAATGTACTTATTTGGAAATAGGGTTATGCAAATACAATTAGGAATGTTAATATGGAGTCATATTAGGGAAGAGTGGACACTTAATCCAATATGAGTACTATCCTTGTAAAAAGAACACAATGTGAAGACAGAAATGTACAGCCAGAGACATGCATACAGGGAGGACATCATCTGCGAGAAACAATCCAAGTTGCCAGAAAATCACAAGAACAAATTCCCCTCCACAGCCCTCCAAAGAACCAGTCCTGAATACAAATTAATCTGGGACTGTTAGCTTTCAGAACTTTGATACAATAAGTGTCTTTTTTTAAAAAAAAAGACACCTAGTTAGTGGCACTTTGTTATAGGAGCCCTAGAAAACAAATCTCTTTTAACTTGGTGAAGAAGAGGAACAGAATAAAGGAAAATGGTTTTTGGAGGCAGAATTGCATGGTGGGTTAGTTTGGGTTTTCTGAAAAGTAGATATAAAATAGGATTAGATATGTATGCTATTTATTTGGAGAAATATCTGTGAAAGAGGACGAAATGAGAATAGTCTTTAGACTATAATATTATGAATTTTTAGTACTATAGCTGCAACTTATGAAAAAGAGGGAGAAAAGGATTGAACAGGCAGGATACTACCAGATATTGTTATGGTGGTAACAGACAGAAATTTTGATTGATAAAAATGTTTGTAAGAAAAACATCTGTCTTCAAAATAAAGGTTGGCAAACTATGACCTGTGGACAAATCCAGGCTTTGCTCTATTCTGGCCTACACCAGTCAAGCCAGATCATCCTTATGGTCTTTCTATGATCTCTTGCAAGATTAATTGATATTTTTGATGAAGTGCTAATTAAGAAATAGGCTGAGAAAATAATACTGGAAACTGTGTTCAAGAGCAGCAGTACCTTTGAAAAGAGAGTACATACCTAGAAGATTTTAAAATTTGTTATAAAATTGTACATTTTAAAGATACTACATTTGCTGAGAAGAAACTTTTTAGTTTGATTCCATCCTGAGGTGAACAGAGAGCCTACATCCTGGGAGCAAATTTTTACCCCTCATACATCAGAGCACTAATCTCTAGGGAATATAAAGAACTCAAAAAGCTAAGCACCAAACAAAAACAAAAACAAACCCAAAATAACCAATTAACAAATGGGCCAAGGACTTGGACACACACTTCTCAGAAGAGTATATACAATCAATCAAAAAATATATGAAAAAATGTTCATCATCTCTAGCAATTAGAGAAATGCAAATCAAAACTACTCTGAGGTATCCTCTCTCTCCATTCAGAATGGCAGCTATTATGAAGACAAATATCAATAAGTGCCGGTGAAGATGTGGGGAAAAAGACACACTCACACATGGCTGGTGGGACTGCAAATTTGTGTAGCCAATATGGAAAGCAGAATGGAGATTCCTTGGAAATCTGGGAATGGAACCACCATTTGACCCAGCTATCCCTATCCTCAGTCTATACCCCAAAGACTTAAAAACAGCATACTACGGGGACACAGCCACATCAATGTTTATAGCAGCACAATTCATAATAGCTAAACTGCGGAAGCACCCTAGATGCCCTTCAGTGATTGAATGGATAAAAAAAATGTGGCATATATATACACAATGGAATTTTACTCAACAATAAAAGAGAACAAAATCATGGCATTTGCAGGTAAATACATGGCGTTGGAGAAGATAATCCTAAGTGAAGTTAGCCAATCTCCAAAAAACAAATGCTGAATGTTTTCTCTGATATAAGGAGGCTGAGTCATAGTGGGGTAGGGAGGGGGAGCATGGGAGGAATAATTCTAGATAAGGCAGAGGGGTGGGAATGAAAGGGTCGGGGCAGGGGTTAGCAAGGATGGTGGAATGTGATCGATATCATTATCCAAAGTACATGTATGAAGACATGAATTGGTGTCAACATATTTTATATACAACCAGAGATATGAAAAATTGTGCTGTATATGTGTAATAAGAATTGTAATGCATTCCGCTGTCATTTATTTAAAAAAATGAAACAAACAAAAGATACTACACTTGCAGAAGAATACCAGAACAATGCCTCTCTTTTATTGGGAGTGAAAGGTACTAGTGAAATTTTGAGCAAAGGAAAGACATTATGTTGTTAAAGAGTAACTTGAACTGCTAGGATGGGAATAGGTTGCATAGGGTCAGAAAAAGAATATTAAAAGCCCAGAAAGAGACCCAAGTGTATATATACTGCTATATTTATTAAGTTGCTGAACACAATTTTTGATTATGAATTATCATGTTCTTGCATTGTAACTTTTAGGCTCAGTGCACCTTTGTCTTCTCCTTATATACTTTATTCACTTGGCTCCCAAGATGGGAAAAAATGATTTATTTAACATATAGCATAGGAAAAGAAGTTGGCTAATCATTTTAAAGTCTCACTCAATTTTTTAATATCAAAATTCAAATAGAACTTGATTAATATGCAATAAAATATTGTTAGAAATCAAGAACATCTTATCAGTAAAAATGAAGTAAGGATGAAAAAAAATATTACAGAATACAGTATTTAAAATGTAGATATTTTATATTAATATTTAATCATTTTTCAACTACTCCTTTAATATTTATTACGTTGCAATAAGCAAATTAGGCATTTAGGATGTATCAATGAATAGAATAGAATAAAACATAAGCCAAGTATGAAGTTTATTTTGTGTGACAAGTCAGGTAAGAAACATAACTACAACAAGAAAAATATTTGCTACTTTAGGTGCCATGTACACAGAGATCATGAGTGCTGAGGTGAGAATGGGTGCTTGTTTGAAGTACTAGGAAGAGTGGTCAAAATAAATCTCATTGAAAAGATGAAACAGAAGCAAAGGTTGAAAGGGAATGATTTAGTCAAGCAGAAATCTGGGGAGAGGATGTCTCAGGTGGAGAGAATTGCATAGCACAGGCACTACAGCAGGACACATGGGAAACATTTATGAAGTACTCTCAGAGAAAGGGGACCAAGGGCACACAGTGAGTAGAGAGGGAGGCACTGGAAAGGACGCCTGACCTGTCAGTGTGGTAAGTGGGCCGGGTGACCAGGGGCCTCGGAAGACTTGTACAGAAGTGAAGCTTTCTCTATGACTGGAGAAACTGAAGATTTTTGCTCAGATAAAAAAATATTATACATGTATTAACCATCTTGTGTTTTAAAATAATTACTTATTTATTGGCATGTATAAGACAAGGGAATGGATATATATATATATATATATATATATATATATATATATATATATATGACAGCAGAATGCATTACAATTCTTATTACATATATACAGCACAATTTTTCATTTCTCTGGCTGTATACATAGTATATCACACCAATTCGTGTCTTCATAAGAAGTAGGGATATTTTTAAGAGGCTATAGTATCACAGGAATATAAGAAAAAGGAACATAATGTGAAACAGGGAAGTAGCAATGGTGATAGGAAGAGAGTTTTGAACTCTAGATATGTTTGGGAGGTAAAGGCAACACGTGATTGAATTTAGATAAGAGAGAAACACAGAAGCAAAAGATGATTCTAATATTTGATTTATGCAAGTGGATAGGTGGATTTGCCATCAACTAAAGCAGGAAGGAAAGGAAGAGGAGCAAATTAAGACTGTCATAACACATGCAATTCTCTCCAACCTTTCTTGCATTGTTGCACACATGAGATTTGGGGGGATAACTCACTTCCTAACTGTAACAAGGGGAAAATTAGAGATAAAAATTTGAAGCCATCAGTGTACAGAGGTTGTTTAAAACTCTGTAACTGACTAGGGTGGGAGATGGGGGGCAGGGTTCTGCTGGATATAATTCTTATGTATCAAGTAAGAAGAAGATTAAAATTAATTAATGACAGGTGGTCATTGGTGGCTTTGATGATTTTAATGAGAGCAATTTCAGTGACATCTGGCCTAAGTAAATTGAGTTAAGAGAGGCTGAGAGATGAGTTAAGGAGAATTAGGATGAGGACATTTTGAAGAGTTTTGGTATGAAGGTAAAAAACTTACTGCAAAGTAAGTTCCTGATAAAACTCCTTAGAGATGGGTCCAATAACAACCAATTTGATAAGAATGCTTCAGTAGAATTTTTTAAATGTGATATAAGAGAAGAAACTTATGTAAGTGATGTTCCTGAGGAGGTGAGAGGTGGTGGCTCTCCTGTTAAAGGCCTAAAGTAGATAGATGTTTGGTAGATTGTTCCAAATAATGAGTGCAAAGAAGAGGACTAGGGGCAAATATTCTGGTAGCTGGGATGGTTTTGTTAGTTGAATATCCCAATATTCCCAATATTCCTGCTGAGGGCTTGAACTTTCTCACTGAAATAGGAAGCAAGGGGATTGCTAGGAGAATTGCATTATGGGTGCAAAGCACACAGAACAGGTCCCAAGGCTTATTGTAGTAATAAACACATTGACAGAAAAAATCCTCAACATATTTAGAATTTTAAAAGATGATTACAAATAGTATATAGGGTCTAACGCCATTTCTGTGTCAAAAAGTTTTGTTGTTGTTGTTGCTTTTTTTTTTTCTTTTTAACAGCAGAATCTCTTTGAGTATGAACTCAAGAGTCAAAGCTGAAAAAAGCAAAGGACACTGCGAATCTCAAATACAAGTGTAATTAAGATGAAAACAAAAGGTCAGGATATGTGCCAGACAGGAACACACCAGATAAATTTGGAAGCAATGTTAAGATGAACTATTTAGAGGAACCCAGGAAGTGTAAAGATGCTTATTTGACCTTTATGTTGCTTTGAAGATACAAGTTGAGGGTGGGATATTGTAGGGTAGAGACTTAAAAAGGCAAATGGACTCCTTTCCCACATAGGTTTGTGTTGGCTATTATTGCTTGCTGCATATAATAACACGCACTAATACTAGAGTCCTTGAGTGCCTGTTTTGCTATGCATGCAGAAAAACAGCTGTGGCCAGATGATTATTTGTAATGGTCTACAGTGCTCCTGTTTAATATTCTTTAATAAACCTTCACAAATTCCTAATTGAGTTCATGACTTGTCCAGAGACTAAGTACCAGGGCATTTTTTTAAAGTTTAAAATAATTTTGTAACTTGAAAGTTATAGTTTATGAAACAAAATTATTTTATAATTATAGAAAATTGGAATCAAAAGAATTTTGAGTCAGAACAATTACTCTTTTTTTCAAAATGTTTTAAATGTAGTTTAATTTTGAGAAGACAATATTTTTAAAGACACATTTTTTTTTTGTAATATGCACTGCTCTGTGAACATCAAGTAGTTTCTCTTTTGGCAGGATCTTGACCCACATCTATTTAAAAATAATTTACTCTTTAAAGTTTCAGTTCTCCTTTGTGACTGCATTTGATATTTTATTCTATGTGTTGTTTTATTTCAATTAGCTATTGAACATTTCTAATTGTCTCTTTTTAATATTTTAGCTACAAATCAATGTGACTTTGAAAAATAATGACTAATATGAAAACTTTGACTTTTAATTGTGACGTTCAGTCTCTCCTTGCATTTATTTTTTATGTACAGAATCTTATGACTACAAGCAAGTCACTTTTCATTTCAGAGACTTCAAGTCTTCTCTGGAAAAGGATTATATCAAATTATATAATAGGTGGATTTTAGTTGTAAAATATAGTGTTTCTATGTTATTTTTTTCATGAGTCTTGTTATTCCCCAACTTTTAAAACTTAGGAAGAACAAGGACTAGATATTTTCCATCTACTCTAAATTTAAGTATTGACAGATAATGCTTAAAATACCACATAGAAACTCAAGCCTAATGCTGCTTCCCAATTGATGGTCAAGTATCTGTTCTTCCTGACTGTGCATACTAACAAAAATGTCTGGTAAATAATAGGTAGAATTCTCTCTTGCCTGGTGAAGTTCAGATTTCTGTTCAATTTGTGTCTTCAACTAATTGGATGAGGACCACCCACATTGTGGAGGGCCATATGCTTTGCTCAGAGTCCATCAATAAAAATGTTAATCTCTATAAAAATACAATAAAAACACTGAAACATTCAGAAAAATATTTTACCAGATATCTAGGTACCCTGGGAAGTTGACACATAAAATTAACTATTACATTACCTAGATCCGTATGATGTTCAGAGAAGTTCAACAACAGTGAATTCTTTTTGTAGACTGAGATACTAAAAAATGTATAAGAAGGTACCCAAGGATAACTTCCATGTGGTACCTAATCAGATATGTTAAAAATAACATGAAGATAAAGGGCCCATCTTTTCTGAATGCAGAGATTCAAGGATCAGTCAAGTCACAGGATTATAAATCATCACAATCTTCAATATTACAATGTGGTATTATTAAATTTATGATATAAAAGCTTACAGCTTCCCCTATCACTAAGGATATTTATTAAAAATATAATATTGTCACCTATGTGTTCAACAAGGTAAATTATAAAATGATTAACTACTGTAAATGATAATAAAAGTCATATGTATTGAAAAATGCATTTATATGTAATTTCAATGCTCTTCTTCAACAACATAGAATTACCAGTCGCAAGATTAGACCTCTACTTTAGGTGGTAAACACTAGTAATTTTTATGATTAATTTTGTGGCTTGAGAACCCCTTGATAACTGTAATTCAATTTGTTTCAACAGTACTTAAAAAATGACTTCATACCCTCCTAACACATAAGAATGTGGTGCCATTATTAACAGGAAGAAAAATGTTTTGAAGGAAATATTATTTAAGTATCTGGGTCTACAAATTACAACCAGTGATTTATTTTCCAGGTAAGGTTTTCACGTTATATTCTGTTCCCGTCCTGACTCTGTGGCCTTGCATAATTCACAAGGTGTTGCACCTTCATCCATCACTCAGTAATTGTGCTAAGCTGGGGCTGCAAGTGTGGTGCAGGACTGTTTTGGTCCAATTAGATGGGGAATCAGGATCCAGTTTCCAGATTTGGTTTGGATGGACCTCCAACAGGAAGTAACTTAAAATTGTTCTCATCATTCCAGGAGAGAGAAAACACTGATGTTGATGCAAGGATTTAGGAACTTAAGGAAAGGAAGACAAACCGCATTGTGCAATTTAGAAAATACACAGGCCATCTCACCATCCCTACATTTAGCATAAAGACAGGCCAAAAACCCCTGCAAAATTCGAAGGAAATAGAAAAACAAGAGTGATCAACATAAGACAGAACAGAAGATGTAGAGAAAGACAACATGGGACCACATGAAGAGGGTGGGAAACAGAACTTGTCTTAACCACAATTAGGGTTACTGTCAAGACACAATTGTTTCCCCAGAACTTTTATGGTAATGCCCTAACCTCCATTACCTCAGAATGCGACTTTGTTTGGAAGAAGGGCCTTCCAAGAGGTAATTCATGTAAAACAAGATCTTGTGTGTAGGTCCTAATTCAATTTGAGCAGTGTCCTCATAAAAAGAGATTAGGACTCATATATATGCACACCAGAGAAAAAGCCATGAGAGGAACAATAAGGTAAACTTTTCAAGTCAAGGAGAGAGACCTCAGATGAACTAAAACTTTCCAAAACTTGGATCTTAGACTTCCAGCCTCTGTAACTGTGAAATAATGAATTTCTGTCACTTAAACTACCCAGTGAGTGGTATTTTGTTATGGCAGCCCCAGCAGACTTATATAGACATTATTATTAAATACCATAATCACGTTGTACAATAAATCTCTTGAAATATCTGAATTCAAGAAAACAACCTCTTTACTGTAGCTACTAAAAACATAACTATTTAGGGTTATACTTAACCAAAGAGTGAAATATCTGAACACTGAAAGCTTTAAAACATTCATGAAATAAATTGAAGAGCACAATAATAATGGAAGATATCTTGCATTCATGGATTAAAAGAATTTTTAAAAAAATTAAAAAATATTTACACTGTCCAAAGTTATTTATAGATTTTGTGTGATGCGTGCGTATCAAAACTCAGAAATTAAAAAAAAAATTCCTAAAATTCAACGAAGACCCTATATAAGCAAAATAGTCTTGAACAAAAACAAGAAAGGAGGAAGCATTCTTCACTTCAAACTCTGCTATAAAGGCATAGTAATCAAAACACCATGATACTAGCATAAAAACAGACACAGAAGCCAATGAAACAGAATCAAGATCTCAGAAATAAATCCACACATTTATGAGTCAATTGATTTTCAACAAAATGACAAGATCACATAAACAATAATTTCTTTCAATAAACTGTGTTGAGGAAAATGGGTATCCACACACAGAAAAAATGAAATTAGACCCTTATTTCATTTTATTTTTATTAAGCACTAGGTAAAATAATTGAAATTGTACACATTTATACATTCCTGTATTGATGGTAAATTGCAAGTATTTGCTTCAAGGTTTTGATTTGCTTCAATGAAATGAAGCAAGTAATATAGATCCTTTGGAGGTTCCTTTTTGGGTATATCTCTTCTTGTTCCTGTTCATGTAACTTTTTGAAATTTAAGAGTTGGTCATATTAAATCATAAAATTTACCTTGAATACTACATTAGAAAAATATGCTAGAGGATGAATTATGGAAAAATTTATATTCTTGTTAGTAGAAGCTGTTACCTAGTACATTCATGTTCTGGATAAGACAGGAATATTATTTATAATCATTACACCCTATTGGGCATCTTTGCTGACTCTGACTTTGGGTTACATCTGTCTATTAAATTTGAGTGTACATTCAAAAAGTGTCATTTGTGGTTTAATGGTAAGTAATAGGTAAAAGGCTTACTTTTCATATGACTATTTTGATGTTTACCACAGATTAAAACTTAAGTGAAAATATGCAGTACAGTACAGAGCAAAGGCTTAAAAACTTCAGTTTTCAATTGAGAATATATGCTAGAAGATCTTTTTAAAAATATACATCTATGAATGCTGCACTTTGATCATTTAATCTTCATTCCACAAGTATTTCATTTAAGCAGAAAGACAATGCAGTCATAAAAGTTGTGCTTTCACATTGGCCATTTTGAATGTCTAGAGAAGGTTCAACAGATCTTGACTTTAGGAACCATATAAATTTTTTGAGCATCTATGTTGGGACGAGCCTAAGGCTAGCCTCTGAGGTGAACAATTCTTTGAGCCACTGTGCAGTTTCTAACATGCACAGTTGTTACTTACTAATTTAGAAATTGTGTGATTAGCAAGGATTTTTAACAAAATCTTCTACAATTAGCAAGTTAGAGGCGTAATGCTTGGAAATTACTCATAGCAGCAGAGAGTAGATTAACACCTTTGACTAACTGAACCATTTGAGATCACAAAACAAAACACATGGACCTAAAACTCCTTACACAGCTGTATTAAGTACTGTACTTACAAAGCAAAATGATTACCTTTTAGCTCCCAAGCATATATGTTCAAAAACCTATATGCAATATATGTGTCTATACTTCTTTTTCCAAAATTTATTGCTCTGCATGAATTATCATACCTTTTCTTAAAGGATCATCTGTTGATCTTTTATTTTACTTCAAACCAACTTTCTTGAAGAAGAATTGTTCTTTTCGCATCTATTGCTGATTGTTTTGGTACTATAGTTAAATGGTGTGTTTTGAACCTAAAGGAGAACTTTACTTTAAAACTTGAAAGTTCTGGGTCATTGAAAATGTAGAAGGTATGTTATGTTAAAGCTGAACTTATTGTCTGGGAAACAGAAATATGCAAAGGGTATTATTTCAAGTAATTAGCCATTCTAAATAGAGTGTTGGAGTTCCTGAGCTGTTTATATACAAATAAAATTTATTGCAGATTTCTGGGACTATGTTTCAAAATACGTGTGTATCGATGGAGAATATTAGTATATTTAGCTTCTGCTTCTATGTCTAGAAAATTTACAAAATATTATGAAATTACCAAATTTGTGCAGAAATGCTGTTCATTGTATCAATATAGTATATTGAAGAGGTTCATGAATTTGGTATTTTGGGCTTCAATAATATTTTGTTAAAAATGAACACAACTTTGCCATAAAGCTTGTTGTTACAGAGTGCATTGTCCATTTATGATAACATAATTGTGTTATTTCAAGCACAACTGTATGTAAACAATAGTGTTTTTTTTATTGGCATCAGGTTATCTTCTAAAATTCTTGTCCTTTGTGAAAGCCATTGGTAATTTTATATCGCAGAATTGCATCCTTGTAAAGACCATCTTCTTTCCTTCAATTTCAATCATGGATCTAAATTCATATACAATTTTTATTGAACATTTTAAATATTTGGCAATAGTGGATGGAAAAAAATGTCTTTATTTTATTTGTTTATTTTCATGTTATGATGAGGATCAAACCCAGTACATCACACATGCTAAGCAAGCACTCTACTGAGCCCCAGCCCCAGCCCTTTAGTTGAACATTTTTGAGGGTAGAATTATCAGCCCATGAATTAAGTTTAATATTTTACTGAGAGATATGGATCAAGAAATGTACATGATTGTTTTATCCCCAAATAATTAAAGTAACAATTAAAGAGGAAAATAAAAATAAATAAACATTCATGGTGAAATAAAAGCCAATGATCTCCAGTAGCAAGACATCAACAAACTTCTGTAAGAGAGTGTCTGAGAGTAGATGAAGGATGATTTCCAGTTGTAGTTAGGATTTCCCAGGAAGTAGATTAAGACCATGATTAGACAGGTTAGAAGTGTATCAGTGAGTGTGTTTAGGATTAGCACAGGAGAAAGGAAGGGAAGGAAGCAAGTTTGGGCACACAAAGAATTTGGGGTTGCAGTATAATCACAACAGAGGCTTCTGCTGACTCCAAGTGAGATATTGGAGCTAGCATGCACTCTCAGATTTGTTCCTGGTTGAGACATGGAAGTGGACTTATATAAGTCTCTAACAGTCTTAAAAGTAGGCAGCCCTGAAATGGTCCTAGCCAGGAAAACTTTCTTCCACTGAGGGGAATTTCTGGACGAGACCACTTCCAGCTATAACCTGGGAAAGGAATCCTTCAGTGCTAATGGGGTCATAAAGCACAATTCCCAGTAGTGACACCACAAAAGTTCATTTTGTGATATAACTTGTGGACATAGTTTATGATACTGTTGAGCCTCTATTGCTGAAGAAAAATTGAAAGAAGAGGAAAAGTACAATTAATTACAGTTTTGACATTCCTGTAGACTTTGAGGGTGCAACTGATGTTCATCTTCTGTTTCTTCTGCTATTCATTTTAGATCCCCTTCACTCTCTACATGAACTTCTTTTGGTCTCTATGACATAGCAGGTGGAATGAAACTGAGACTCATCCCCAAAGGATTTGAGCCTCCTCACCATAATTTTTTCAAGACACAGCTACTACACTAGTCCTTTCACCATTCAGATAGAGCAAGTGAGTCTGTTTTCTTCGTACAAGGAGTTCAAAGCCCTCAGGTTCAGTTTAAATTTCAGTGGGAACCTTTCTAGGCACCCTGGTGGAAGAGTTTCCTTTTGAGAAATCAGTATCTCTATAATCAGGATACGGAGGCATGGCAGAAGGATATAAATTCCACAAATGGGATACTGGGAATGAGGGTAAGTGAAGACTTTTCTATTCTGACCCTCTGATCCCTGGACCTATGTAGTCTAACTTTTGGGAGCACAACCCCATATAATGATTGCAGATTTAAGAAGTACACTTTTTCCTGGAAGCCATACTGCAGCCACACTGTTCCATCAATCTAGCAGGCTTTCAGCTTTTGGTTGGTGTTGTAGACGATAGGACCAATGGATATCATGATCATGGGTCAATTGTTATGTCTCTATTGTTGTCAAGTGTTGTGTTCCTTGGTCTGTTTCAATATTATGCATGATTTATTGGCTCTTTATTAGTGGCCTTGTGGAGCATTTATTGGCAATTAAAGCAAAATGTACCTAGTGTTTGAATTTTTCTGGTTAAAATGAATCCTGGGTTAAAAGAGGTCCACTGTGTTGATTTACCACAAAAGGAAAATTCAAAGAATGATTTTGTAACTAGGACCCAGACTTGAACAACATCTTCCTAGAAGGCTGGACATTTGGAAGAAGCATTCAATAAATAAAATTTGGTGATTGGGAACCACCATGGTTCTTCAATTCTCATTGATCCTGTGCAGCCACAGAGGCTGGCTAAAGACCACTGGCCAACAAAGGGTCTACTTTGTTGTCTTGTATGTCTTCCATGATGTATGTTCTCTGGTAAGTGTTAACATGAAACCCCATGATCTTTACACTGCATTCTGTCTCCTATAGATCCATCCAGATACCTCTACCCCAAACCTTTTTTTTCAGTCTTCAAATATTCCTTCCAGACTCTTGACCAAGCCTTGATTTCTTTCTATTAGTTTGTGTACATTCTAACCTGAGGCAACTTCTTTTTCCATATGAAATTAAAGATCCAGTGTGCTGCCAAGAGTTCTGCTCATTGGAAAGAGGTTCCTTCGTTTGTTATTTTCCAAGGCTACCCCAGAAAAGGACGGTACTATAATAATATTTTATTTCAGTTTATTTCTATATGAAACTAATTCCTACTTGTTTCTATTAACCTTTGGATCAAGCTTGGACCTTTTCCTCTTCTATCTGCTCCACAAAAGGGACTCTTTCCCACAGACAGAAATGAATAGGCCCTTGTATCACTGCTTTGTTCTAAAATTTCAGAAATTGTCTGG
Organism: Marmota marmota marmota; assembly: GCF_001458135.2. Lineage (NCBI taxonomy): Eukaryota > Metazoa > Chordata > Mammalia > Rodentia > Sciuridae > Marmota > Marmota marmota. The sequence continues at coordinate 18,558,578 of NW_025999932.1, forward strand.
GGCTTTCTGAGAAAAAAAAAATTACTTCAGTGGCTGTCTTCTTGCTCAGTCATTGGCCAGGGTTACTCTGCAACATGTGACCTCAGGTCATATACTGAGGAAGATCGAGAAAAATCTAATAACTAGAGACTACTAATTTTATTTTTACAATTGGGAAGCAAGCTTTTTGAAGGACTATGTGACCCGCACATCTATGTGCCTTCCATTTAAATCAAAATATAAAATTCATCTTTGTTTTTAGGTACCACCAATAAAAAACTAAAAATAAGATTTACATCTCTTTTTTTTTCTAATCCTATTCATGATTTCTTCTATCTTCTTGACCATATGAAATAGTTTTATAACTGCTACTAACTTGGGAAAAATTTTTATAACTGCTACTAATTGTGCCGTATCTTGGGTTGCAAACATTTATTGATTTTCTTCTCTCTTGTGGTGGAGTTCACCCAGGATCCTTTGCTTATGGCATCACTTTCTTGCTAGACCTACTTTTGGTTTCTCAAGGCAGATATATTATTCCCCACATTTATCCAGTTTCCTATTTTTGTATGGTGGAAAGCAAATCAGGTCTGGTTTATTCCACTATGGCTAAAAGTTATAATAAAAAAAATAAAATTTAAATATACTTACTATATCTCCAGGATAGCAGTATCTATAAGCAAATCTAAGAAAAAAAATCCTGAAAAGAAAAAAAAGCAGGTCAGCTTCTACAAAGCAAGAACAGAACCTACATGTTTTATGGGCAACTATGGATATAGGAGACAAATAGAGAATAACCTCAAATTTCTAAGGGAATATCATATTCAATTTGGAATTCTGTACTGAATCAGACTGCCCATCAGTGATAAATGAAGATATATAGATTTTCATAAATGATAGCATTTTAAACAACTATCCTCTGTGTCTCTTTTCAAAAAATAGTTACTCAAGATATAGGCAAAAAAAAAAAAGAGGGAGTAGAGACTGTGGACTTGTAGAAACAGAGGACTGACTGCAGAGCTCAAGAAAGTGCAGTCCTATGATGAGGATCCCACAGCTGACCTTGAAAGTAGTTATGCTAAGTCTGACCCTCATGGGCTCTAAAATGATTTCCTGAAAGAAATTTTGGCTAGTGAGTAGTCAAATAACTGGATGTGGAAAAAGGTAGGAGATGCTAGTGATCTATTTTTCTCAGCACAAAATAAAATAATTGAATATTAGAAAATATCGGAAAAACAACACCATGCAAAAGAAAAGAACCAAGTAATAGAAAGTCAAGGTCTACATATGAAGCACAGTAAAAAATGTGTCCTTTTTGGAACATTTAATGAAATAAAAGAGAACAGAATTCTGTTTGTCCTTGATGTTAGGAACATCCCTACATGAACAGCATTCTTGTCCTGACATTCGACCTCAGAAAGGCTAAAAAAATTAGAGAAAGAAATAATTCTTAGCTCTGATGTTGTGTTTTTCAGTGAAAAATATTTATAAAATCAGATTCATGTAAATGCTTATTGTTTTTCAACCTTTGGAAATTTTCTGTGAACAAAACATACAATACATAATTATTTTTTAAAAGAGAATTACTAACTCTGATAAAGTATGAACACTGGGACCCGTAAATATTGAAAAATGAAGGCGAGTGGTGGGAAAGACACTGGAGGGGCTGTATAGATGCTGATATTCAGGAATCAAAAGAGAATGTACAACAGAGATTAAATATGAAATAGAAAATATGCATCATTTATGATTACAAATAATTAATCAAAACACTAAAATTCTTCAAAATTCGATCCAGTGGACATGAAAAGAAGTGGTCCCATAAGGTAAATTGGTTTTGCCCCATTTCTCATTGAAAGAGGTGAAAAATAATGGAAATACCTAATACATTATAAAAGAGTCCTATATGCATATCTTTTAAGAGTATGGTCATTATGATCAGATAATCAATAGTTGATATGGCTAAATATAGTTACATTTTAGTACTTCAAATAACTGTAGACAGAGTGAAGACTGATGATTTTGACTTTAAATTCTTAGACACTACTTTTTGTTATGGTTATTGGGGATTGAACCCAGAGCTGCTTATAGGAGGCAAATAGAGAATAACCTCAAATTTCTAAGGGAATATTGTATTTAATTTGGTATTCTACACTGAATCACATGGCCCATCAGTGATAAATGAAGATATATAGGTTTTCATAAATGATAGCATTTTAAACAACTATCCTCTGTGTTTCATTTCAAAAACAGTTACTCAAGATAGAGGCAAAAACCAAACAAACACAAAACAAAAACAAACATTGATGTATATTCCCAGCCCTCGTGACGTTTTATTTTAAGACTAGGTCTCACTAAGTTACCAAGGCTGGGCTCATAGTTGTGATCCTCCTGCCTCAGCCTCCCTGGTTCTTGGGATTACAGGTATGTGCCATTACATCTGGCCTAGACACTATTTTTTTTTACATGCTTCAAATAATCAAAATTATTTTAAATTATCTGCATTCTCTTTGATATGAATATTTAACAATACCTTTACAAATTGGTTTTCCCTTCACATTTTTTTTCCTTGAAATGGCCAATATTCACTCTTAGAGTAGTAATAAGGTCATTTCCTTATCTGACCATAGCAACATATATTCCTTAATTCGATCCTGGTTTCAAAGTTGTTTTTCTTTGTATTTTAGGGAAAAAAATTGCCATAATTTGTTCTGGTCATTCTCTTAATACCTTTTGCTTAGGTAGTGCCTCCTTGTCATTCATCATCAAAAGAAGAGTATGAGGGAACTAAGAAAAATCAAAGCTAAGATCTGACAGTTGGTCAATTGTTGTTTCAACCAGATGTTTATGATTTGGTTGTTCCTGATTTGAATTTCTGCTTCTGACTGCTGTGACAGCCATTTCTGAGACATTTAATGGTCAGCCCCATTAACAAGCCTTAGTTGATGTGAAAATGGAAACTAAGGGAGATATCTGGAACACACTGAGAGTACTCAGTACACTTCTAGTCACCGTGTACTGCTTCCACTCCCTAGTCCGGGACTGCAATCCAGAGAGCATTAAATGACCTCCATTCCTCCTTATATTTTACTAGTCAGGTCATGCAGAAATAATATCTCAACAAATGTCCATTAAATAAGTAGCAATTTAGAAGAAACCAGATATGATTTACAGCTGTGAGAGTAAAACAATATATTCAGCAGTTTACCAAAGGAATGCTTGGCATATTCAAAGAATAAAACGATGTGATTTGCCAGAATGGTTGCTTTCCTTTATGTGACGGGGGACATTTTATTGGCATATTGTTTCAAAAATACATTGACATTTTCTTTATGAAAGATAGTTGTTATTTTTTAACATGGATTTACTTGAAATTTTTTTCTTTTTCCCCTATTTGTCTTGCACACTGCGAAGGTAGTTGTTGGGGTCAAACACAGTGAGATACTGATCAATCAATGACATTTCAACTAATGTTGTAAAGTGCATTTCTGACACATTTCCAGTTGTTTCCATTTTATATAATAGCATCATGCCCATTCAGCATAAGAACAGATTGCTCATTAAATTCGCTATCAATCTTGGGTTAGGTACATTTAAAAGATGTTGAGAAAATTGCAACTATAATGATGTAATCTCCCAATTGTTGGTTTTCATCTTCCCTGTGGTGCTGCCGCTATTGATATCAGCATGCTGACTTTAATTTGCATTGTCCAGATAGTATCTCAAAAGATAGAATCCTTAGAATTGAGGAAATCACATATAACACATTGGTTTTATGAACTGATATAGGACTCAATGAGAGATTCCAGCCTTTATTATAAATGTATATTTTATTAAAATTACATTAAAAGAATCACAATGTGACATATACTAGTAAAATTTCTTATAGCTAAAGATTTCATTAAAAATGAGTGATAGGCATCATAAGCAACTATGTAGTTCTAATTATTCATGTATTGATATTTATTCATTCATAATATAGTAGTTAACAAAAATCACACATGTCAGAGTGCCTGTTTTTTGAAAATTTGCTCGATGATTTACTAAGAATGCAACATTCAATTTGTATGTATTATATGGGTGTTGTAATTTACCCATATAGTTAGGTTGTTATAATATTCAATAAGCTATAGGTAAAAGCATGGAATACAACATACCACACAGTACAAATTACGTTAAGTGCTCTCATTCTTTTTTCATTTATTCTTTCAACAAATAGTTATCGGGCATTTACTATATGCTAATTGGCACTAAGTGCATCCTAATTATTTGAGATATTTCAAGAACCTCCAAGAATTCATTTGAGAAGAGCACTGTAGATTCCAGAAATAACTACTGCTTCTCTAGTGACTATTATATATAAAAATCTGTTGAGTGCTTGAGGAATGCAAGGATATTTGAGACCTATACAGAAAAAAAAATACTATTTATCATGTTAGATAAATGAAGACAGACATACTGAAAGTTAAAGGGAAGATTAGGGAGGAAAAGCAACACAGTGCACTGGTATTTTAAATAAGGTAACAATGATTTTTGACTACTATTAGTTGTTTCTGGGTCTCATTTCACCTTTTTCTGCAATAATCTATCCATTATGTCTTTATTTCAGAATCCCCTTGGTGTCAAACTATATAAGGAACTTTATTGTGGTCTGAGATGTCAATGGGGAATATGAGCATTTAGTAAATAATTTCACCAATTTTTTGTCATGCATTATTAAAAAACAATTTAATGTTGTTATGGTGAAGAATAGCTTTATTTCTAAGAAAAAGTATTTTTCCAAATGTAGGAATTACTAGGATAAATCTGGATGCTTTCAAGGAGTCAATAATAATCATATTTATGATCTTTATGTTATAGTGTATATGAAATATTATTTTCCATCCCCCAAACTAGATCTCATTAAACTGTCCTTGAGTAGTGTCAGCATATTAGCAGTTCAGATGGGGACTTTGGCATCTTTTCACTCCTCACTTCCTACCTACAACCTGACTTATTTTCCATAAGCACTATTTCAAGCTTGTTGATCATATCAGAAACTCAGAATTAACTATGTGGATCTCATATCCATGACAATCTAGAAACAAACATATATGAGATAGTGCATGGATTAATGGACTCAATGAGAGATTTTGGCCTTAATTATTAATGTACATTTTATCAAAATTACATTAAAAATCACAATGAATAAGTTGTGAAGTTCAAGGAAATATTGATCTAGTTAAGAGATGCTACAATAGCTATATAGAGAGCTAAAAACTTAAATTGAAAGAAAGCTAACACTCAACAAGAATTCCTAAAAATCACATAGTCATTGGAAGCAGATATTTTGAGTAGGCAAGCTGTTGAGACTGATGTTGACTGCGTTTTCCATATGACTATTTGTGCTGGTTATAAGGGCCACCATATTTTAGCCAGTCTACTTTTTGAGACTGGAAAGAACATGAACAGCAAGCCTGCAGAGTTCTTGCTCAGACTGTTCTCTTCATATAAAACATCTACCCTGTTATTGTCGTCCCTTTCAAATTCTTCCATTCTTCTAGAAGTACTTTAATTAACTTCTCTAGGGTATTTTTTTATAATACTATTGTATTTGTATACCTTTATTTTATTTATTTTTATGTGGTGCTGATGATCGGACCAAGTGCCTCCCATGTGCTAGGCCAGCACTCTACCATTGAGCTATAACCATAGCCCATTCCTAGAGTGTTTTAAAAATATCCTCACCTGAAATAATTTCCAGCTTCTAAAGCATTGTTACTACAGTATCTATTATTTTTATGACTACTAAGAAATGACCTTCTATGTCTTATTTGTACTACTGTGTCTTTCATATTTCTTCCATTATGATTTGAGTATGTCCCCCAAAGTCTCGGGTACTGAGAACCTGGTCTCCATTGTGACAGAGATGGGAGGTAGTGGAAAGTTTAAGAAATAAGTTCTAATAGAGGGTGGTTAGATCATTAGGGGTGACGCTTTTGAAAAGGAGTAAGGTAGCTCTCATGGGACACAGTTAGTTCCTACTAAAGCAGCTTGTTACAAAAAAAGCAAGCCCAGTCCCTGGATTTCTCTGACTTCCTTCCTGTCTCATTATGTGTTCTTTCTCTCTTGAGGGGGCTCCCACCATGATGCCATCGCATGTGCGAATAAAGCTGAAGGGGTCTTCCCAGGAGCTGAAAAGATGTTCATATGATGTTCTTTTTTTTTGTGTGTGGTACTAGGGATTGAACCCAGGACCTTATGCATGCCAGGAAAGTACTCCACCAACTGAACTATATTCCCAGGCCTTGTATGGTGTTCTTAAATCTCCAGAACTATATATTCAGAAATAGATTTTTTATACATCTATATCCCTTTTTTTT
>NW_025999932.1:18564977-18568566 GCF_001458135.2 Marmota marmota marmota
TATATATATATATAAACTATTTTATTTTTTAAGGTGATTTTTAAGGCCTAAAGCCTGAGGTCCTAATACACATTATAATTACATCTAATTTTTCTAAACTACTCCCAAGATAAAGCAGTTGGAATATGTTATTTATGGAAAAATCTTATTTTTTTTCTAAGAAAAACTAAGTTATTGTATGCAACATTCATTTCTCCAAAGTATATGTTTGGCCTTAAGATCAATAGAAATAAATGTTTTTATGGGGCTGCCAAAAGGTTAATATGATCTTGGCCTGGTGAATGTTGTGGCAGGATTGATGGAGGATGAACCAAAAGACCTCTGGGATCCTGTGATTTCGTGGCTGGAGAAGGGTGAAACTGACATCATTGTTATTAATAGGGAAAGACTGGCTAAAAACACCAATGTTCCTTAAGCTGTACATAAGTGAAGAATTTCTTTGTTGAGCAAAATTGCCCTGTGCAACCAGAGGTGGTTAAAATACATTACACTGAGATTCTGGAAACCTAGGTTCTATTTCTTGCTGGTTCCTCTAACTAGCAAAGCGACCTTAGCCAGCTCAATTAACCTCTCTGTATCCCTTTCCTTGCATATAAAACCAGAGGAACAATACCTGTCTTTTTTAACTTTCAGGATTGTTTCCCATTTCGACTGAGATAAAACATGTGGAAATGTTTTGGAATGTGTTGTGCAGCATACAAATGGAAGTTAATAATCATTGCTAACTCTGTTTATGACTCTTTTTTTTTTCCAAAGGCTGTCCTTGCTCAAAATGAGTCACTCCTCTTACTGTAATTACCTCAAACTGATTATGTGTTCATTTTTCCCCCTGGTGTTCTGTGGCCATACCTCGTCCACTATTGATTTCTTGCTTAAGTCTTTACAATTTCTTTCTTTCTTTTTTTTTTTTTTTGTATGTGGCTGCGTCTACCCAGTTAAGCTCGCCTGTCAGTCAGTAGTTGTTTAGGGACATAAATATTGTCCATGAAATATGTTTTATCAGCTCTGTATAATTAAGTATATTTGACAATGTACAGTGTTCCCAGACCCTATTCTTAGCCACATGTTATAAATTCAGTTCTTCATGAATTATAGGTAATATCAGTAAAATTGTTAATGCTGTTGGATATTACTGTTGTATGGATTCCATGTATGAGAAACCTTTACCCTATTGTTAATGGTAAGTCAATATTTTATGATAGGAAACTTGATATCCTTTACATCCAACCTTCTAAGGTTACTTTTTCCTACTTGGTCCACAGAAAATCAGGCCCGGAAACATACCCCCTTATTTATTTTTTCTGGCTTTTAGGTCTTGAACCTTGCCTCCAGATCCATTTCTCTGATCCATACCCTGAAATCACACTGCCTATAGAACCACAGTGATGTCAGAGTTCACTAGAGTACAATGAAACACTAACCATTGACCGAATTCACTGGAAGATGCCAAGGCCATTTACGTACACACAACACGGAGAGCAAGCTCTTCTCTCCCACCTTTAAGTGTCTATTGACAACAGTGCCTGCTCCATCCAATCAAAATGCATGGCTCTGACCAGAATGGCAGGTCACAAAGAGTAGGAAGCCGCTGCTGAGTGTGTCTAGGGCGCAGCAGGACCTGTGAAGGGAAATTAGGTGAGGTAAGCAACCTGCTGCTGCCACTGGTCACACATTGATTCATTTTTTTTTTTCACCTGGACTGCAAACTTCACTTCACGTTACTCTTCCCCAGGCCTTCTAAAACCTGCCACACAGGTGGGCCCGAGAAACCATTAAGAATGAAAGCAGAGAGTCCATGGCATTCTAGGACAGAATGGCATTTGATGCTGGGCTCTGTGAGGAGAGTGTGGTTGATTTTAGAGCAACAGGCCTAGCTTCTCTGATAAGGGGTTTTTAAGTTTCCTTCTTCACTTGCCAGGCCCTGGAAAGTATGAGAACAGGGAACTTAATCCTGTGCCAAGTTGCTGACTATATGACATTTCTACTTGCTCGGGTTTTGTGGCCTATTATCCTGTACACGCTGGGGCTGTTTTGTTGAAGGAAAAGAGATGGTTTCAGACACACACACACACACACACACACACACACACTGATATCAGCAACTTCATTTGTAGACAGTGAGATAATTAATATAACTTACAATCATTGTAAGTACTGAGAAATGTTCTTTGGATTATAAAAACTAGAGCCAGCCCCAAAGCTAGTGAGCCATATCTTCTGTGACTGAGGACCTCATCATCGAAACACACTATCTGGGACTAGTTTCATATAAGCATGTGGGATAGAATCAGAACCAACTGCAGCACCACTAGACATTATAGAACACTGTGTTTATAAACCCAAAGGCCAAGTTCCCAGCTTGGAAACCAGCCATTGATGGCATTAGCGAGCATAGAAATTTTTTTAAACGTTGAATCTCTGGGCTAAATGGGTATACAAAGAATCTTGACATTTCATTCATATTCACCATAGATCAAAGACCACTTATTTAGTCCTTATTAGTATCCTAAAGAAATAGGGAGAGTTTGATTGAATCTTAGATCCAAAGCACTTTTCAGAAGAAAAAGGCCAGGCCCCCTTTTACCTGTCAGGTGGGAGATGACCAGTTCCTCCCATTTCACAACTCATGAGAAAATGAGGAAACTCGCTTTCATGATATCTGATATGTGGGCAGCCTGAATTTTCTTGTCCTCCTATCCCTCTGGCTTTGGCCACATTCTGTATTACTGTTCCTTAGGCTGCCTCCATTTCTCAATGGGAATCCAGGAGGAAATGGGATAAAAAAATTCAACTCTACCTTTGCCATCTTTTTCTTATATCCAAAATTAAATACCTAATTAGTAAACTGAACTGTGAATCCAAAATGATTTTCTTTTTAAATTAATTTTATCATAAAAACATAAAAACTGTACATATTAGAGGGCTACCATATGGTGTTTCAATATATGTATATATTGTATAATGTTTAATAAGGCTAAACATATGTATCTCCCAAAGCATGTATAAGTTTTTTTTATGAGGAAAACACTCAAAATCATTTTATTAATCTTGTAGAACTATATAGTACATTAACATCATCTATAATTATCTTACTGTGGAGCAGTACATCAGAAATTCTTGGTGCTATCCATTTGCAATATACCAATGAGCCAACCGTTTTCCTCCCTCAGTCCCCTTACTCTTACCAAATTTTGAACTAAAGGTCAGTGTGAAGGTGAATTTTCTGTGTCAACTTGAGTAGGTCATATAACCAGGTATTTGGTTCCATCTTATTTGAAATGTTATAGAGAAGTTGAGATTAACATTAACATTTTACAGAAGATTCACATGGAAATCAGTAGACTTCAAGTAAAGCAGATTATCCACACCATGGGTAGGCCCCATTCAGTCAGTTGAAGGCGTTAATGACAAGCAAGTCCTATTAGTTCAGTTTTTCTGAAGGATTCTGACAAATATAGGCAGATAACTTCAGAATTATCCACATGTAAAAAAGAACATTTATAGCTTTAGTGAACATTTTGTAGTTTTAGGTTTTCTTTTTTCCTGTATTCCTTTATACAGGAAAAATTGACTCTTTCATAAAGGATTA
>NW_025999932.1:18569043-18579548 GCF_001458135.2 Marmota marmota marmota
TATATATATATATATATATATATATATATATATATATACACACACACACACACACACACACACACACACACAACACAAACTGATACACACACAAAGTCACAGCACCTACTTATGTTATGTGACTGGCCTGTGTGATAGAGTCCAGAAACTGTTAAAGTATCCACTGGTTGGAGCTTGCTTTCCTGGGGCTGTGGCCTCAGGTTGCTAGCATCTGCCTCTGTCTGCCACCACTTTCCAGCCATTTCTACTGCAGTGCCATATGTGTTCCCTAGATTCATTAAAATTAAAATAATCATTGCTCACACACCCTCCTCCAGCCTGCTTCTCTATTCCATTTGCCATGAATGTTGTCACATATTACTTTGAACCCATAACTTAGAAGCCTGAGTGGTACTTTCACTTCCTCATCTCCTATGTTGACCTGTGTCTAATCATTCAACAATTTCTATTGAGTCCTCATTCTTGCTCATAGATATGGCATCTTCTTTACGTTTCTAGTGCACTCATGTTTCATTTTTTAAAGTTAGCCAATTTTGTTACAGCTATTTATGTTTGTAACAAATGAGTGGAAATACAGATGGTTCCCCTGTTCTTCATTTCTGCCTACATACATGCAGACTCCTCCATTATCAGTATCCATGGACAGACTGGCCCACGTGGTATAATTGATAAAACTACATTAGTACATCATTATCACTCAAAGTCTATAATTTATATTATGATTCAGTCCTGGTGTTTTACATTGTATGGGTTTTGAAAAATGTACAGCAACATGTATCCATCATTATAGTATCATACAGAATAGTTTCACTGTCCTAAAAATCATCTGCTCTTTGCCAGTTCATCTTTCTCCCTTATCCCTTGGTGACCCCTAAGCTTTTTACTCTCCCTAGCTTTTTCTTTTCATGTTCATTTGCTTTTTTCCACAAGATATGCAGGCCTGTTTTAATAGATCTGCACATATCTTAACACATCTCACTTCCTATTAATTTTTCATATGGAAGCTTGATCTTTCTGCTGCACAATTTAATCATGCAGGTGGCATGCTTGAGTGACTTTCATTGCTCCCTGTATAAAATCCCTATTACTCAGTGACCTAAACCTTTTGAGAGGGCTCCTGTTTCCCACTTTTCTTTTATCTAGTGACACTTACAACATTGCATGCTATATTCCTACCATACTGAAATAGCTGTAGTTCTCAGAATGACCTGTTACCTGTCTTGTCTATGTTTACTTACAGGTTTTTTCATTTTCCCATTTTCCTGGATACATTAAACTTACTCCTCAAGTTTCAGTTTAGTATTTTTCTTCTAAGAAAAAGCCACGAGCTCCTCTATAGCATCCTGCACTATGTCTCCTTATCATGGCATAAGACAGTTCCATTGAAAATACCTGCAATCTAACTAGACTTCTACTTTAGGCAATGGAGTCCTTGAGGATTTGAGTTATATGTGGGTATTATTTCTCTAGTATCTACCACAAGATCTGTTTTTCAAATTCCCACATACACCAGCTATTCTTTGGTCTTTGTGAATTTCAAAGTACCACTAGTACACACACAACTAGTATGAATCCTTCACACAGAACTGAGGTAAGTAAATTGTCAAATCTCCTTTATATCCTTGGCATGCCAATAAATATATTCTAAGCTAGAACTCGATTTCCTTCCTAGTATATTTCTTTCTTTCTTTTTTTTTGCTTGAAAATCAAAGGGAGTTTTCCTAAATAGATACATAGAAAAATACAGAGATTCGACTTTTTTATAGTGGAACTTATTTTAGAGCAACTTTTTCACATATTCTCAGTCAGGCTGAGGATATGCCACGAGCTCATGTGCTAATGTCACTAATCTCTGTACTTTGCTTTTTAGAATTAAACACAGTAATGATGAATCTGCATCATGAAGACATAAAATAATAACATTAAATAGCTGATAACATTTGTTGAGAAAACTGCCACAATCTAACTGCTAGGCTCCTTAGTGAATAGGGGTGTTGAATATGCAGCCTTTCTCACTTTGAAAGTGAAATCTACTGGTGATATTGGAATGCCTCCTTTTCTTTTTTGAGTTCTAAGACATCAAGACTATGCATGATATATGTATTATCACTATTTTTGCTATTCATGTCAACCAGAGAGTGGACTGCCTTCCTCTCCTTTTCATTGTTTAACATCATGGTTAAAACATTTCCGTCTTCCCTGTTTATTTTACAATCACTCCCCTCTCCTCATCTCATTTCCCATGGAGGCTCCTTTTAGAAAAATTTAACAAATGCTTGTAGGTATGCCCACATGTATATTGTTTTACATAACTGATATTGTATCATGGAATCATTCCTTTTTAGAGATTGTTCTCACAAAAAATTTATTTATAGTCCTAAATGTGTGTCTTCTTATATGTCTAACTACTGGTAAGTGCTCTGAAGAATTCTGTTTAACATATCCACTCACTTGATATAGAAAGAGTCATTCCAATCCCTCCCTAGCATGATTGGTTGGGAGTGTGTTGCCAGCCCACTTCTCTCAGGCAGGGTCAGGTTGTACTCAGTGATGCTGCTTTGTTCCATGCTCTCTTACTGGAACGGAACATTGCTTTCTTCCCCTACACATGCTTTCGGGCACTTGATGTTTCAAATACTGATTAATAACACATTTAAAATTTTTTTGCAATGCTGTAGATTGAACCCACAAACTTTCACATGCTAGACAAGTGCTACTGAACTACCCTCAACCTCATAAAAATATTTTTAAAGGTTCTGGGGCCCATGAATTCAGTGTGTCACTTCAACTCCTCAAATCTCTCTTTACTCCTCTTGCATTAACCTTCTCTTATCCCTTCATACTATAAATATCTAATATATCATGTAAAGTCACCTTGATTTTCTAAATATAAATGCATGATAGTCTTCCTTAGGATAGAAACGATCTATTGTATTTTGGTGGTTGTTGCTGTTAACAGCACTTGAGGATGCATTCACAAATTTTCTGTAGTTGTTTTATAATCATTTCTTCTCCATTTCTATAACTGATCACCTTTGAAATTACCCTTAAGAGAAATTTAGTATCATAGTAGTAGAATAAAGAAGTATAATTTAATCTTTTTTTCAGGTTAAATAATGCAGATGCTCCCCCTTAAAAAATGCATTGCTAAATTTACTGTTTTCTATTCATTTTTAAAACACACACACATACACACATATTTGTGCACATAGCTGAATGAAGTGTACTTTTGTTCTTGGAAGGTATTCTAATTTAATATTGTGTTCAAAGATAAAGACTATTTTTTCTCTTTTTCTTTATTTTTATTTACCATTTGTGAATTTAACTTTTCACTGTATTCTTTGTCCCTCTAATTTAGTGCTGACCTAGGTTAAAAATAATAGAAATGCATGTCTAGTTTGATCCCCCTTTTGGTCATTCTTAAAATAGAGGATTTGTGTATGATAGCATTCATTCTTCTCTTCCAAGGTAACCATAGAAACAGGCTCTGTAGTATACAATGAGCTTTAGAATTTAGGTGATTTGAAACAAATAGATTCTACTTTGAAGAGAATATTTTTTATTTCATACTCCCCCCCAATAAATTAGGAAGTAAGTTTTATATATATATGGTATATAGTGAAGACATGTTTTTCAAGCATATAAAAATGTCTTACATCCAACAAGAATGGGAAAGTTGATAGGGTGATTTGTTGGTACAAACAGATATAAAACTATCAGTGACTTAATGTTATTGGTTACAAAATATGACTGTTTAGGAAACAGAATAAATCTAATATCTAATCCAATAATGAAGTCCTTTTGAAAAAATAGTTGCCAAAAATTTATTAATTACTATAATTTGAAACAAGTTAGTTTGTATTGGTGACTGATTGGTTCACATATAATTAAGAATGGTTATAAAGCCCAGCCCTGAACCTACAGGCTGCCCTGCCCTTGACCTTACAAAATATTTGCATTGCTATAATAGATTTATCCAGAATTGGCAAAAGAAGGCTATGCTATAAACTACCACTAATAATTAACTCTCATTTATATTTTTTGTTCTTTAGAAACTTAAATTTTATTCAACTGGAAACCAACTAAAATCACTCATCCTTAAGATTCTGAATTGTGAACTTGAGCCACACTGATCTTTCTTTTTCTAGAATTAACCATATCCATTTCTAATTCAAAACCTTTCCTCTGCATAGCTTATCCTTGTGTCACAAAATAAGCTCCCCAAGAATTTCCTAACCATCAACTCTAAAGAAAATCATGACCCCCATACACTAATAATTTAAATGTTTTATTACATCAACTTGCTTTTTGTTTCTTGTGAACGTAGAAAACTCTCTGATATTATTGTTTTTATTTAAGAGCTTTCTGCCTTTGTTTGCTAGAATGTAAGCTCCAGTGGAATAGGTTTTCTCTCATAGTGAATGACAATTCCCCTCCTATAATCCTACCCAAAACTGCCAATCTACTATGTTCATAGGATGCTGCCACTATTTTCAGGTAGAAAGATAAAAATCAATTGGAGATGAAATACAGAAAAAGTCATAGTTTGATGGGAAAATCAGACAAATAATTCAATGATTAAGTAGTAGTGTTTATTCTAGGCTTATAATAGTGTGTCCAAAAGGGAAAACTATTTAAATAGAAGTAGGTTGTCAAGCAACTGGAGTTGAAGTTAACAAGTAGTCTTCACAGAGTGTAGAACTCCTAACTAAAAATCTTGCAGACAGGAGCCATAAACAAAAACAATCATAAGAGATTTATTATAATAAAATACCTATTTATCCTGACACATATTTATACTGTCATGACATTCACTTGTATCTTGAGAGATTATCTAAAGACAAGGGTAATAAAAAAACTATACAAAAGAGAATGTTAAATGTACAAATAATAGCTTAATCTAATATATTTATATGTGTTATGATTTGGATGTGAGGTCCCCTAAAACTCATGTGTGAGACAAAATGATTGGATTGTGAGAGTCTTAACCCAATTAGTGAATTAATCCACTGATAGGGATTAACTGAGCGGTAACTGAAGTGGTAAATTGTGGCTGGTGGAGGTGGGAATTGGGGCATGACTTTGGGATATATATTTGTATCTGGCAAGTGGAGTCCCTTTCTGCTTCCTGATAACTACATAAGCTGCTTCCCTCTGCCACACTCTTCTGCCAAGTTGTTCCTGTCTCACCTGTAGCCCTGAGGAATGGATTTGGCTATCTATGGATTGAGAACTCTGAAACCATGAGCCCTCAAATAAACTATTCTTCCTCTACAGTGGTGCTTGTTGGGTCATTTAGTCACAGCAGCGAAAAAGCTGACTAAAACAATATGTAAAGATATGAGTATAATTATCTGGAATGTTCAGATAAGCCACATTCAAAATTTAATTTCTTTCATATATTTCATATGTAAAAACTGTGATGGTTAATCTGGATTGTCAATTCAATTGGATTGAGAGACGCCTAAGTAATGTCTAGGGTTAAGAGATTTCTGGGTGTGTCTATAAGGGTATTTTGAAAACAGTTGGCAGTAGAACAGCACAATGTGGGAGAAGTCCCACTGTGAATGTGGCTGGTGATATCTAATAGGCTATGGTCCTAGATGGAGCAAGAGGTGGAAGGTGGAGGGAATCACAGTACATAAAAACTTGATTCTTCCTGAGTGGGCAGGTCTGTTGGAGCCATCACCCATGGATATTAGACTCTATCTTCTTCATTCTACCCGTGGGGACTGTCACTGGTGATGGTCCAATGAGTCTTTAGGCCTTCTGTTGGCCTGGGGCTATATCCATTGTCCTTCTTACTTTGAGGCTTTAGCTTCTTGGATTGAGCAACTTTACTGGTTCCTCTCTCTCTTTAGTGTGAAGACCACTGTGGACTATCCAACTTCTGACTGTGTGAGCCAAGCTAATAAATTCCCTTTTATAATCATACTTACACATATCTTGTTGGTTTTGTTTCTCTGGAGAACCATGATATATAAATAAAGCTAGTAGATTTATAACATTGACTCTTTCATCTTAGTAAATACACAAAACTTATGGTTCTTTTGATTAAGAAAGTAATACCCTGCAGCAGGATGACGCGTATGACTTAAAATATGATACTCCGTTTATTAAAAGTAGTATTTTTATGACAGATTATAATGATATATTTTGCCATCTTTATCTTCAACAAAGTTAAATGTGCAAGTTGTGTCATGTTATTTCCTCTTGAAGGGAATTACATTGCAAAGACATTTAGAAATGTTTGAAATAGAGAACTAAACATAGTCCCACTAGAAAGCAATACTAGTTTGTTTTTGTTTCTGTCAAAGTATTATATTTAGGTGTTTGTGACCAAGAGCTGAAAGAAATTTGTGTGCTGCTATTATAAAGACCCACCATCCTGTCCTTCATAAAAATAATGGAAATAATCACACCCGTTCAGAGAAGAAGTGACTGCGTGGGGTACATGGTACAGGATGACAGAATGCAAAACACCGTCCTCTATTCTACCAAGGGAAATAGACCTGTGATAAGTGGCCTACCAATCCCCAAAAAACTGCTATGTGCAGACAACATTACAAGCAATATAGCATATTTTTAAATGTAAAGAAAAAAAAGACAATATGTTATGGAAAATAAAATAGAAGAAGGAGAAAAAATAAATATAATTGCCAACCATACAAGCTGCTGTTACCATTTTAATGTCTTTGTATCCACATAAAGGAAAAACAAGAGTATAACAATGTGAAACTTATACATGAATACTGTTCACATGTAAGTAAATTTGAATCAAAAGTATATACAGCTTTGTTTTTGTAGATTTTGTTTTTTACTTTTAACATATTATCAGCATTTTTAAATATAGTCTTACGAAAAATACTTTATCTTGCAGATTTAGTTTGTTGCATTTAAGGTTTCCAATTTTTGCTATGAATAATGCTATCATGAATGGTTTGTGGCATACATTTTTGAAACCTATCTAATCATTCCTTAGAATAGAATCACATGAATTATGTCAACAGAACAAAACTAGTTTCACTAACACTTTGATGAACACAGACAACAAAAATTTGAATGTATTAGTTTGTTGGTCTTATTTGTGTCAGATCACTCAAAATCAGTAAAAAAAAAAAGTTTAACCGGAAGTATGATAGCAACCAAAATAAGTAAATAATGATCTAATGAGAATAAATGTAATCACAGTACAGAAGTGAGGGAAATAAAAAAAAATCTGAGACAAATGAAATTGAAAACAAAATAAAAGTATTTATGGGATGTAACAGATGCAGTACCAAGGGTAAAATTTATACAATAGTTCCCCCTTATCAGTGGTTTTGAAGGAATGAGTACATTTTTGGAAACATACAACCTATAGAGGCTTACTATTGAATTAAAGGAAAATACGAATATATAAATAATGAATAACGAAATTGATTCAAAAGTAAAATCTTCCATCAAAGAGAAAAATAAGCCCTGGTGGTTGACATATTGAATACCAAAAAAAATTTTTAAAAATAAAAAATAAAGAATTAATGTCAATCCTTTTCAAACTCTTACAAAAACTGAAGATGAGTGAGCATATACAAATTTATTTTGTGAGACCAGCATTGTCCTGATATGAATGTCAGATGAAGGCACTATAAGAAAGATACAGACTAATACTATCGATGAACATTGATATAAAGCAAAATCATCATCAAAATATTAGCAAACTGAATTCAACAACATGGTAAAAGAATTATATACACCATGCTCAAGTGAGGTTCATCCCTCAGATGCCAGGATGATTCAACATGGACAAATCAATAAATGTGATATTCCACATCAATGGAATGAAAGAGGAAAATATACCATCATTGTAATAGATGCAGAAAGTGTATTTGACAAAATTCAATGCAGTTTCATGACAAAAGGCATTCAAGAACATTCAATTTTGAGATTAAGGATGGAAGGAAGGTACCTCAACAAAATAAAGGCCATGAATGACAAGCCCACGGCTAACATTACACTCACTGTAGAAAACTTGAAAGTTTTGACTCCAAAGTCAGAAACAAAATATGAATGCCCCCTCTTTCCACTTCTATGCCACATAGCGCTATAAGTTCAAGCCAGTACATTAGGAAAGAAACAGAAAAGAACACTCTCCAAATCAAAATTGAGAAGTAAAACAGTGTGTTTGCAAATGACAAGTTTTTATAGTAAAGATCCCTCAAAGTTCCATAAAAACGTTAGGATTGAACAAAAAAATCAGTTAAGTTCGGGGACTCAAAATCAACATAAGAAAATCCTTTGTGTACTTCCACATTAACAATGAACTATCCAAAAAGGCAATTAGGAAAGCAATCCCATTTACAATAGCATTACAACTGTGTAATAGTTAGTGACAGACTTAATCAAGAAACTGAAAGAACTGCTCACTGACAACTAAACAACGGTGATAAAAGAAATGAAGGAAGAGACAAATGAATGGAAAGACAGTTGGGGTTGACGGATCAGAAGACATAATATTGTTCATATGTTCATATTATAGAAAACGATCTAAAGATTTAGTGCTATCCCCATCAAAATCCAATGGCATTTTTTACAGAAATAGAAAAAGATTCCCTAAAACCCATATGAAATCACAGACACAGAATAGACAAAATGAACAGAAAAGGTGTTCACTATCATCACTCATCATCAGGGGAATACAGATGAAAACCAGGAGGTATCATTTCAGGCTTGTTAGGATTGCTATTATTAAAACAAACAAACAAACAAACAAAAACGAAAAGAAAGCAAGTGTTGGCATGGATGCTGAGAAGACAGAACACCTGCACACGGTTGGTGGGAGGTAGAATGTTTAGGTGCTTATGGAAACCAGTGAGTGGTTTCTCAAAAAATTAAAAATAGAACCATCATGTAACTCAGCAATTCCATTTTTGGAATTGATTTCAATTCTTCCAGATAGATACCCACTTTTGGTGTCTATCTCAAAGAATTAAAGTCAGGATTGCAAAGTGGTATCTACACTCTCATGGCCACAGCAGTATTAATCACAGTAGCTGAGCTCTTGGAAACAACCCAAATGTCCACTGACAGATGAATAGACTAAGAAAAACGTGGCACATGCATACAATGGACTATTAGTCAGCCTTTAAGAAGAAGGCTTATCATTTGTGACAACATAGATGAATTTAGAGCACATCCTGGTAGGTAAAACAAACCTTTCATAGGAAAAAAAAAATGCTGCAGTGTGATTTCATTTATGCCAGACTTCTACATTAATGAAAACAAATAGGCGGTGTTTGAAAGAGGCAGGGGAAGGAGAAAAGGTGAGTTATTGCTCAGTAGTTCCAGTCACAGGAGTTGAATAATTTTGGAGATCTGTCGTATAGTGTAGTTCCTGTAGTTCCAATCAATGCCTCCCCTTAATCATGTGTTGTTAGAATAGGGGAGTTAAACATTTAACATGAGCAGAATGTTTCTTAGCACAAACAAAACAAAAGAAAAAACACTCTCAAACACACAGATACACAGACACCACAGAAAGGGACACCATGAAACAGTTGGAGACAATGGATATGTTTTATTTACCTTGATGATAGTAATGTTATTATGAGTATGTTCACGTGTCCAAACTCATCAAATTTTATTCATTAAGCATGTGCATATTTTATTTTGTGTGTCAATGACACTTCAATAAAGTTAATTTTTAAAAAATAATTCCTTTAATATTTTCTTGTTTTAAGTATTAAAATAATATTAATAATAACAGTAAGTGGTTTTTGTTTGGAGCTGTGAGTCTAGATACAAGTGCACAGTTGAGATTCACATTCTCTTTTCATTCACCTTGTGGAAGCTTTATAAAAACAACATGAGATTATTGGCAGCTTTTATTAATCTTTTGCTAGTCTTTGACCCTAGGGGACCACCTATAGCTAAGTTGTTTGGTGTCAATAGAGACCAAGCAGAAAATGATGTCTATAAACACCTTAAGACCCACTAGGTCCTCAGGGTCAGTAGCAGAAATCTCATGGTAGACCAAAATTGAGAGGTCAAACATTTTTCAAATTGTACCTCTATGACCTAATAATTTAATTAACATAGATGTGAAAAGTATACCCCCCTCAAAACTGTCAAAAATAGAAAAATGCATATATAAGATGTATGTAAATTCATGATTTGCCACTATTTTTTTTTGTACCAGGTATTGTACCAGGGACACTTAACCACTGAGCTACATCCCAGCCCTATTTTGTACTTTATTTAGAGACAGTGTCTCACTGAGTTGCTTAAGGCCTCACTAAGTTGCTGTGGCTGGCTTTGAACTCGTGATCATCCTGCCCCAGCCTTTGTCACTCTTTTTAAACTATCCTTTAAACATTGTATGAGTAATGGTTTGTGGTGGCATATTATTAAATTAAAAATTTGGTGGGGCAGGGGCTGGAGATGTAACTCAGTGGGTAGAGTACTTGCTTCACATGCACAATGCCCTGGGTTCAATCCCAGCACCACAAAAAAAAAAAAAAAAACCC
>NW_025999932.1:18582098-18585726 GCF_001458135.2 Marmota marmota marmota
GAAAAAATAACAACTTCTTCCTGAAAATGTAATTATATTTCAGAAACTTTCATTTTTCTGAGTTAATGAGACTGATTAATGTTCTCTTTGATTATAGTATAAAAATATTAAGTATGTTTAATTTCATTTAACCATGCACCTGGCCTCAATTCTATTTTTAAAATATTTTGTGGAATAAATGATTAAATATTATATACTAAATCTAAAATGTGTAGAAAAATTGTATACTGCCCCTTAAAACATGCACTATCTAAAATAAATATTTTCTCATGAATGTGATAAGGAGTTAAAGCTAGGAAAATGTTAGATCTTCCACAGTTTATTTAAAAAATTCATTGTGGCTAAAAAACATCATCTATTATTTATAGATTCCCTTTGTTAGAATTATGACTGAGTTTCTCAGAGTACTTCTGGAGAATCTACATATATGTGCTAATCCCATTTCCTGCAAATCTATTATTTTCCACTTTATCAAAGTTTTTGTTGTTTTGTGCATATTACTTATCAAGAAGAGTGAGTTTCATTGTGACATATTCATAGATACATACAACACAATTCTCTTTTAATTTTAAATATTAAGGAGAATTTTTTTCACAGTGTGGAAAAAACAAGAGATCATGGACTCACGGAGAATATTCTCAGATGATTTGACTTCTTGGGGGAAGGCGGGGATAGCCAAAAAATTGGCTCATGACTCACGTAGATCTTAGATAAAAAACAGAAATACTGCTTCTCCATAGATATTTTAGTAGATATTGATATCTAAGGAAAATAGAACTTGTCTTACAGAATATATTCAATTTGTTTGTCTCACAAACTAAAATGCTATTAAGTCTTATGAACTTAGAATCTTTAATGATAGCATTTACATCTCTTTCAAATTATGTACTACTTGTGCAGATAGTAGCAATCTATGTTCCAAAATTCTAATAATATGCAACGTAAACTTAACACTTAAGTGTCTATTTTTAATAAAATGATCATCATTTTCATTTAAATATCTTGCCTTTGGAAGACTATCTCTTCCTGTTAAACATTCCCAGAACTATTTACTTACAACTGTCATTTGATAGAGCATTGTAGGCTGAATTTACTATGTAGTAGTCTAGAGATTATAATATATTCTGCAATTCTTGAGAAAGGTGTTGCTAATCTAGCCTTAAGGACTCCAGGAAGCCTACAGGCCTTTGCACTATTTAAATTCCGCTGTTTAACTTGGATGGTTTGCTTTAGGATCATCCCCTGTTTCGGACACTTGGGAAGTCACCACTGCCAGCTGGAAGACTCCATTCATTCATTCACTCATGCTTCCTTGTACTGGTTACTGAGCATCTTTAATATGTTGTGTGTTGTTCTGGACATGGAAATGAGGAAGAAACAATTCCTGGTGTGTTAAAAAGTCTGAAGTCCTGGAGGCTGTGTGGCTTGGAGACCTGGAAAATTTTCAAGTTATCATTGCTTCTTTAGTAACAGAGCCCTAATTTTGTTCAACAAAATGATGTTTTCAGGTAAAATATTTACCATCCTCCTTTGTAGGGAAGAATAGCCAATTCAATATAAGCAAAAGTCATAGAATAAGTTTCTCTAAAATGCAATTAATGGGCTAACTCAATACAGAGGGCAGGCTGGGGGTCCTTCTTCCCTTTGCTCTCCCCATTCCTCTTTCCTGAAGTGGAGGATATGAAGATGAGTTCCAATGACCTTCTGGATGACAGCCACATTCTAAGAACAACTGAACAGAAAGAAAGGAAACAGCTTAAAGTTTTGTGGACACGTGATATTAACACTGTGCAGACCACCAATGCATGTGTTTTGTGTGGGAAAATAAGTGGTTAATTTGCTTAAGACTCTATACCAGCTCTTTGTTAATTGTACTCAAAGGCAGTTCCTAAGGAATATAGTAAGTAGTCAAGAGGTAACTGAGTAAATTAAAATGAAGCATGTATATTCGCATTTTAGGATTTTATACAAAGTATCTGCATCACACTTATCTTTACCACCTAATAGATGCTACATACAATATATTATGGTTGGCTTTACTTTTCTTGTATCTCCCCTGTGTGTAACCCTTCACTCTAGAAAATAAACTTCATAAGCAATAAGAATAAGGCTGTGCTTAGTAACACATCTCAAGTCCCTAAAATAATGGCTAGTACAGAGCCAACATTTGGTAAATATTTGTTAAAGGGATGAATTGATGGCTTAGTGAGTGGATGGTGGGGAATGGATGCATAAGCACATAGAGCTTTCTCCGAAGACATAGTAGTTCGTATTATCTGGCAGGGGAGTAAATGATAGCAGAGCAGCCACTGCCTGTGCTCAGGCAGAGAAATTTCAATAGAATATACTTTCCAGGCTTTGAGTAAATGTTTCCCTTGTTTCCAAAGTGGGAGTTATTCTTCATCGCAGTGTTTCATAAATCAAATAACACATTAATCGAAAATTACTACAATTCTGGTGCAATTGCTTTCTATGGGAGTCATTTAACAGTTTGGGGTTGTCAATGAAACAGGTAAGTGGCATTGTGGGAAAAGCAGACCTATATGTGTGTTTCTTATCTTTCACATAACTACATATAATGTACGCATACCTATAGGACCATACTTGTAACAAAAATATAAATTCTTTATGTTTTTGGTATTAGCTATTGAACACAGGGTGCACTTATCACTGAGTTACATCTCTAGCCCTATTTATTTGTTTACTTATTTATTATTTTTGTAACAGGGTCTCACCGAGTTGCTGTGGCCAGTCTTGAACTTGAGATCCTCCTGCCTCAGTCTCCTGGGTATACATGTGTTCACCACTGCTCCTGGCTTATAAACTCTTTCATAGGTATCTAAGCAGAGCTTTCATTAGTTTTTCACTCTTTATTGAAGAATCAATCTTGTCTTCTAGTCATAAACTGTTAAAATATTGTCACTTATGCTCTGAAACTTCTTTTATTTCATCACAATTGCATTTTATGCAGTGCCATAGGTCAGATGTGTTCTTTCATAGGCTGATGTCTCTTCAACTAAGATATCTATGGAAATTTATGCAAAACTCTATACATCTACTTGAGTCCTGTTTCTGATATACAAACTGTTAGTCAAGTTTTCCACCCTGTGACAAAATACCTAAGAAAAACATTGTAAAAGAAGGACATTGGTTTCAGTTCACCATCACCTGGCCCCATTGATTTGGGTCCTGTAGTGAGGTAGAGCATCATGGTGGAAAGGTGTGGTGGAGCAAAACACATTCCTTCATGGTGTTGGGGAAGCAATGAGGGGAGAGAGGATGAATCTGAGGCCCCAATATACTATATACACATATGTCCCCAGCAACCTAACTTCCTTCTATTAAGCCCCAACACCTAATGTTTCTTTTCTTTTTTTTATTGGTTGTTCAAAACATTACAAAGCTCTTGACATATCATATTTCATACATTCGATTCAAGTGGGTTATGAACTCCCATTTTTACTCCAAATACAGATTGCAGAATCACATCGGTTACACATCCACATTTTTACATAATGCCCTATTAGTAACTGTTGTATTCTGCTACCTTTACTATCCTCTACTATCCCCCCTCCCCTCCCCTCCCATCTTCTCTCTCTACCCCATCTACTGTAATTCATTTCTCTCC
>NW_025999932.1:18588355-18600366 GCF_001458135.2 Marmota marmota marmota
TTGTAGGAAGAAGAAAAAAACAGTGAAAGCCAAGCAAAGACATAGACACAGAGGTAAAATAGGCACTTAAGAATATGACAGAGGATGAGATTTTGCTCCCAGGCGCCAGAAAGACCCTTGCTACCAGAAAATGGAGAAAGCAAGGGCACATCTTTCCCTAAAGGCTTCAGAAAGAACACGACCTTTATCTTTGGTACTAGGAGATAATGAGATAATGTATTTCTCTCTCTCTCTCTCTCTCAACTCCCTGATTTGTGTTTGATATTGAAGACCCAGGAATTTAATGCATATCTCCAAATTATAACCTCCAGAGCGCCTATATATGGACAAGAATACCCACCCTCATTACCTTTATAAGTATAAAGTTTAGTTTTTCCTCTTTGGGAAAGAAAGGTCTCCACCTCAAAAATGCGATCCTTATAGGGAAGCAAGAGACCTGACCCTTCAAAGGGAGCAAGTGATGACAACATGGGCTTAAATATGAACTCTGAGTAACCTGCCTCTCACAGCTGCTCACTGTGTTAATTCCCTTAATGTATGACACTCATTTTCAACATTTTATTATCTATAAGTGCCATTTTTTTCCCTCGGTGTAAAAGTGGATAAATGGAGTAGTGTCAATGCCTCATTCTAGGACCATAAATTTGATGGGAACTTGGTAATCATTTGCTGGTTAAGGGAATATATTGTTTATGTTTTTCATAATGGTAGACAGAACTGATGGCATATTCCCCAGTGGACTTCCACTTTTTGTCAAACCACACAATCTCTACATTAATCTATTCAGCATGTCTTCATTACAAAGTATCCTCATAGTCATAGCAAAGCTGATAATGACTATGCTGTTGATGTCAAAGACAAACTAAAGGCACATCACAGGTTTGAGAAAACACCCCTTCTCTTCTGTGATCTAGCCTTACACTTGGGTTAGATGGGCTTTCTAATGCTTATTTTATGTTGAAAACACCCAGATGTAAGGATTTCAAAAACAGTATTTTGCTTCTACTTTTTATACCCATTTTATGTCTAAGACTATTATCAGTAACATTTAATATCAACTGGTAATGTTACTAGTATACTACATAGAAACAAAACTAGACATCAAAAATTTAAAGTATGAAAAATAATATGACATATGGATGGGATATGTATTTATTATTTTAATATGTTTCCCTAAAGGCTTCTCTTCTGTCCTAGGAGGTTAGCATACTTATATTGTACTGTTATGGGGATAAGAAATGTTATTTTTAAATAAGGAAAATGGCTGAATTATTCTGACTCAAATATGCCTTTTTATGTTTATAGTTGCTAATGCTACCAAACTGGTAATCTCTCAGTGGTTACCAGAATATTGTTTTAACATAATCACAGGCTTTTTATGGCGGGGGGTTGGGGTAGGACTCTTTCTAGTCATTTTTGTCTTCAATGAATTATTGCTTTTTCTTTGAATAGATGTAGCTTTGAATTTATAGAAACAAAAAAACAAAAACCTTCATAGCGTAAACACTTTCATATCCAAGAGCAAAACAAAGACACACTTTAGAAAAAAAATACTAACTTGGAAAAGGTCATATTTGATTAGTGAAAAGATTGAATTATGGAATAAATATGAATGCTTGCAGTTTGCCCACAGTAAATCAAACTAGACTAACATAAATGTTGATAAGTAAAGTTGGGAGGAAATACTGACTTAATGAGAAAGTAAGGATGATTTATAATGAGCATATCATTTTTATATGGAAATAGAATCATAAAATGCTTAAGTCCATTTATTCTCTTGAGTGGATGTAAATGATTTAGTAGTATTGTTTGCATCCTATATTTTCAGATTTTATTTTTAATCTCAAGTACTGAGAATTTAGTTAATACTCAGCTACGTCAATACTTATCCATTATGATAATTGATCTTCTTGTACACTAACCCTACTCCCGTTCTACCTCATGGGCATCTACTCTAAGCTGTTTAATAAAATTTACATGTATATATCATTTGTTCTTGTTCAATTTACATAAACTGATTTGAGCCACAAATCTCATATTGTTCTCCTTTTCTTTTCTATTTTTGCTCAGTGATTGAAAGATGCAGTCATACTTTTTTATGCACATCTAAGGATATTTCTTCTGATTGCTCCCTAATAGACACCATAATGTTTTGCCATGTGCATCCTCTTTAGTCTCTCGAGATGGAAAAGTCAGTGGCCGCAGGCCTCTTGTCGCACAATGTGCTGCTTCAGGGAAGGTCCTCTCATCTCCTTACAGGACATCATCTCTGCAGTTACAACCAGGAGAGGGACACTTGGGTCACACTATGTGTACATTTCTACTTTTACCAACTGTGGCCACATTGCTCTGCAAAAAGGGTGTTACTATGGAAACTCCCACCAGCAGCCACACATATCTCTCCACATTTTTGACCATTTATTGGTATTATCTGATTTTTTTTGTCTTTAGAAAACAAATATAGCAGCAGATTTGTCTGTATTTGCATTTTTCTTATTTTTAGTTGACTGGAAGTTCTCCTTATATAATTTTCACCTTTTTGGATTTCCTAATGTGCATCTGAGAATGATCCATCCCTGCCTCTCTTTTCCTTTGGACTTCCTGATCTTTTCTAATGCATATGCACAATTGTTCTTCATTATATCCAGACAGTAAAAACTCATCAGTTTGACTTGTTGTAAATATCACTGATGTGTAATTATCCCAAATATCTCTCAGCTGTTTATGGTCTGATATCTGCAAACCTCATTTTATTTGTGTGTGATCTCCAGGATTGCCTTCTATGCAAGCAACCAAAAACTTACCCACAGCTTGGTATTTTTCAAGGAGCCACCACAAATTGCTATATTTTAAAACCCAACCACTATCACAGAAATAAAAAAAAATTAAGGGATGAGCCCAAATAATGAAATTTTACTATAAAATTCTAGTAGCAAAAATAGTCATCATTGTCTTTTTAATTTTTTTCAGAAGAGAATCTGGTCAAACGAAAAGCTTAGAGATCTAAGTAACTAGCCAGTTGCACTGTGCCCAACTCATAAATAATCTGTGAAAAGAACTTAAAATCTGAAATAAATTTTTTCCATAGATAATATCCACACTGTGATAATTTTAGCACAATAAGGTGTTTTTACTCCAAAAGAAGAATAAAAGCCTAGTACAAGGAATGATTGAAAACCACAGAAATAAATAAAGCTTCATTTCCATTAGATAATATGTAATGGACACACAATGAGTTGTGACATTTATTTTGTTTTATAGTTTTCCATTGGTATCTAATTAAAAGATATATGTAATATATATCATTATTTAAATCAAGCCTAAATTCCTTTAAAAAAAGTGGACACACATTTTTTTCACAGAATATTTTTATGTTTTTACTTGTTAATATCTAATTTGTGCCTGTTAAATGTTTAAGGAATTGTTCATATTTCCAAAGGGTTATATTTTAATAAGAAACGTATTTGTTAGAGAAATCACAGAGAATCCGAAGGATATAAAAAATACTTCTAAAGCTATAACTTGCTTTTCAAAATAGGACAAGTGGTTATTTAAATAAGATGGGAGGCCTCAGGGTGCAGTGAACATTTTTAATTGCATATTTAATTAGAAATATGCTGCAGAAGTAATGTTTAGTTTAGCTGAAGCTCATGGGCTTGGCAAAACATTTTCTTCTAACTAATATATTTTTTTTACCTTTTCAAATTTATATTGAGCTGAATAGAATTTAATTTTGTTGCTATTCATTATGAAAGGATTAGAACCTCTTATTTTCCTGTGGAAAATAAGTTGACAGGTTTATTTTAAATGATTACTCTTTTAATTATCCTTGAAACTTATTTAGCACCTGAACATTTGCTTGCTTGACAGTTCAGAAAAGATTAAAATAGTACCTAGATTGTATAAAATCCAATGTGTTTTATCTGTTTTACCACTTAACCCAGAGCTTTAATGTATGGGTGTTCACTTCCAACCAGAGTTTAGGAATTGAGAGAAAAAGGATAAAGCCTATGAAAAATAAAATAAGCTAAATTTGCATTGTTTTAAGTAAGGTAGCTATACTCAAATTATTAGCAAGATTTAGTGAAGATTCATATGTCCATACTATACAGTATCTAAGAGAGAATTTTGCCCAATAATATAATGTGCTGAAACAAAGAGTGTATAAACAGTGTAGGAAAGGAGGTTTGGGTTTTAGTGGTTAGATGATACCTGTGTCATTAAAGCAAGAAATAAACTATTTCACTGTTGAACAGCAGAATCCGAAGTAGAGACCATCTCCTGACTGCAGAGTTTTTACTGTCACAGCATTTTATATTCTTGGAAGAATAAATTGAGAGTACAAAACTACTCACCGATCCTGAGACACTTCCTTTCTGTACGTTCTTTATGATATGCTGAGTCTTGAACATTTGCTATGGCACCTGTATGCACTGATCTCATGATGGTCTTTCTGGGGGAGTTTATCTCTTCAAATGTGTTTCTTGTTGTCATCCAACAGAGAGCAGCTGAGTGGGTACAGTGTGCTATCATTGTTACTGGCATTCCCATCTCCAAAACGACAAATGTGCTCCTGGAGGGCAATGGTTTGAAGCATGTGGTAGGAAATTCAAGAAATTCACTACTTAAAATTTAGTGCCTTTTCTTGCATTAAAATACTAACGGGGGGTTAGGGGAGGCTTCTGGGTTGCTAAAACATGCTCTGTTGGGGGAGGTTGCTTATAAAGGGTAATGTATTGCTTTTCTCTTGCCATACCCTTATCACCATTTTAGAGTTTAAAATATCATTAGTGCATAATTCTACAGATGAGGAGTCGAGGTGTGATGTGTGTCTGGTTTCTCTGCCTGTTGTCTCCTGAGGCTATAATGAAGATGTCCACTGGACTACACTTCCAGGTGGAATTGGGTTGTGTTCCAAGCTCACATAATTGAGGTAGAATTCTCTTCTTCCACTATGTAAGACTGAAGTCACATCCTTTCACAGGGCCTTTTCACTTTAATCATAGCAATTCTATTCATCAGCTTTTCATCTCCATAAGCAAATTACCTGCTTAGCAGAACAACCCAGAGGAGAAAAGTTTAATTTTGTCTTATGGTTTCAGAAGTTCAGTTCATGATTGACTGATTCCATGGCTCTGGACCCACGGTGAGGCAGAATATCATGGTAGAAGAGTATGTCGGAGGAGCACTGCTCCACTCATGGTGACCAGAAAGTAGAGAGAAGAGGAGGGTGAAGGGGCTACAGAGCAGATGAACTGTTCCAGAGTACACCCCCAGTGACAACATGCACTATGATGTTCTACCTCACTATGGAGCCAGAGCAATGAAATCGGTTGACCATGGAGAAAATCTCTGAAACTATGAGCTCAAAATAAACATTTTCTCCTCTAAGTGGGTCTTCTCAAGTAGTTTAGTCACAGAGATAAAAAGCTTACACAGCAATGGAGGATTTCCTTTGCATTTTCCCTTGCCTGTTTGAATCTGTGCCCACCAGAAGAGACCAGTCCCTTTTAAGTGCTCACTTAAATCAGACACACCCAAGATAACTCTTTTTTTTTTTTAAGGCCACCTGTAACATATCCTAGCCACAGGAGTGAAATGCTTCATATTCTAAAATTATGCAGACCATGCCTAGTATAAGCAAGCATCTTAAAAAAAAACATTAGAATTCTGCCTCCTACAGTTAGGTTCTTTGTGTGAAATTTTATTTTTGTTGGTTAGAATGTGGCGGACACTATTAGACTACTGAGGAGTACCCCACTGGGAGCCAGTTTTGAAGATAAAGAGACCGGCCACAGCAGGCATTCTGAACTTGAAAGTATAACTCTATATCCAAATATATGTGCTCTGTTCTGATACTGAAGCAGGACTGGAAGCAGCTGAGTTTGTAATTAGAGATAAGGATTTTAAAATTATGAGTAAGGAAGTGTTAACTGAAAGCCACAGGAGTAAAAGGGTTCACAGTGAACATAAGTGAGCAAGGAGACAACTAAAGGTTTAAAAAAAGACTGGGAGAAAAGAACCAGAATTGAAGCAAAGTAAATTGACCACTGGAAGCAAAAAAAAGTAAGATCATAGGACAGGAAGTACTCATCAATATCGGGTTCTGAGAGAAGATAGATAAGAACCAAGAAAAATCCATTTGTTTTAACTAGAAAAAAAATCAAAATATGCATGACTTCATTCAAGTAATGTAGGATCTTTATATTTACTTTGAATGTTCCTTATTGAATCAAAAGATTGTCAAGGAACACACAAAATATAGCAATGATTTTTTCAATGTTTCCTTGAGGTGATGGGGAGTTGAGTTAGAGGCAGAGACACATGTCTGCTACATAAATTTTAATTCCCTCCAACCAAAATTCCCAAAGACGAGAACATACGTGCTAGACCTATATGCATATGCAGTGGCACTACTGCTTAGATTCTTGGTTTATTTTTTCCAACATCAATGATATCATCTTAAATTTTTAAACCAATACTAGGCTTTTAGTGATTATGAGTAACTTTGAACAAGTAGGAATTTTTATGACTCCTCTATATATTCTCTTTTTTGATGCTGGAAAAGTTATTTAAGATACTTCATTAAGAAATAAAATGCTAAGATAATTTTTAGAGGATAAAACTGTAGACCATTTTAAGTCCTATCAACCAAGTGCATCTTAAGGCAGTGTCAGACTTCAGTTATATTCAGTGCACAAATACTTAGGTATTATAATAGTTATTATAGCATGATCATAGTATTTAGAGAGCAATTACAAGGTGCTATTCACTATTGAAATTCTTTACATGTAGTATTTTATGGAATCCTTCAGTTACATTCATAAAAAGCATGTGTTGCCATCATTTTCGTTATACAGAAAAAGAAATGGAGGCACATGGAGCTTAGGCAAATTAGCCAAGGTCACACAACAGGTGAGTGGGAGAACCAAGGTTTAAACCTTATTTTATTCTTTAAGTGCCTTTTAGCAACTGATGCATATTAGTTAAAAGAATTTAGTATTTTTGTTTTCAAAGAAATTACATATTTGATCTTTACGAAATGATCCTTTTATATTGAGCAATCAATTCTCCAATACATAGAAATTAGAAAAAAAGTTTTGTTTATCACCATAACTCAGTCATCCTTATGCCTGAGCCAGAGGGAATTTACCTAGTCAACCATTCACAAGAGAAGAGAGAGCTGACATCATCAATTGCTCTTGGTCACTGCTATATTATCAATTGCTTTCCCTATTCACTAAAGGATGGGCCTGGAGGTTTATCAAGGTATGAAAGACTGAGGAAGAACTTTCTACCAGCTTTGGAATACAAAAGCTACAGAAATCAGTCACACAGTGCGCTGTCTTCTGGTCTGTATTAAACACACATACTTACAGAATATTGAATTCAGCATGTATTCCTGTTTCTCAAGGCAGGAATACATGAGGGAAACTTCAACTTGCTAAAAACACAGTTTCTTTCTACAAAGCCTTGGTGTACAAGAAAGTTACCATTTTTAAGTTTTCTCTTTCAAGCAAGGGAAGAAAGCCCATAAAACTATATTGCTAGCTCTTAGTAGTTGAGTTTGGGGTTTTGTTGTCACAAGGAATATCAAGTGTCAACTGAACCATGGTTTAGAAGTAGGATCTGACATAATTTTCCATGAACTTTAAAAAAAAAAAGTATTGTTACCACTTTCCCTGAGATGATCAAAGTTTAAATAAAGGAAAGTCAAAATAAACCTCACGATATTCCTGCTATCACCTACAATTATAAAATAGTGTGTAGGTAAGATATAAAAAATTGAGTAAAAATGCTCACAAAATTCTGAAAATGGAGAAGCCCAATGATAACTTACACAAGAAACTGATAAAAATTTTATCAATGTTTTAATTTTATGAATTTTATAAAATTTGTCTTTAAATTCGTTTGGTTCAAACTAACTAAACAGCTTTCTATTTTCATCTGAAAATGAAAAGTCTCAAATTTGTCTAGTTCCCTATTTGAATACAGGACAGTTTTATATTCAAAATCTATAATTTAAACTTCCAACTGACTGTAGGCAATATACATGCTATTCTCTTCTCTGAACTTTCTGCCCAGAATATAGCTTCAGAAAATTAAGTTTGCTGGTGATGTGGACTGTCCCTATGAACTTTAAAGTAGTACTTCTTTCAGGCAACTGTGAATACCTAAAAGAAAATCAGACCCCTAGTTTTTCCACCCACTCACTGGGTTTCCCTGTCTTTCTGCATCCACACTGACACTATCCTTCTTGTAAGTTTTTTCCTTTGGCTTGCTGTAGTCAGTCATTCAGTGAGGAACATTTTGCAGCATTCTCAGAATCTGAAATCTATGAGTGCAACTGCTAAACTGTTCTTCACTTACATGTCTCTAAGAATAGTTGAAAGCCCTTGGGCCATTCTCATTTCCAAAACTATATATGGGGTTTACTAACTCAGATTAAACCTTAAATGGTGTTTTCCTAAGGCAATTATTAGGGGATTTTGTATAAAGGACAAAAATAACACTTTCAAAACTAGAATCAGTTTTCATTGTACAGAATGTGGGTAAAGTAAATCATGGCACAGTGTTAAATTGCATTTTGTAAAAGCCACTAAGGTGTGTCTGTTGGAAAGATATGATGTTGTATCCTTTGCTATTTGTTCATTATGTTATTTAGATCTCTGTCATGCTAATAAATGCTTCTAAAACTAAAATGTTATTAGTTTATTACAGAAAGCCAATATACATTACAATTTAACAATAGGATTTACTAAATATGTAGAAATTATTTTTTTAAATAATTCAAGCAGCTTGCAAATATAAGCAAAGTGCAGTCTTTCTTAATTAAGTTCCTTTGACTTGACTTTCAACATTGTGATCCTATTGTTGTCTTGTTCATATGATTATGAGACACAGTTTGCTGTTAAATTTTGCAGCCACAAGTTAATGTCTAGATAGCTAACTGGAGTTACTAGTTAATGAACTAGAAGAAACAGGTCCTATAACTTTAGATAATCAACCACCTTCTACCTGTTTATAAGGCAAGTTTGACAGATGAATCTCCACACAGCATATATTACTATAGTTAAGCTAGTGTATGGTGTGGGAACTGTTCTTTGACTGTATGGACAGAAAAAAAAATGCCCCAGGAAATTTTGTGACATTAAAGTGAGGTAGCAGAATAGAACTTGGGTTAAGTCCCTCCTTAGGTTTTGAATGTTAAAAGAGAAAGCATTTCCCCTTGTTTTTTTTTGGGGGGGGGTGGGGTGGGGTGTGCGTGGGGGGTGTGGGATGGGGTAGGGTGGGGTGGGGTAGTGCAAAGCCCACCACTAAAATAAAAGGCATTGGACACTATATTGAGTAGCTTATGTTTAAAATATATTTTTGAAGAGAAAGATTACAGTAGTTGAGAAAAGGATAGAGAAAAACATAAAAGTGAAGCTCATATATAAGTCTCTGTTTATGTTACCTGTCCACTGAAACCTCTACTGAACTATCTAAGAAATGACTGCCTATTAAATTTTAGTTCCAGGACATAGAGGCACTTTATAATAATATCCAACTAAACTTCTGACATTAAGGCTTCTATCCTGCCCTTTCCAGTTTTGTTAAAACTCTACAAATTAACGAGTTGACATTCATCACCTTTACATTTAAAAGAGAGGAAATACTTGAAATTCTTGATGCCAACAGCTTTGAAGCTTTCCTTGTGTTACCCTGGTACTATTCACATAGTCATAATAATAGTGAAGAATTACTGGTCAGTTATGTATGAAGGGAGATGTCTCTTGTTGGAAGACCTTTCCAGCTGAAGAGATTTACCATCATTATTTCTGAAATATGACCTTCCCCAGAAGCATTTCTAATTATACTCGCAAATTAGAACTAATACATTCAGAAGACAAGACTTATCTTTATGGCTTACACCATTTAGTTCTATAGAAATGCAAGCATTCATTGTGGGGGGTTTGGAAGGGAAGCATAAAAAACCTAAGATTGGAAAAAGGATTTCTTTTGAATGCACCAATTCCCTTTGTTAGTAAATAGCAGCAGCAATAATTATGGACCATATGTGGTCCACACTCTTAATCATACTTGGAAATGAATCCATCATGATCAGCTCTGCTGGCCTTGGTTATGCCCTCCCTCATATCAAGAGAGTGAGTTTGAACAGAAGTCATCTGTAGAGCCAGAACATATGCTTTATAAATTTCAAGCAGCTGAAAATCTTCTTCAAGTAGATCTTTCTAAATGAAAATGAAGGACACCATCACTGAATCAATTATTTACACGTATCTATCCTGTTTTATAAATTGGCAGTCCTTGGCAGCAACACTTGAAAAGAGATGAATATTAAAAATCAGAATGATTTCATGCAAACTGGTTTCTACAATTTGCTATTTACAAATCCTCTCAACATTTTCCCATAGAATTATGTAGTTTTTTTTGAATTCTTGATTATTTACAAAATACTTTTCCTTTCAATAAACCTTGCTTGCTTCTTCAACCTTCATTAGCTTTAAACTTTATTTTCTTTACATATCAATATGCTATTAATATTTTTAATATTTTAATAATTTTATATTATGCATTACATCTTTATGTTATGCTTAACATCCATGTCATAAAAGCACGGATAGCAAAGGGAGAGGAAAAATTTAGGGTTTCCTTTGGAGCAGAGAATTTCTCAATACTTCCATGAACGTATGATTAGTTCTGTGTCCAGCACTCAGCATGGTTTATAGCCATGACCTCCAGCTGGGCAGTGTTCAGAGGATTACTTTCATCATGTTGATACACGTCGCTCATTTTTGAGAGTCAGATGAGTGATTTCCCTTATACTGTGTGACTCCCTTTGGGTTCACATATAGTTATGTTTTCAGAATAAAATAAATGTACTCAGCTAGTGATAATGACACCAGGTAAAAATAACTTAGCCCTTATTCTATACTGACATATTTATTAATCAAATATTCACAACAACTTTGTGAGATAGATATTGTCATATGAGGGAACTGAGATATAAAAAGTTTAAAAAAATTGTCAAAGGTCATATTGGAAATTTAAGCCATGTTACTGGTATCTTGAACTCCCTCAAACCACCAAAATAACACTTTGCTTGCCTCTGTTTTTTCTTCCTGGTTTTAGTCTAAATCATCTTCCTGCCCTTCTTTTCTAACAAATATCCATCTGCATTTTACTCATAATTAAAAGTAAAAAACATCATTCTGGATGCTGCCCTACAGCTACTCAAGGTTGAAGCCCTTGTTTTCATTGAGAAGGCTGCCAGGTGGCAGAAAATCTGCTGGACACAGAATGTTTAGTCTGTACAATTTGGTGCTTGGCTTCATAAATCCTTGTGCATCACAGACTTTCATCTTTTTCTTCCACATATCAGAATCATCTTGGAAGCATTAAATATTTCTGAGCCTTAACCAAGACCCAGAATAATGAAATCTATATCTCTTGGGTAGGATTTTGGCATTAATACTTTTTGAAAGGCTTGCGATGATTTCACATGTACTAAGGTTGAGAAACACTAGCTTCCATTCTACTGTAAGGCAGACAATAAAATGCATTCACAGGAAAATTATATATGTACAAAATGTAATGTGAGCTATGAAAGGTAGGATGAGTGTGATGGGAGAATTTAATAGGGTTGGAATGGATGTCAAAGAAAGATTTCTCTGGAGAAGTATCAATTATGTTAACATGAAAATAATGACAAGAATTGAATGAAATGAAGTCACTCCTGTGTGCATTCCTAGAATAGGGGAGAATATTGATGGCCAGGTATTACGGTCATCATTGTCTCATGTGTGAGACAATTCAAGAAGTGAAATGATCAGATTTAAGGGCCTTCATTTAATCAGTGGATTAATTCACCTATATGGATTAACTGGGAAGTAACTGTAGGCAGATAGGGTATCACTGAAGGAAGTGATCACATCCTATCTCACTTTAGGATCTATATTTTGTCCTTGGTGAGCAGAACTCCTCTCTCTCTCTCTCTCTCTCTCTCT
>NW_025999932.1:18605545-18627651 GCF_001458135.2 Marmota marmota marmota
GCTTTTACAAAGTACCATCCAAGGTCAAGAAAGAGATGTCTCTTAATTATTTTGAAGCTTCCCATTCTTGCTTCATTCTGAAAGGAAACAATGAATTTACTCCTTACTTTTTCTCTGAAACTGAATATACTATTTAGTTATCAACTCTTGAGAGCTATTGACTGCCTTCTGAAGATAGAAGGCCTTAATTTGAATCCCAATCTAGTCATTAACCAAATGTATGACTAGGTAACTTGCCTCAGTCCTCATCTTTAAAATGTGGATAACATCACCTATTTTCTAGTGCTTTGTGAAGATCAGTTTGTGCACATATAGTACTGTTGATGTTTTGATATATACTAATGTATTACCTCATAATATTATATAGCATATATTTTTCTTTTTTGTTGCTACTCTTTTGTAATTCTTATATTACTATAATTTGTTGTAATTATCCTGTTATACTCCAAAAGTGATTTAACCTCTGTTAAATGGAATAGTAGGAGGAGGAACGCTGGTATGTGGAAGGAATTCTAGTGATAGTTATCAACAAATAGATGCCTACCTCTGCTTAACATAAAGTGTTAGTATAGCAATAGAGTGACGTGGCTATTGTAAAAATAATAAATTTAATTAATGTTCTTAATGGGAGACAAACACATGGATAATGAATTTTCAAATCACTATCTTTTACATTGGCAAGTATTGGTATTATAATGTTTGAGATTAGGTATTACCTAGCAACTTAAAACTTACAACAATGAAAAGTAACAGATGTTTTCGGTTACATTATACAGTTTAAAAACATTTTAGGGTTAATTTGCCTCAAATTCCATGTATTAATTACATTTCAAAAGTGTTAATGGGAGTGTATCATGAACTCTTGAAATTTTGGATTTTCTCACTATAAATGAGATTACATAAGTAGATTCATCTATTCCTTTATTCATTACATTCACAAATATTTATTGTTATACAGTAAATAGGCCCTAATCCATGCCTATTTAAAAATCTATTGGGTAACAAATAATTATAAAAGCATATGACAACAAGAACAAAAACAGGTCCAGTTATTTTGGAGGCATGGAAACAATGTAAGTGAAATCAAGGAAGGCTTATTAGAGGAGAAAATCTTGCAACTGCCTGTGTAGCATTAGATATATATATAGTTTTGACAGTAACAAAAAGAAGTTCAGGAACTTTACACTGTAAATCTGATGGAATAAAAAAGTAGTTTATAATTACCCGTTTCTGTTTGACTAGAAAAGTTGGTATACTAAATGTGCTTGTTCAGAGTTGGGTAGATGTGTTAGTTGAGGACCTGCATATTTACTTTACCTATGAAAATGTATAAAACAGTAGGAAGAATAAAAGAGGACACTGTGGATTTGAGGAGATGCAGTGAAACACAGATATAAATCCAAAAATTGGGGAGTAGAAGATCTGCTAAACACAATTATTTATGCACCTTGTAGCTGCCCTTCTATCACTGTGGCCAAGTGAATCCACCCCCAGTTTTGTTCAGATGGCAATATATTCAGGAAAGGTAGGTTTCTCCTCTGCTCCTGGGAGTGAATTACAATTAGACAAAACTGATAAAACTGCTAGCATTTGCTTCAACTAGTAATTAGATTAGGAGTGGGTATTTAATTCTGTCCTGCCAGTAAAATGTAAGGACAATTGGGTGAGGAACATGGAGGGTGTTTGCTGTGATTACTATGAATTTTTCTCCCTGGTAAAGAGAGATGCACTTGCAAACCATTTCTTCCTCCTTAGGATGTTGTTTTGAAAAGATATGATATACAGAGATGCTGTAGTCCTCCTGTGACCAGGGGCTATGCAATCACATAGAATTGGCCATAAGTCTGGGTGAAAAGGACTCAGAATTCACCAGGGTTGCGCTATCCCACTTTGAACAAAGTTTAGTCCTTGTAGTCTGTGTGGGAAGTAAGGGAGGGGCAAGTTCATTAAGGGCAAGTTCATGTCATAAGGAGTTTGAACTTCCTACTACAGGAACTATCAGTTAATAGGAATGTACAAAATGATAATGATCAGAGTTATATTTTCCCTAGGACATGTTGGTGGGCCTGACTCTGGACCCTCATGGAGGAATGCTTATTTTGCTCATTGTGCAACAGGGAAGTCCTAACATAGAACTCCATGTTTTGGGACAGAGTGCTGTCAGAACACTGGCAAGAGCCATTTCCTTCCTCCTTTGACAGGAAGTTATTCCCCTGGTGGTACAAGGTCAGCTTGCATGGCAATTTCTGAACTCTTGGTTTCTGACTCCTGTAATATGATACGTTGTGTATCACCTCTGGCCTATCATGACTATTATATGTAAATTGGCACATAGCCACTATAAAAGCTATTTTTGCTGCACAATAAAGTAGATGAAGTTCTATGAAACCGTCTCCAGAGGGGTTTCTCCACTCCCTCAAGCTCCCCACAGTCAATGCTGGAAGGGCAGGTCCCCTCAGCAAGGGCAAGTGGTAAATAAAGTGATTTGGGGTAAGATAAGATCTGTGCTAGGGAAAACAGCAAAGAAGATTTAGTTAACTCAACAGGACATAGTGAGAGATAGTTTTGGAAAGGGAAAAGAAATTCTCCAGAATTTTTAATCATAGCATTCAAAAACTATTTGTGTTTTTCTTTTACAAATAGAAACTTTTTTTGAAGTGTTCAGAAAAAAGCTTTTCTACTGATATTTACTTGGAGTTATTTTCAGGGAAGTACTAAGATTATCTTTTCTCAAGATCAACAAAAATTTACTGATTTTTATCTTTGATACAGAAAATATAATTGTTGAAAAAATATAAGAATCATCATTTAATTTTTTTTTCCAAGAAATCACATTACACAGAATGC
The DNA here is from genome assembly GCF_001458135.2 of Marmota marmota marmota. Taxonomy (NCBI): domain Eukaryota; kingdom Metazoa; phylum Chordata; class Mammalia; order Rodentia; family Sciuridae; genus Marmota; species Marmota marmota. Next base: position 18,608,393 of record NW_025999932.1, read on the forward strand.
AAAGAGAGACAGACAAAATTAAAACCGGATAGAATGACATTTTCATTTGGTAATTTTATGTAGATTGAAGGGAAAGTTGTTTTCTTGATATTATTTGTATTGGAACATTAATTTTAAATATTGACTTTAAATTAGATAAAGAAAGTATTTGGATTTATGCTCTGATTGCAATATTTATATTTTAACAATGGAATTCCATTAAAATATTTAGCAAGAAAACACTGACATAGTTATGTTTATTTCAATAGTTCCCTTCAATACATGGAATTAAAATGTATTTCATACTTTTTAATGCTTTCTTTAGCATGCAATAAACAATTCCATTTAATTCCCATGAGAAGAAACAAATAATACTTTTCAATGCCAAACAAAACGGTTGGAGCTGTTTTTGGATGCCTGCTTAATTTAACAAAAATCTTAGTCCTCAATGTTCAAAATTAATAAAATGTAGTTCATTTAAGAAAATATGTTTTGAATTATTTAAAATGTAGTATTAAATTTAATTGCATATATTTACTTTAGGACACTCAGAGGAATTTACGTGAAGTGGGGGCCAAACTTAATGCTAAGTTTGTAGTTAGAAGGATCCAGAAGAAATGTTAATAGAGAAATCTACGAGCATGATGAATACAATTTATGACAAAATAGGAGCAGCATTTGTTAAGCTAATTTTCTCATATGTGTGGAACAAAATGTCTCATTAATTGGTGATACTATGGAATGTCTCCATTTGTTAACCCAGTTAAACATTTGCTCTAACTAGTAACTATCCTATGGAAGAGACATAATTAATTATTTGGATGGTATCAGTACCTGTGTGTGTGTATGTGTGTATGTGTGTGTGTGTGTATGTGTGTATGATTGTACGTATATGTCAGTGTACTTATTTTTGTATACATGCACATGTTTTTCCATGTTTGCATATGTATATGTATATGTGTGTGTGTGCAGAAGATGAGGGGGGGCAATTTTCTTGGATCTAGTCTAGTACTTGCCCTGAACATGGTGAACTAGGTATTGTCCCTCAGAGACCTATTAGGAATTTAGATTCACTAATATAATGGGGATATATGGAGCTAGAGTCTTATGAAGTATGACAATATTTTCTGGAACTAGGAAAGTCTTTTTATATAAAGTTTAATCTAGAAAAGTAAGAATTGGTGGGACTAATCAGAAAAGAAAGTGCATATGAGCGTGCTGGGGATAGCATGGGAGGCTGTATGTGGAGCATCATGTCAGAACGCCTGGTATCTTCCATCTTCCAGGAATGGAAGCTTTGAGCACAACTGTCATCTAGATTAAAGATTCCAGAGAAATGATAGTAGCAAAAAAGTTATAATGAGCCTGATTAAAAATGGGAAAACCAATTGTGATCCACCTGAAAGGCATTCAGTCTTGTTTTAAGGGCAAGAGAAGAACTTTGGAAGATTTTACTTAGGAAGGGCCATAAATTTATATTTTCAGATTCTTGTTGGAAATGTGGGAAAGGATGATAAAGGAATAAGATTGGACATTGGAACATTATAAAGGTTTCAGACACATGGTGACTTGCACTAGGTTTTTGAATTAAAGGAGATGGATCCCAGATTTATGTAGTATGATCAAGGGTCTTCTCAGGTCTATAGTGATTACCTTTAAGAGACAAACCTAGATTTTGGAAGTTGAGATAAAAATCATTTCTGGGACTTGAATATTTCTTGAATAATTCTGGAGTAGGCAATTGTAGAACATACTAAAAAGAGATCTCTTGAGGAGAAATGTGAACAGTGTCATTGTGAGCATGTAAACAGAGAGACATGAGGTAAACATTCAATAGAAATATAAACCAGTTTGTTGTAATGTGAGTTTATGATTCAGAGTAGAAATTAGAAATTAATATACTTATTAGGCACTTATCAATATAGTTTTATATAAAGGGTGAAGGGCTATCATGTGCATTAGAATTAGAGCAGGATATAAATTCCAACTCTGATACTTTTTGGTGTTTTTGAAAAAAATTCTTTTAATCTTAGTCTTCTTATTTTGAAAAGCTAATGATTGTAGTTTCAAATGACCTAAAGTATTTGAAATGATATGCATCAATTAATATCATCAGAGAGAATCTGTTTTCTGGCATTTTGCCTGGTTATCCTTGATCCAGTATCTTCTGCCATCTTCTGCCCTGTATAAACAACAGCCAATTCCAAGCAGGCAGAGCTGAACAGTGCTTTTGCCTCAGGTCTGAACTATGCACCTTTGTTTCCTACACCAGTTACTGAAGGTGTGAGGCAACAACATTTGCCATCATGCAAAACCAAGAAGTACAGGCGAACTACATTTAAGTTTCTTGTCTCTCCCCATAAATTATCTTGAGAATTAGTTGTTTTTCTGGCAAAATAATTACCTTGATGTTAAGCAGTGGTGAGGAAAGCAGCATACCATCAATGTGAAGTCCCTTCGTGTCCTGCCTCACATCTCACATTCCCTAAGGTTTCTGATTTGAGAAATCCAATCCAGTATGGCATGTTTTTTTTTTTTTTTTTTTGTTTTGTTTTTAGTTTTTGTGTGTGTGTGTGTTTGTGTTTGTGTTTGTGGGTGTTTCCCCCTAAGTGTCTCTAGTATGGAGTATTGACATTAGTTTGCACACTTATCCAATGGCAATAGGGTGGAACTATTCTATGTCAGGTGGGGTGGTGACTAAGACTTTTGCCAGTCATTACAATAGGATGAAGTGACTGGTGAGTTCATCATGAGAGAAGAGTGATGGTAGAGATCAAAATGGTATGGATCAATTATAATCCCAACTGTTTAGGGCCAAAGAGATCCCCAGATTTCTTATCTATTTTTTCCTGGAATAGAACATCTTCAACAGAGTGGCTTGACTTTTCTGGGGATGTACCATAGCCTTAAACAGGGAAATGGGGGAAGAGAGGCCCCTGATCTGTACCTGCCTAGAGGGATACTTTTTTTTTTCTCTAAAGGGAAGCAGAGAAGGAATGAATTATAATGAAAATGCCACTTTTCATTGTTCTTATAAAAAATTTAGTAGATTTTCTTGAATATATTTTTCTTCTTTCTTTTTCTGTTTTTCTGCATAATTTCCCAGACTTTAGTGTTTTGTTTTGTTTTTAATTTGACAAGAGTTGCAGTTGTTTTATTGAGGAGTGGATCATTGAGTCTCCTTCTGCTATTAGGGAAGTCATCTTGTACCCTACATTTTATTGATATTTTATTTTTGTATCAAAATTAATTTGAATGAAAAGTTTAGTGCCACTTTTCCTTATTATTGCACTTGTTATTATTTCTGGTGCTGCAATATATTTTCTTATTTCTTCCATATTATTTTCTTCTTCTTTTTTTCTCTGCTACTTATGCATTTACAATGAAGGCTGTAACTGGCCTGCATGTACCTCTCAGCAGCCAGAATAGGTCAGGCTGACTGCTGGGCCAGGAACACCCTCATCCGGGACAAAATGTCTTTTCAATAAGGTCCACTCACAGACCATGCTCTGCCTGCAGTTCCCTCTGCTTATTTTTATGTTAATTTGCTCTTAGAGAGGGTCTGCTAATATTTGAACATCACTTAGGGAAACAGTAAATAGTTTCAGGCAGATAGCCAATTGGAAGTAAGCGCCTTTAGAGAGCATGTTCTTCACTTACTCAAAGTTTTTATCACCCACTACATCTTTCATCTTGAAATTTGGACTAATGGAGTTCAGATTCATATTTGCCTACATCAAAGGCTGAATATATCATGATAAACTGTACTTGCAATTTTATTAACTTTATCCTCCTCTTAATATGAGTTGTATATTATTTATTTCATTTAAAGGAAATATATCACTAGCTGCTATCTATAGACTAATTAGTTGACTCCTTTTAATGACTTAGAACAATTAGGGCTCAAAGCTGTATGGGTTCCATAGTCACCATCTGTTTGAGCATACTATTCTTCCAAAAATGGCACATGGGTTTCCTAGGGAGTCCACAGTCCTAGTGATTTTACAGCTCAGACTGCAATGGCAATACCTACCAACTGTGAATCTCTTCAACATTTAGACAAGCCAGTCTTTGGAATCATTGCATCTTCTCAGATTCCCCTCTGTTCTCTTTTTGCATTCTTTAGCCTTAAAACACCTTGTGAACACACACTTATCTCTACTTAAGGTTTTCTCTCTTAACACAAAGCACTGTTAAGACAATTACCTTTCCTTAGTTCTCTATGACCATCCACATCTTAACCAATACTCTTTGTTAGCTTATACAAAGGACATTCTTTAATGTAAGGCACTATTAATTTAGTTAATATGGAATTGTATTAGCTTATTCTTTGTTACCATAATGAAACACTCACAACCTCAATACTGTCTCACTGAGGATCAAGGCTCCTACACTTGAACCCTTGGTGAACAAATCACATACAAGCTGTAGCAGGAATTTTTTTTTAAAAAAAACAGGTGAATTTGGACTTTAAGAAGGACTTGCCTAAATTTTATTGTAATAATAATAATTAAGATTATTATGTTTTTATTTTAGTCACTCATATTTGCTAAAATCTATAAATTAAAAAAGAAAGAAGATAAGAAGACTAGATGCAAAAAATGATGACAGAATATAGTTCTGGTCCCCAGAGGGTGTTGTCTAGGAATGAACATTGAGACAAAGTATGACAAAAACAGGTGCCTCAAATTTTCTTATTGGCATGTGTCTGTCATCTACTCACACTCTACTTTTTCATGACTGGCTCTGCTCTAGAATATTTGCCATTATTTTTAGAACCTGAAGAACTCCAAATTTGTACACCCAGCCTCAAGTTCAAAGGTATCCCTAGATATCTTCTTCTTATTTGGATAATGAGGTTGTTCCATTAGAGTTCCACATGTTAACCAAATTGACTTTATTGTCTGTACTAACCTGTTTAGAAAATTATTCCCAATTAATTGCATTCACATTTTATTTTAGCACATATTTAGCAATATTCTGTGACTCTAGGGGACATGACTATTAAAATTTCATTTATAGCAAAAATACCATTTGTTTCACCTTCACAAATAGCCTGTATCATAGCTGAAGAGAGAAGGCAAAGTAGAATCATAGAAAAAATTATTAATTCATAACTCCAAGTCCTAATACTAGCTTAGTCACTGACTATTACATTAACACAGAAGAGTTTATTTCTCATGTTTTCATCTTACCATCTATGATGCTCTGAAAGAATTTTAAAAAAATATATTCTGAATGTATATGTGGAATTATGATATGCATATTAGAGTACTATGATTATATTCTGTCTTCTGAATTTTCGATGGGATTAATTTTAGGCAATCTGTACAAAAATACGCATCCAGATTAATTTCTCAAGAAGACAATGGTATTTCCAACTATAAAAGTTAGTAGAATATGAAATGCAGAATAATAAACACTAACAATCTAAAGAAAGTTATAGGAAAATTGTGTAGAAAAACTAAGAGCTAGAAAAATGATAAAAAATAAGCTCTAAAATCAAAGCATATTTATGAAAATGTAGAAACATTTTTAAAATAATTAAGCATTAAATGTAAACATGACAGTGAGGGATTTAATTCCTCCCTTGATCTTTAGCACTGATTTGCTCAAAATTTCGTGGAAAGAAAATAAATACTAAAGAATTAAGGACAATCCTTCATGCTAAAACATGCTACAGACAGGGGAAAAAAATAAAAATAACAACACAGCTGTGTACAAGAAGCAGCATATTGACTGCAGCCAAAAGACCAAGATAATCTATATTTTCATGGTTATATTGTGACATGGATCCTTGAGTATATTATATAAACACAAGTATACAACTAATTCCAAAACCAGCAGAGCAGCAGGCCTCTTAACAAGAATTCAGTCATTTTATGTTGTTGCTATTGTTATAATTACTTAAAAATTACTTCTCTTCTGAAAAATTTTGCGACCCTAAACACTCTTTTTAGCCAAAGTTAATATAGAAGACAAAACCTAACTCAGGTAAGTATCCTTAATTTTGATAATTCAATATTATTACTGATAATAGTCATATATTTTTCCTTTACAGAATCAGATTAGATATATTTATGTGGGTACTACTCTAGTGTGTCATTATGTTGGGCTTCTAGGAAGCTTTCTGACAAGTCTTTAATCTTCTTAAATATATGCGATAAGCTTATTTTTTTAAGAGAGATAGAAAACAAAATGTACCAAAAGACTATTATTTCACATTTATGTCCTGTCAATCAAAAGAGAAGAGTAGTTTAGCATTCCCAATTAACTTTGGGGTGATATTATTGTCAGAAAAGTGCAGCAAAATATATTCATATAATTTTTCACTTGAAATTACATGAAAATTTCCAATTAGTTTGTTAGTCTTTAAGCTTGTGATATTTTATTTTATGTAACTATCTTTATATTGTCTCCTATTTCCTTTTAAATACCCATTTACTTTTCATTTATTCCTAAGTTTATCAATACTTCCTTTGTCTAACATCTTTATTCAGAAATATTCAAAATATATTTTAAAGCCACATTCATTATAATTATAGGCATTCACAGTCAAATACCAAAATAGCAAACCATACTCAACTCTCACATATTATTTACTAAAAGGTTGTTTTACTTTTTGCATTTGATGGATATTAAATAATCTTTTTTTATAGACAGATGAAAGGCAGAATAAAATAATTGATGTTTTGTAATCCTAAAGCCAAAGAAACAACAGAGAGGAAAGGGGTTCTAATCAAAACTTGCAAATGCACATGCTGTGCAGGTCAACCATCAAAGCACTGATGTACTTACTTGGCTAAGTTCACATGAGCTTCTCCTTGAACATGTTCTAACACTTTCCCAAACAGTTCAATATGTTCTTGGCCAAAGAGCTATAAGCTCATGTATTGTTGAAACAAGTGGAAAACAATGCTTCCCCTCTTGAATCAAAACAACTTTATATGGACAGAAGCCAATTACAAAACCCCCAAAGGATCTTGTGTGAGTCCAAGAGAATATGCTAGATACAAATTTTAGTGGCATGTCTACTACATAATACCATTATTGTGTACTCCTCAGAAGTCTCATTCCAGGTTTGACACTGTCTGATCCACAGTCCATTAGGAATTGAGGCTCAGATGCTCATCCCATGGAAAAGTTAGTGTCTGCAAAAGGAGAACTGGGAAGACAGATTTTATCCAGTGCTCAAGGAATGATGGAAGAGATGAAGTTCTATTCACCAATTAGCTGCTCAACCCCAGGATTGAGAGATTAGAGTTATAGCATAGGAATAAAAAAGGAGAGGAAGAGAACAAAACAGGGGAGAAATATTCATGTCTTTAGGAACAGGCAGAGGTCTTCCATAAACTCTGGTGCCATCTCCTATCACTCCTTTCATGGTTTGGTGTATCTTGTCAGGCATGCTGTCTTTACCCTTGAATGGGTGGGGGAGAGTCCATGCAAGTCTAGGTATAGTTAACCTATGAGTTAACCAACCTAATCTAAGTTTCTGCAATGATTACCTTGTTCATATGCAGTACTAAGTGGACTCTGACCCAAAGATTAATGGGAAAAATGGCACAAATATCAATAGAAGGAAGGGAGCAGGGGGTGGACAAAGGGAATGGAAAGGAGAGGAACTGGGATCTGAATTAGAACAAGATGTATTCCATGCTTTTATTGTTGTGTCAAAATGGATTCTACTGTCATGTGTAATTAAAAAGAGCCAATAAAAAAATCTGATGGGGAGACAGAAGCAATATGGAGACAGAGATGCCAAGCCTTTCTCTCCTATTCCAGTCATCAAATATCCTCAGGTCCAATTGTCAGATTTGCACAAAAGTAATCTTTAGGATCCTCAATAAGAGCCTGGGTGCCCTAACCATCATAACCCATACATTATAGAGTTATTATCTACACCAAACCTAGTGTGAGACTAAGGAAGTATTTCTTAGCTGTGTGACCTCTAAACTTAGTGATTTTTAAGTCAGTTAAGAGCAAGTGAAGCTGGAGAGCTTGTTTAGGTTTCCCTGGGAACCAGGGTTGGCTGGGAGACTCCTCAGGTGGTTTATCAGAACTTCCTTTTGAAAGTCCTTCAGATGCCAGGGTCCAGCCCCAGCAGGGATCCAGGAGTCCTGAAGGATGAGTGGCTCTGGCAAAAGTAGAAGAGACTGGAGGACAGGTTGCAAGTCATGAGCAGCCTCCAGAAGGATCTGCTGCCCCTAGAGGGGCCTTTATTTTTAAACCTTTTTTGCAGATGTTTTCTCAGGTAGTTAATGGATAAACTCAAAGCCCGAAACTTTTTTGATTTACATAATTTTCAGGAGTTACAAACTTTTCTGACATACATTGATTACCTAAGATATTGAGTACATTGTTTAAAATATTTTCCTGTAACCTTGGCTAATCATGATTAAGCTTTTACATTTTTACCTCAATCACTAGGTGCTAGACTACACAACTCAACTACATGTCTCCTGACTTATTATTAACTTTTAACTTTAAAGCATACCTATAATTATTAACTTTAAAGCATACCTATAATTATTTCATTAACCTTTAACTTTAAAGCATACCTATGATTATTGGTAAGCTTTCTTACTTCTAATCTAAAGTCCCAGTAAAACACACTTAAAAATAGTGAAAGTCTATTACTTAAAAGCCTACTGCTCTAAAGTATCTCTAAAATATATTTTGTTAATTTTACATTATTTTATTTTTAATTTCCAAAGTAATTTTTTTTTCATATGCCCTATTTAACTGCTTTCTTAAAGAGTTTCTTTGATCCTTGTCAAAGTACACCAAGTCTTACATCTTTGTATTCTTTAACTAAAGGGCAGGCTCTGTACCTCAACCCATTTACCATTAATATTAACTATGTGTTTCCTATTTTCATCATAAATTCCTGTGTAAGGCAATGGAGGGTATGTTGGTGGGGGGAAATGTATTTTTATTAGCCTCTTGTTCTCCAGGGGGATACCATAATCTTCCTTTAATTAAGTAAGCTACATACGGTGGTCCTTATACTGTTGTCACAGCAATTGGTTTTCAGTAACTAGATGTTGTACAGGTTGTAGCTTTATAATGGGGGGCAGGGAGTTTGTGCAAATTGTTAACTGTGGGATAAACATTTCTTGTTGCTTAGGTTGAGGAATAACACTATTGTTTGTATCCTGAGAGTTATTGAAACACACCTTGGGGCATGTCTTAATTGTAACCTTAGTCTCATTCTGGGAATTTTCCTGCAATCTCAGGCAACAGGTACTTTTATTATTGATTGACGCATGCCCTGTTATCCATATCATGAGTATCATAAACAAAACACTTAACATTCCCAATGATTCCTGTTGCCAAATGGTGAGGCCCTGCCACAGCATCCCCCATGCTGTGACCCTGTTAGACAGCGGGTGCAGGGACGCCTTCACCATTCACCAGGCAAGTAGGCTGTGGTTCAAGGTGCTCTGGGTCATCTATCTGACATTTCTTGCTGGATGTTGCCTAGGGCCTGGCTTCACTTTCATGAAGCCTCTTCTCTCCAATACCTTAAATTAGCTGCCTCTATGTCACTGTTAGGTGGCAACCTAAGAGGGTGAGATTGAAAGTTGCAAAACTTCTTGAGGTCTTTGTTCACAAAAAATGCCTCTTCTTCCACATTCTAAGTTGGCTAAAACAATATACAAGGTCAGTCAGGATTCAAAGTCAGGGAAGTGCACTTTACCTTTTTTAATTTGAGAAACTGTAAAATGAAGTTGCTACATTTAAAACTTTATAACAAAGTCCCTCTAGGCTGACATAACTTTGTGGACCAGTGTTCATTTCAAAAATTGAAATGAATACTTCTTCCTTCGGATACACTGAGCCATAGAACAGAATGCAAGAATGAACAGTGGATTGGTCCTGATTTTCAGTGCTGAAAATCACTGGACATGGACCCGTATGTCCAATGTTCAACCTGTATAATTGTATGGGATAGCTCAGCATGCTTCCTTAGATTAATTACTGGGAGTCTTGATGGAGAGTATTAAAAGAAAACATTTTCATGGGTAGATACCTAGAGAACAAGATAAATTCCATATTAAGCATCTGGGTATAAGAGTTGATGAATTAGCTTTATTTTGTATTAATCAAATAATGTTTGGAATTATATTATTTATATTTATGGATGTCCAATGTTCTATACATATTCAAAGTAGAACAATGAATATGGCATTCAAACTATGATACACAGTCAACACTCGAAAAAATGGAAGCTGTTAAATCTTATGATAAATAAGCTCAAGTGGCTGTGTAATAAATGATTTTACTTTCATGGAATACTGTCATTAGAAGATGTGATTAATCTTTGTAGCAACACAGAGTAGTAGAAGATGTAAGGTGAATATGTATAATGTCAACTATATAAATTAATAAGAGATTTCTTAGAATTACAGATATTTATCCAGCATTTTATCAGACAGAGTAAGCTTTATAAAGATTAATTACTTGACAATTATTTGGGGAAGATGGAAGTTTACCAAGTAATGTGTTATGAATTATGGAGGAAAAAAATTATAACATATAGCATTTCACACATGCAATAAATTTCTCTGAAGGAAAAAAAAACAAGAGTATGTTATAGTTGTTAACTTTACAGAGGAAATAGGTTACGTGTGGAAAAGGAGAGAGAGGTATAAATACTTTTCAAGTATATCCTTTATACATTTTTGTATTTTTTACCACATGCATATATTATCTAAACCCTTCACACACTTATTAAAGTGATGCTGAGATTCCATGATGGGGAGAAAAGAGAAATTCAACCACATTCTGCAAAGAATTTTAATTCTTGCATTTCCCAATTTGTACCTATCCAACTCACAAGCATACAACCAGACCTCTTCAAATGCTTCCCGTACTTAAAAAAAAGAAAAAAAGAGGTAAAATTTGCCAATTTGTAAAAGGACATGAACTTGAAATCCCTTCTGCCTTAGTTAATGGTGCAAGATTTCTGCTGAGTCATTGCAGCCTCTCATTAATTCCATCTTATGAATTTTAAACCAGGTAGTAACCCAGTGGGCAGTTATAGGATAATATTTTTCTACTCCTGAAAAAGTTAATTGGCATGTGTGGCTTTATTCTGTGACCCTGGCCTCATTTCAACCAGTCTCCCACCACCTTAGTGGATTGGTTACTGCTTAGTATATACAGTTTTGCTTTTTAATGGAGACAGTTGAGATAAAGAAATAACAATTTTTGACTTTGAAATTCGAGAAATACAGTAATTACTCAGGAAAGAATAGGTTTTCCCAATTTAAAATATGTCCCCATAATTATATTAATTAGATATTGAAAAAAAAGTCAAATTTCTAAAAGGCTTTTATGGAGAAAAGTAGAAGGAAAATGGTCTAGTCAGTATCCACACAGAAGGCTAATTAGGATATAGATGGAGAGGTCTGAACTGCAATTTTTTTTTCTGTATTCCTTACTAACCCAGATTGATTCTTGATTTTAGTCAACTAGCACAATATCTACATACTGATTAAATGAGTATTATAAATAAACTACTCACAATAGCAATAATATGCCATTCAGGCTAACAAATCACGTACTCTACCATCAAAGTAGAAGACCATGTATCATCATTAAGTTATTTCTGTGAAGGCTGAACCTGTTCACACATACCTACCCAAAATGCATCAGAATAAATATGTCAGTTGTCATGTTTATCACCATGAATATATGAAGCTTCTTGAAGATCAGAGGACTCAGAAACACCAGGTTTTCTCTGTTCTCATATGAGGGCATAGCATCTGAGGCAAATTAGACCCATGACTCTTTATAAAAGATTGGGAGCTATAATGCAGAACATTAAAAGCAGTAATCATGATGATCGAAATTGGCAATATTTTTTCTTGTCCCTTTTTCTGTACATGTAGCTAGTAGGGTAGGGTTGGTAGTGATGGGAGAGATAACAGCAACTGTGATAGTGGATGTGGGTACAATATTGGCAAGACATTTAAAGTTTCACTTAATAGTATTTTGTTGTTCTTATTGTTTCAGGTGTTGAAAGCAGGGTCACTTAAACACGAACCTTTTAAAAAAATTTTTTTGGGACAAGATCTCACTTTACTTAGTGCATCACTAGGTTAGTGATACTGGCCTTGAACTTGCAATCTTCTTGCCTCAACCTCCTGAGGTGCTGGGGCTACAGATAAGCATGCCTACATGCCCCATTCACTCAAAAGCTTTAAGCACCTTAAACTTAAGTCTGTGTGAATGTGACAGAGGATAAGTTAGCCATATTGTTTCCCTGTTTAGAGCTTACAATGCAATTGTTCATTATGATGGTCATCCTGAAAAGACCTTCTCTACATTGATCAAACCTTAAAACTTTGCCTAGTGGCAGTAAAATAAAGAAATAAGAAAGACAAGCATTAGCTGGGAGCTATACATCATACAGTGTCAATTCCATGACAGCCTTGTACCTGAGTTCTAGGACTGACACATTTACCAGATATGTGATCTTGAAGCCTTGCCTCCCTATACCTTGGTTATATAATATGAATAATAACAGTATCTACCTCAGAGGATTTTTGTGGCTATTAAATACGAGAAAATATGTGAAATGCTGAGATTAGTATCTGACTCAATAAATACTAGCATCTTATATCTTATTGCGCAGTAAACATAAACATCATTTTAAAAGTTTCACATCATTACCTTAAGTGAATATACCATAATTTGCTTCATTATCACTTTATTTTTAATTTCCAAAATGTTTTCAATTCTACGTAACTCTTTGATGATCAGTCATTTCTGTTAATCCCAGCTTGTATATCCTCTGGGACGTGCAGATGAGTGCATTCTCTTTCCTCCCTTCTTGTCTTCCTTAGGTTCACAGCTCCAGGCTCTGTGCTCTCAGGCATGGCATAACATCAACATTAGTCAGTGCATTGCTTTCTTATTTTTTCAACTGTACTTATTAACTTACATCAGCTTCTTCCAGGTAACACACTATTTAATGTGATGCTAGATAAATATATCTCTTTTAAAATAAGATATTCTTATTTATATTTGTTGCATATAACGTTTTGTGTGATGAATCTTGTTCTATTACTCTTTTATTGAATGCCGCTTTTAGGATTTAGGTAGATTGCTGTATTTCGTTCTGTCTTTTCATGGCTTCTGATTGCTTCATATTCCATTATTAAGATTTCCCAATATGCATCTGTCCATTCCTCCAGTTACAGATACTTGGATTGCTTCCAACTCTATGGCTCCCAAATAATGCTTTGATAAAAAACCCATTGAAGATGTTTTCTGGGTATATCTCAGTAATGGGATTCCTGGGTTCTAGGGTTTACACACTAATTTCTCAAGAGTAGACACAGTGTTTTGTTTTCGGAGCAACATGGTAGGATTCTTGTTTGTGCATATCCTTAGCGACACCCTATGTAAGTTTTTAAACATGGCAAAATTAGAAAAATGAAAAGTTGATAGTTTTAATTTTCATTTTTTCTAATTACTTGTGAAGTTGGGAATCCCTTCAGTATTTCCCCATCCATTTAGGCTTTAATTACTGTGGATCTCTTATCTGTTATATTGTGTTTCCTTACTTCTTCCTGTTGATTGTAGGGCACCCTGATGTTTTTAAGTAGCAGATCATTACTATTTTTAGATGTCACAAATACTTTCTCTCATTATCATCCTTTTTGAACCTTATAGAATACTGAATTGAAAATAGAACTCTAACATAATTTAGTACATTAATTTTTGCTTTTATTACCTACTTTTAGGAATTATTGTTTTAAAATCCCTGGTCTCTCCAGTTATATATTTGACTTTGATTTGTCTATTTGCTTTGTGGTTTCAGCTTTTATTTTTAGGACATGAATTCATCTTGTGTTTTATTTATTTATTTTTAGGCTGTGTTAAAAACCAGACATTTCTTTCCTTGTGTGAAGCCAGCTTTCTCAGTATTATCCATTAGTTCATCTGTACTTCACGCTGACTAATGATATCACACCAGTTCCCATGCATTGTTTTTGTTCTAGGATTTCTCTCTGGCTCCATTATGTGTTATTTTTTTTCAAGTGTTTTTATAATTCTGCTTTTATTCCACAGCCATGCAGCACATCACCATATCAGAAGTTCAGTCCTTCTGTTTGTTCTTTCTTGCTTATTGGTTTATAGTTACTCTTTTTAAAAACTTTACATTCAGTTTGACAAGATCTCTAAAAATTTACTAAAATTTGGAGTAGAATTGACCAAATTTGTAGATTTAATAAAAAATAAACACCTTAAAGATAAGTTAACAGTATTATTAATATTATACACTTTTCTATTCCTTTTAGCTTTTATTAAAGTTTTTAATATTTCTCAATAAAAGTCTTGTGTCTTCCAGCTTCAGTTAAAGTATAGATACAACATACAGTAGGAATTCAAATAAGGAAGTGTAAAATTTAATTTTCTAATATTAATGGCATATAAACACCATGATAATATAACATATACTATCTAACAAGTTTTCTGAACAGATCAACAATATATAATCAGTTTTGCCAAGTCAAAATATTCAATTTGTTAAATTTCTTGAATATTATAGAAGTGGGGTGAATATATCATTGAAAAAATGACATTTGGGTGCTTTCCTTGACTTTATATTTCTGTGATTTATTATTGGGATAATTATAGGATAATGATTATCATCAGATACTTTTAAATATACCTTTGATTCAGCATTTTATTTATAAACTTTATGTGCATATATTTATAGTTAATAGGATAAATTCAATTACACTATCCATATTTAGTACAAAATTATGATAAAAAGCCAACCCAAAGAAAGGAGAATAAAGAAAGAAAAAAAGAGAAAGGAATGAAGGAAGGAAGGAAGGTAGGTTTCAAGACTTCTGTTGTGATAAATGTGAAATAATTTTGCACTGGGTTCACCGAGAGCTGTAAAGAATGCCCTCCCAGAATATCTGCTTACAAAATAGTTGGCTAGACTGTCATCTGCCAGATTTCTTATCTCACAGACTGAGGATTGACTTTGGAGGCATTAACTTCCCAACACCCCTAGGCTGCAATTCTGTATAGATTCTTAGGTCAGAGAGCCGAAGATGTGTTGAGCATTTCAGCTAGGATGTAGGAAGAAGGAAGCAAGTCTGAATTTGAAAGAACTGTCCAACATTTGCTAGTGATATCAGAAGTGGATTGAGTAGATGGGACACTGGATACCAAACAGGATAGCTTCTGTCGCCTCCTCATCCTACTCAAAACTGCTTGCATCCACTTTGGTCTGATTTGTTACTGAGATTTCAAATGTATAATTAGCCTTAATACCTATTAAGGACAAAATGCAGACAAGTTGTAACAAGCTGCAGTCAATACTTTTGCATTCAACCTAAGGCCACAATTTATATAGATCAATTTTCTCTTCAACTACCCACTTTAGACTTCTCTTAGCTTTCACTATCATCTCTGATGTACTAGGTATCTTTCCATATTGGGTCTGCCATGATTTTCAACCATAAAAAATTCAAAATTATTTATCTTGTCAGATCATGTTGCTGCAATTGCCTTTTTAACACTGTGACCTATCACAGAAGATGCTCATGAATGTCTTTATAAAAAATATAAAATGTAAATATAAAACATTTACAAAGCAAAATAAAACATCTATATTACTAACAGATAGTGTAACCAGGTATACTTCACATGCTATTTTTTTTCAACATAATTCTCCAGGGGAAACATGAATTATGAGAATTTTATTGTTATAAACTTTATCTAGAAAACAGAATGTCTAATGCTTCTTATCATGATATTATTTATAACAACCACAATTTGTTTAGATATTTTTGAAATTTCAAATTTCTATTATTATAATGAATATTGTGATTAACAAATATGTATATGTATTTCCTTAGGATAAACATTTTATTGTGGAAATGTTAGACCAAAGAGAATGGACAATTTTCTAGTTTTTCATATACATTTTCTATCTATTGAATGAAAAATGAAAATATATACCTTTCCAGATTGTAAGAAAGATCCCTTGGAATATAAGTCCTTTAAATTAAAAAAAATACTAAGTAAAGTTGATTAACCAAGATAAACAAAAGTGGTACATACTATTAAAATAATTTTAAGGAGGTAATTTCCTCTTGGAAATTTTATATATGTGATGTGTTATACATTAATATATATTTATGAACATACCATATATTTATACATATATGATATTTAATACAAACAAATTCAAATGAGTAAAGACAGAGAGTTAGAGAGCAAGCACCAGAAGTTTAATATTTTTCATTTGTCAATAATGGTTGGGTTCAGAACTCAGTTCTGAAAATTGTTGAGATCATATACACATCTAGCCTTACAGCTACATCAACATGAGTGTGTATTGATGACCATCACTGCATTGACTTCTTTGAAAAGTTTATTTTACTTCTTTACCACTCCCTAGGTATTTTCATGTAAAAGAAAATAGCTGGAATGAACTTCAGAGGAATTTTACAAAAGTTTGTTGTATTAAATTTGCAAATCTACAAGTTATCTCTTAAATTTACATCAATTTTATGATTGAGACAAAGGTTATTTAAATAAAAAACGAAAATGGAAGTCTTGTAGAAGAGTGAAAATTTCATCTGCACCTTCTAATTCTTTTCCCAAGACTATACATTGCAAATATTCAGATAAAGCAGAAAAAAATCAATGACTTACATTTTTCCAAATACCGATTTCTGCTAATGGACTTTTTCCCCATTTTTATAAGAACACTTTGGAATTTCAGAGGTATAAAGGAACAAAATTAATTTGACAGTTT
This sequence comes from Marmota marmota marmota, assembly GCF_001458135.2. Classification (NCBI taxonomy): domain Eukaryota; kingdom Metazoa; phylum Chordata; class Mammalia; order Rodentia; family Sciuridae; genus Marmota; species Marmota marmota. The sequence continues at coordinate 18,625,173 of NW_025999932.1, forward strand.
TAACTTCAATCTAAATTCTAAGGCTAGTTTGCAAAACATTCCCTTTACATATTTTTCAGCAACTAGTAATTTAAGATCAATCCCTGTTAGGCTTTTCAAAAGTCTGTAAGTTGCTTTTTTTGTGTGTGTCACTGACTATATCCTGTGTATTTTCATTTTATATTATAAAGTTTTAAAATGTCTTCCTATATTTCTTGGAAATTTTTATAACCAAGGAATAACAAGTATTAATTGATATGAGTATTTTTACAAAGCTGGATCAATATAGAAATCAGACTAAAAAGCACAGTCTTCTAATATCTTAGCTAAATATGTTCCAGGCCATTGTTGAATAATGTTGGGACACTGCTATTCAGGTATTATGTTTGATGAAACAATGCTGGAGACATTGTAAGGGCCATAAAAATTACTTCCAGTAGATTTTACAAATTTTAAGTGTGTTTTCTTTTTACTACCAGATATTTCATATTTACTATCCCAGCTTAAATATCTAGGAATGTTTTGTTTCTGTTTTATAGTTTATGTTATAATCTTGATTTTATTGCAGTTATATAAAGGTAAAATCAAAATTTAGATAAATTATTTATTAAGTAAATAAGGAGAACTGAATGAAAATGAAATTTACTATTTATCAGCTAATACTAAATTTATGTATGCTCAATAGAGTCAATTTTATATATAACTAGAAGCAGTTTTAAAAATTGAAGTACTCCACTCTTACCATGCATGTTCAACACAGGAGTTGAGATTTTAGCCAGAACAATTAGTCAAGGGAGAAAAGAGGGTTAAAGGTAGGAAAGAAATAAGTCAAATTAGCTCTCTCTGCACATAATATGATCCTGTACTTAAAGGCCCTGAAGGTTCCACCAGAAGACTTCCCAATCTAATAAATAAATTCAGCAAAGTAGCAGGATACAAAGTCAACCTACAAAAATCAATATCATTTCTGTACATAAAATGAATCTACTGAGAAAGTAATCAAGAAAACAATTCCATTTACAATAGCAATAAATAAATAAATAAACTTCCCAAATGAAGGCATAAATCCAACCCAAGATGTTAATGACCTCCACAAGAAAATTTACATAACACTTACAAAAATAAAAGAAGAAGAAGATTTCAAATTACAAAGCAAAAATAACATGGTACTGGCATAAAAACAGACACGTAGACCAATGGAGTAGAATAAAAGATTCAGAGAAAAACCCAGATAGGTTCAGTCTTCTGATTCTTGACAAAGGAGTAAAAATCACAAATTGGAAAAAAAAAAGTCCTCTTCAACAAATAGTGCTGTGAAAACTGAATGTTTATATATAGAAGAATGTAACGAGATTCCTATCTCTCACTCTGCATGAAGTCCTCTCAAAATGAATCAAAGACCTAGACATAAGATCAGAAACTTTTCAACTGCTAGAAGAATTCATTGGGTCAATACATCAACATATTGACATGGGCAATGACTTCTTATTAGGAGTCCTACACGTGGGGAAATAGTACCAATAATCTATTGTATTGGTAGAGAAAACCTACACAATGAGAGGAAATCTTTGCCAGCAACTCTTCCAAAAAAGTGTTAATACCCAGAAGATTTACAGGATTAATAAACACCATGAAATAAACAAACAAAAAAATCCTTTCAATAAATGGGCAAATAAACTAAATAAACGCTTCCCAAAAGAAGAAGCACAAACGTTCAACAAATATATGAAGAAATGTTCAACATTTTTAATTGTCATGGAAATGCAAACAAAAGTATACTGAGATTCCTTCTCATTCCAGTTAGAATTCAAACATCAAAACACATAAACTGGAAAAGGATAGCCTCTTTAACAATCAGAGCTGTGAAAACTGGATATTCAAATCAGCATTCAGGGAAAAGGAACCCTTATACACTGTTGATGAAAACAAATGTAAATTACTAGAGACACTCTGGAAGTTAGTATGGAAACTCCTCAAAAAACCTAAAAAATGGCGCTACCTTCTGATCCAGCTATACCACTCCTCAGGATTTATCCAAAGGAATAAAATCACTGTGGTTTAGAGATACAAGCATTTCCATGTATATAGCTGCCCAATTCATAATAGACTAGTATGGAACCAGAAGTTTTCAGCCAATAGATGAAAGAATGGATAAAGCAAAGGTGGTATGTGTGCATAATGGAGATTTGCTCAGCCATAATAAATAAAATTAACTCATTTGCAGAAACACAGATATACTGGAGAACATCATGTTAGGTAAAATAAACCAGACTAGAAAATACAAGTGTCATATATTTTCTTTCATTTATGGAAATTACAGGGAAAAAATGAAAAAAAAATAAATTCTTGAAAATAGAAGGGAGACACTTAGAGTAGCAGAAGTTGAACAGGAGAAAGGAGGAGGAGAGAGCAAGGGGAAATACTACGGAAGGAAACTGATCAAATAATGTTATTTGTTTATATAAATATGTATAATTAATAGGCACCTATAAAAAAATCT
>NW_025999932.1:18628726-18635993 GCF_001458135.2 Marmota marmota marmota
AAAAAATTGAAATATTCTTCTTCATTGACACTCTTCTTATTTATAAAAGAAATATGTTTCTCAATAATAAAAACCTCTGTTTGAAATTCCTTTAATGTATCTGTTCTAGAATGAATTGAATAGTTTAAACTAATTTTACCCTATATAATAATTATATATTCAGAGTTTGGGGATGATTAATCAGTACATATTAATGCTCCAGGAATAATGCTGGGATGTAGTACTTAAAATTTGATATTGGTATGATCATTGATATTATAGCATTGTCATAGAGATAATAATGAACAAAATGTTGCAAACTACTGACAAAAATTAGTAGAAAGGAAAATTCTTAAAATACACATTCATTACCCATATTTTCAACAATTTAGTTATCTTAATGAGTCCTGCCTAGCTAGAATACTCTCACATTACTGATGTATTGTACATGAGATAATAAAATCACATTCTCTACAAACCTGTACTTAGATGAAGAGATAACCAGTGCTTGACATTAATGTCAATACCTATGACATTAAAGGGATGTTGAAACTCTATATCCCAGCATTTTTAAAAAATATCGGTAATCATTATTCTCTCAAATGAGTAGTGAAAATTATGATGACCAGAATTTGAGTAATTATAGTGGGCAAAATTCCTGTTACATTTATTTCAATTTATAGTATTTTAGCCTTAACCTGTTTAACTACTTTACTATTTACCAGATGTACAGTTAGAGCATACTATCTGTTCTTGAAATGAAGGAAAGAGATGTATTTATTTCTAAATTAGTATATTGCATTTTCATACATGTCACAATACTAGCAAAAATGAAATTTTGGTAAGGAATTATTAATAGGGTAAGTTAATAGTAAGTTAGTCCTTAAAACCAAACAAAATGTTAAAAATATGGAACAACAATTTCTAAAAAGGGGAAGAAAATGATGAAAATCCAAATTTAAAGAAAAATAATTAAATAACAGGCCTCTCTTTATGTCAGCTTAGAGTAACAACTTTTGTGTAATCTATCAGTGGAATCAGATGCAGGATTCATCTCCAGCTAGAAACTGTCTCCTAGAACATGTTGATGACTTAATTCCATAAGATAAACGGTGATGATTTGGCTTGTCGCAGTGACTTTTCTTGCGTTTATGAGTTGCATGAGTTCTGAGAGTTGAGTTCTTAGGATGCTTTCAGAGAATTGATGGATGATCAAATGCTTTTGATCATGTGACTTCTGCCTCTTCAAACGGCATGTAGGTTCTTCTGTTGGTTTTCATTAGGTTGGTGATAGAAAAGCTCAGCTGTTTTTGTATCTGAATATAGAGCAGAGCCTGTCTAATTCAGAAAAGAGCCTGTCTAATTCAGAGACTTGTTTTAATGGGATAATTTCCTTGAAGAAACTTCTTGGGTTCCTTTTTTAGCATTTTTATGTTTATTTTATACTTATTTGTTGGGCAGCATTTAGGTTGTTTTCAGTTACTCTGTATGCTAACACTAAATATCATTCCCGTTTTATGCATGTTTTTCCATTTTTTGAATTTATTTTCTTAGAAAATTTCCTTAGGAAAGAAGTAGAACTGAATCAAATTGTGTGAATACTTTTAATACCCACAGTACACAGTGCCAAATTGCTTTTCATAAAAGCTGTGCTAATTTCCATTCATGGCATAGAGGTAATTATGCCTCTTTTTCTCTTTCTTTCTCTTAATCACAAGTGCTTTTCATGGTCAAATAATCTCTTCCAAGTTCTGATATTCAGACCAAAGTGTTAGAAAACTTTATATAAAACAAATAGCTTTAATTCTAATTTACAATTAACTTGAACAGTATAGGACAAATGTGACAGTATTGTCAAGAGGGCCAATAAAGAAAATTAGATGTAGAGAAACTTTCTTTGAGTTTGAATAGCAACTTAACAAGAGGAGTGAATAAGAATCTCTCCTCCTTTTACAAACAGGTAGGACTGCTGAATATATCATAACAATAGTAAGTTAAATTCATACTTGTGCTAGAAAGCAAGAGAGATTCCATTTTGAGATGCTACCACAGCAGTTGTTCGTGGGGCAAAGGAGGAGCAGGTATTTTACCTAGAAATGAGTGTGTGTTTATTTTCAAAGAAACAGAGCTGGAAACAGCGACTTCAATGTAGATGATCTATTCATGGATGTTAGGAACAGCCTGTGAAGAGTCTAAGAAGTAGGATAAAAAATGAGGAAAGGGTTGGCAAGACCCATAGAGAAGATTCTGGCATATATAGCATATCAGAGTGATTCATCGCTTGAGGAAAGGGTTTAGATTTTTTCTCAGATACCATTGAGATACAAGATGTGGTCAGTTTCCTTTAGCCAAAGACAGTGGTGTTTTTTTAAGAGGTATCTGTAAGTTATCAGCAGACTATGTTCACAGCATCTCAGGCATTGATTCCCTGTTATGGCAAAGGGGATCTGTGCAGGGTACCTGAGTGAGTGACTACTACAAGAACCTAGAGTTGAGGCCATCAGTTTGGAAAAAACACTGTCTCATAAAACAACAATAAAATATTCTACTCGCTAACTTAAAGAAAGCAATGAAGATTGTCTCTATTATGAATCTGACAGAAAAGAAGGAAAAAAAAAAGCCTTCCACAAGAAATAAAACTCTCAAGCCACCTCTTCACGTGGATGTGGAAAATAAATTTAAATGCTAAACAACAACAACAACCAAATATAAAAACTGACTCAGCTTGGGCAATGCCATAGGAAGCCAATTATAAAATAGAAAATGAATTCCCAGTATCCAAAATGCCTGGGCACATCTTGGTTAGATAATGATACGTAAGATGCTGAAGAAGAGCTCATAATAAAGACAAAAATCCACATCAGGGATCAGCTATTATGAGATTAGCCAGAATAGCCAGTAGAGATTGAATTTAGGAGGGATAATATCTTAAAGACAAACATAAACAAACAAGATGACAGTCTGAAGCATAATATAACATAGTGAACTAAAAGCATATAAGTATAGAGTTCTTCCTAAGCCAAAATTGAGAGAATTAAAGGTTAGCTATTAGCTTAAATAGTGAACAACATGCCTACTATCATAAAAAAATAATTAAATATTTGCATTTGCGTATCCCTTTACCATTTTTGAAAAATAAGTTATCTGACTACTAAATTTATCTAGAAAATAGTGAATGTATTTGTATTTATATATGCATGTAGGTGTATAAATCTATGTATGTATGTATATATGCACACACACATTTATACACATATATTTTGGAATTATCTATATATCTATGTTTATTATTGGACACCTGAGCAAAATTAAGAAAATTGCTTTCAAACTTTAAGAGATAAATGCACAATTTTATTTTGAACTGTATTCATTTTAATTTTTATACTATTTGTTTATATCTTATCACTTTCACTGTATTCTACTTTTCACTTTCAAATCCAGAAAAATCCAACAACTAGAGAGGTTCTGTAGTCTGTTTTTATTCCTGTGATATCCATTGTCCGGATGATGAATTGGGTAATATTTAGGGGGAAAAACTTATTAGGGGACAATTCTGAATTATAGAATATATACTAATTTTTAATATCTTTAGTGATTTTATTTGTTCATTTAAAATCTCTCAGTATAATTCTTAGAAATCTCTTCAGAGATGTGCAATTTTATGATTAGGTGCATATTTTTATGCAATTTTATGATTATGTGCATATTTTAGATTTAGGGAAGATATAAGTATCCATGATCATCCATGGAATTTGCAAGTTGACCCATCTAGGATTGTTTGATAGGCATATATGATTAAGTAACTGATGAATTACGTTTACTTATGGCTTTAGGCATTGGTAGTACCTCAATTAACATGCCAGTTGCCTTCCCAGTCATTATGGAGTTTAAATTCTATGGAAAAATGACAGATTAATAAGTAAAAGATAAAAATAAAGCATTGCTGCTGGTAGTTATTTGAGCTACTGAAAAGATCAAAGTAAATCATAGATTCTAGCAGAGGGTGGGTTAATAAGGCATTCTTATTTCATAAAAGATGGGGAAAAAAAGGTGAAGTTTTACAAAAAAGATATTTGAGTGAGAACCAAAGAAAAGGATGTAAAGTGTCATTAAGAAGAAAGTTCTAGGTGGAAGGAGTACTTCACATTTCTAGTATTACAACTGTTCAAATGCCAGGATTATTTGGTATTTCAAGGAACATCAAGTACATTGGTGTTGAATTAAACCTAGAGCAGTGGCAGATAGTCCTATGCAGAGTGGGCAAGACGCCAGGATCCCACTGTGAATGTCCACCTTAGGTCAACTGTGCTTGCTCTCTCAGTGTCTGGAGAGCCAATGCAGTCTTTCCCAGATCAAGACTTATTAGAGGAAAAATGTGCATGGCTGCGGGGGAAGAGTGGAAATCTGTTTCTAGTCTCATCCCGCAGAGAAAGGAAACCGATTCCTCCAATTCTAGAGCCTTCCCACAATTCTGGAATACCAGTTAGCCAATTCAAGTTGGTTCCTTCCTTAGCTCAATTCTCCTATTTCCATTTCTCTGACATTTCAAGCACACTCTGTTCGTTTGTTAACTGTGTTCAGTATTGAGATTTCTTGGTCGACTGTCCCTGTGCTTGTTCATTAATTTCGTGTGCATGCTTGGCAAGTGTGAATGTGTTTATTCCTCTATTACCATGGTAGTGAAGTTTCAAGAGAGAGTAGCAAATAAAATGTTAAAAATGTTGAATAATGGGTCAAGTTAAAATGGAATTCATTCTCTCGATTTCTTTACCAATATTACTTATTTTATTAATCTTAAAAAATAACTAGATTTTGTTTGTGTGGACCCTCCACTTGTTGCCTGTGTTTTCTAACTCATTAACTTACAGTTTTATTTTTATTTTATCCTTATATCTTCATTGCCTTCACTCTATGCTGAAATATTAGTACACTGAATTTTAATCTGTTTTAGAATTTATAAATACAATGCTTTAAGACTGGAACTTAAAATTTTTTAACATATACCTCACAATTTCAACATAAATATTTCAACTAACATTCACTTCTAAATATTTATCTCCATTATGATTTTTTCTGTAACCAATAAAATAGTAAAATGTGGTTTAACCCATTCATATAGTTATATGTGGACATATTCTTTTAAAAATAATCTCTAATTGGTTTTTATGTGACTATAGATCTTTACAAAAGAAGAACTCAATTTTGTCTAATTGTATTTTGTGGATTCCTACCTGGTGAATTTTGAAAATGTTCCAGATGTGTTTGGGAAAAAATGTGTATTTTTAGACATGATAAGTGTAAAATTTAGTATGTTATCACTGGATAAGCTGATGTTTGTTAATTTTGTCATTTAAATTTCTCAATCATTATTATTTTAAAGCTGTTTGATGTATAAGTTGTCAAAAGAAGCATATACATATCATCAAATTTGAATAAAAATATTAAAATTGTCCTTTAAATTCTGACACTTACCATATATTTTAAGGCTGTTATACTGAATAATACAAGATCTTATTTTTATATCTTGATAATTAACATTGCTTTTAGTAGTGCTTTTTACATTACTTGTTCTTTTTTTTACCCACATTAGCATTTTACATGTAAAAATTTATATTCTCTGATAAATTCTCTGGTATTTCCGTCATTCTGTGTTCTCTATACAGATGGGTCTTTGTAAAATTGTATACCCACTTTTTGTTTGATTCTCTTGACTTACAAATATGTCAATTTAGTCTATTTACACTTTCTGAAATTGCTGCTGTTTGAGTGTTTTCCACTAAATTATTTTGCTTTCAGTTTGCTATGTCTTTTATTTCTTTCCTTTTTGTTACATTTGTCCCATACAGTATTTTCATTCAATATTTGTTATCTCCTGTTATTTCTTTCTACTGGTATTTATATAAATACCTCTTTGTTCCTTCCTTCTCTGCCTTATTTTATTTTTCTATTGTTTTAATTTTTCTTTCATTTTGGTGATTATTCATCACTTTTTTTTTGGGGGGGGTAGTAGGGATTGAACCCAGGAGTGCTTTACCACTAAGCTACATCCCCAGACATTTTATCTTTCATTTTGAGATATAGTTTCACTAAGTTTCAGAGCTTGGTCTTGAATTTGCAATCCTCCTGCCTCAGTCTCCTAAATTGCTGGGATTATAGGTGTGTGTAGCTGCACCCAGCCATTCATTACATTTTAGAATACTCACCTGACATATTGAATTTTAAACTTGTCACCATTTATTTCTACTTCTTCAAATTGTTTAAGTTCTACCATTCCTCCTGATCATTTTCTATGTTATTCCTATGTAATACTTTCATGTCTTATCCTGGTTCTTTTTGTCTTTGGCATTCAGATCTTCAGTATCTTTTGATAAATTTAAGCTTTAGTATTTAATTTTTATCAGGGTTATTGTAAAGCATACTGCTTGATTTAAATTTCAATTGCTTATTCATATTGCATAGAAGTTTTTTTATTGAGCTTGTGTTTAGTAAACTTACTAAACTTATTTACTATGCTCTTTTATAGATTATTTGCAATTTTCCACACAAAAAACCATAACATTTGAAAGAGAAGCGATGTAATTTTGTTTCTGATCTTTTGCCGCTCACATTTTTTTTCATTTCTTTTTCTTCTGGTATTGGACTGGCAAATATTGCAGTCAGATATTTGATGAGTGGCAACAATGGACATCTCTGCTTTGGTCATAATCTTGTGGGGGAAATACTAATTCATACACCATTATGTGCAGTGTTTGCTATAGTTTTTGTATGTTTCCAAACAATTTGAGGGATTTCCCATCCATTCCTATTCATTGATTCTAATGTAACTGAATAAAAGAAATTGTGAAATGTATGTTTTTAGCATATAGTGACATTGTTATTTTTCTTTTTTCTCTTTTTATTACTTGATGTAGGGAATTATATTGAAGTATTTTTTTTGCAGAATTGAGAATTGAACACAGGTCACTTAACAACTGAGTGATATCCCCATCCCCAGCATTTTTTTTTTTTCTGAGACAGGGTCTCATTAAGTTTCTTAAGGCCTTGCTGGATTTTCTGAGGCTGGCCTAGAATTTGAGATCCTTCTGCCTAGACTTCCAAGTTGCTAGGATTATAGGCATGCACCACCATGCCTGGATTGGAATTTTTAACATTGAGCCACACTTTTACTTTGTAAACAAATCTTATTTGATTTTGAGGTTTATACTTTTCATATATTGCTGCATATAGCTTGTTATTATTTGATGAGTTTTTCATATTTATTCATGACAGGTAGTGCAGTTTTATTGTA
>NW_025999932.1:18636954-18692862 GCF_001458135.2 Marmota marmota marmota
TTTTTTTCCAGTTTTGGTATCAGAATGATGCTGACCAAAGGATCAGTTAAAAATGTTTCACTATCTTTTTGTATTTTTAAACAGTTTTTTAAGAATTGTTATTGTGTCCTGAGTTTTTGGTTTAATTCACCAGAAAGCCTCCTGAATCTGAGGTTTTCTCTAACTGAAGGCTTTTAATGTTGAATTGTATTTCCTTAAGAGCTACGCAATTATTCAACTTATCAATTCTTGAGTGTGTTAATAGTTTGTGTCCTTGGGCATAAAACTGTTGGCAATGTTCCCCATTGTCCTTTAAATGTCAGCCTGTCAGTTATGATGATGTCACTTTCATTTCAGAGACTTAATATGAATGTCCTCTCCCTCTTTTTTTTTTTTTTTGATCACCCCAGTGAGAAGTTAATCAATCTTATGGAGCTATGTTTTCACCAAATTTTAAATGAAATAAAATCTCTATTTATTCATATTCTTCAATAATAAGGCCAGATTGGCAGGTGGTTGTAGAAGCCTTAGGTAGTGTTCTTGGTCTTTAATTACAAATCTGACACTTCAAAGTGTTAAAATGCTACAGTGGATAATTATATCTTAAAAGAGCACTGTTTTTCCATTTTAATGCCTGATGATTTCAGCTTGTGAAAGTGTGGAGTAATACTTGAAAACCCTAATGGCAGCAGAGAACTGCATTAATTCCAATGAGATCGTTTACATTCTCTAATTATTTCTGATGAGCCAAGAGGAAATGTAAAATATCTAAATTTATTACAAACAATTTAGCTTACTGATTATTGTGATTTGCATTCTATTTACATATTTGCTTCTCAGAGCTAAATTGATGCCAACAAAAACTGTACAAGAATTTCTAGTAATTAAGTTAGAAATAATTAGTCCATTTCCTATTATCCAATGTGTTACTATATATTCTCCTTTTTAGGCTGCATGGGAAAACAGTGTATTTTATAGCTTAAAATAGCATATTATCATAAAGCCTTTCAAAGTAGCTGATGATATGGTAAAAAAATAAATAAATAAATAAAAGTGAACTTTGTTATTGTTCCTCAGCAGAGACCAAATGGATCTGGTCCCAAATATGGCTTCACACATTATGAAAGTTTCTTTGTACTGTACTATATATATTTTGTCATCAAATTCATTGTATGTTTATTTAAGTTAAAAAGCCAGTAGCATGTTAAACTTGTCTTTGAAGATTTAGAAGCATATCAAAGGAGGACTCTTCAGAAGACCAGATGAAGCCCAGACAAACCATTTATTCATGAAAACTCTCATCCTCAGGTCTGGTGTTAGTCACAGCCTCAGGCACCATCATATATCCAGTGCTTACTAAATACTGTTGAGCCCAGTTGAAAGAACCATCCACCTGTAAACACTCCTCAAAAGATGATTACTGTCACATATACTTGATTTTGAGCCTGTATGTATCAAATGCATCATTCTTTACACTGAACTCAGATTTGCCTCCTCACACCCTAGACCTTTCTGAGTTATTTGTGCCTTCTAAAGATGAGCAAGGTTACTATAATCCCTTTCTAAATTATGCTAAAAATTCTCTCCAATTATAGTTTCCAAATAAGTTTTTCAAAGTCTTTAAGTACTTAGATTTTTCTCCAGATAAAATTTCTTCCAGAACCTTCATTATCTTGACTTCTTTTTATAAATTACAACTTTGTTTGATATTATGCTATTAAATTGGTATATATATGTATATATACATACATATGGGTATACACATATGTATACACAATATGTACACATACACAAGTTGTGCATATACAAAATATGTACATACAAATAAATGTAAGTTCCTAAGACCTTCTATGAAAGTGTAGTCTGAACGTATTTGACTATATTACTAAATGAAAAGGATAAGACATAAGTGACAAAAAATAACATTTTATTCAACCTGTGTTTTAATTTAGTAATTATAATTTTCACCTCACTCTCCAGAATCCTTTAAATCTAAAAAGTATGGAAAAACTTTTCCATAAGCTGCTACTCTAAAAACAAGATTTGTTTTGGCATGTATTGTGCCTCCCAGTGTAGATGTGTGGAAGTCTGAACCCTAGCATGTGAGTCTTTTACCCTTTTGGAAACAGGGTTCTTATAAATACAATCAAGTTTATATATATATATATATATATATATATATATATATATATATATATATATATATATATAGAGAGAGAGAGAGAGAGAGAGAGAGAGAGAGAAATAGTGAGAGAGCCTAAACATTTACTGATAAGGCTATTCCATTATTTAAAAATTTTCAGTTTTTTTTCTTAAATGAATGAACTTATTTTTTAAACCTTGAATAAGTATTGGAAAAAGAAAATGCTTTAATGCCAGTTCATTTTTAATGAGCAAAACTGTGTGCTAGGGGAAAATAGCACAAGGGTTTTTGATGGTGGCAGCTCAGGGTCATTGCCTGGTTCACTCTCCACAGTGTTTACTCAGAGGTGTCCTGATCTCCACAGCCTGCTCAATCAGCAAACTCAATTACAAAGAGAAAGAAACAGAACCAAGGTTATTTTCTTATAACTTTAGAATCAAGAACAATTTTCTTTTCAGAGAAACATATGATTGCAATTCTGAATTCTTTAACAATATGTGCATATAAGAGTTAAATGAATTTCAGAAGTGATGAACTATATTTATTGCCAAAATATGAAGCTAATTTATATTCATTTATACTGAAAGTAGGACACACTTGACAGCTATTAATCCATACAGTAATTAACATTAGCTTTGTAAGCTGAAGATAATATAAAAAGCTTATGCTGTAATATGAAATGTTTCAATGGATCATAATTAACACACAACTTCAGTTTCTGATTAATCATTTTTTGTTAGATAGTTTGTAGTTTATGCTTAATTAATGAAAAGGAATGTAAAATTTTGGTACTATATGTTGGAAGTCTAAAAAAACAATCATAAAAACAATCAATTGGGTATTATTCATCATATATTCATTCAAGTCTGTATGACTTTCATATGAAATTATTATTACAACTAAGTTGTATTTTATTAAAAAATTGAAACAATGCTTTTACTTTCTCTCTACAATTATAAAGAACATATAGCAGTGCTTCAGGCAAATTTATTCTCAGTCATATTTAATAATAGCTAAATGTGAAGAATTTTCACACTCAAATTACTTTTTTTGCGTACTGGGGATTGAACCCAAGGTGTGATTTACCACTGAGCTAAGCTTCCACATCCCTGGAAATTTTTATTATTATCTTTTTGATACAGGATCTTCCTCAGTTGCTTGGATAGCTCTCAAATTTGCAATCCTGATTAGCCTCCCATGTAGCTGAGGTACAGGTGTACACCACCACACCCTGCTTCCTCAACAGTATTTTGTTAACATTTTCTTTCCAAGTCTATGACAATATTTCAAAAAAAAACATAAAAAAGTGATGTTGAAAAATTCTTGTATCATAATAAAAACCAAACACATTTAATAATTAATTTGTTTCTCTAAATGAAAGATTTGTTAACTTATTACCAAAATTTCTAGAAAATTATACTTATATCCCTGATTCTCCCTTATAAATAAATAAAAATTGATTATTTTTTATATTTGAAATGTGAATGCCAAACATTTTTTGGTCAATAAATGCTTTTGTAAAATGACTAAAATGTTGAATGTATAATATATTTGGGGTTTCTCCAGTTGTTTTAGCTGTAGTTTCAGAGATACTAATAAGTCAAGGTCTGGCTTCCTTTCTAACTTAGGGTAGATGATATTTTCCATTTCATGTGAATTGTTTACCTTTCTAATCTATTTAGTCACATTTAATTAATGCTACTTTTCAAAGAACAATTCACGTATTCTAAATTATTACTGCAAAATACCTCAAACCCTACAAAACCTTACTAAATTGGCAAACTATTTCCTGCTTTTTATCTTTTAAATCAAAATTCATTTTTTAAATCAAATTCATTTTCAAAGGTCTCAATTATCTCTTCATGACTTTCTAATATCCAAACAGATATTGATTGATATTCCCAAATAAACACCTCAAAAACATACAAGCACATCTATGGGTCAAAAGGTCATTTAATGCATTTTTTACTTGGAGGCAAGGGCTATTTCTAAAAGAAGTTAATGCATATTTTATTTATATTTTTATCTGTATTTTGAACAGTAAACACTAAAACCCCAATTATTTTTTAAAAAAATCTTTTGAATGAAAAAATTCATCTATATGTAAATAAATATTTTTTTTGTGATGGCGTTATTCATGTTATTTCAGTAAATATCAGGATATATTGACCACTTCGGTGTGAAATGGAATTCATAAATGTTCAAAGGGCTGCAGCATTCTCCATTATCAGTTATGTTTCTGAAAAGCATAACATAATCCATAGTTGAAACATGAGGATGATCTAACTACATCCAGGGGGCTCTATATGAACATAGGATTTACTACAGCAGAATGCATTACAATTCTTATTACGTATATAGAGCATAATTTTTCATATCTCGGGTTATATGCATAGTATACTCACATCAATTCGTGTGTTCATACATGTAGTTTGGATAGTAATGATCATCACATTCTACCATCATTAATTACCCCATGTGCTAATAAATCGTATATATATGTGTGTGTGTGTGTGTGTGTGTGTGTGTATATTTGTTGACCAATTGTTAAAAAAAAACGAATGTGAGGACTTCTGAACAGGGTACACACTCAGTTATCAGCATGTCTCCTCAAGGAAATTCTCTTCTTTTCTCATATTTCAACCATAGTTCCTTTTATTTGATTTTCTAGAAACTTCTCTCACTATTTGAAATAATAGCCTCTCTTCAGTTCCCACCACTTCTTGCTTCCTGAAAATTCTGTATAGTTGAAATGCGAAAAATAAGATAAATCTGTTCTTTCTTCCATTGATGGAAGGTACACAGGTTTGTGGGTATATGTCAATGTCTGCACAAACTCCTTCTCTCCAGCTCCCTCTCCCACCTCCTTCTTTCCAACTGTCTCTCACTTTACAAAATAGGTGTTTACCTATGGAATATCTATTTTATCTCTAATCTTCTTTTGTTGTATTATCAATAGTATTAAAAACCCTGACACACCTAATAATAATATATTTCCAAATATTTTTCATTTTAACAAAACCCATTTTCAAACCTTGAGAGAGGAAAGTTCTAGAAAGAACTAGACTGAGAAATAGATGAGAAATAATGGTCATAAGAATCTCTATTAATACAAATGTTTAAACTAAAGAATGAATTCAGTCTTTTTGTGACAGAAAGTAAATCTGATTTGGCTGACTGATTAAACAAAAAGGGTATGATAACTTGGTTTGCTAATTGGTTTATATGGTGAATAGCTATAATAGTCATTGAGCTACACCTGCAGCTCCAAAGTTTTCCTGAAAATGTACTCAAAGCACATGACAAAATGTATGCCTTTTAATAAAAACATAGACTTGGAAAATGCATATTGAGATTTAAAATAATTTGATTTTCCCAATTTAAGCACTTCAGATTAAAAAGAAATTCCTCTAAGTGAAAAATGAGCAAGTATAGTATACCTCTAAGAAACTGTTATTGCTTTTACTAAAATGTTATTGCTTTTAATAAATGGGGGAAGTATTTTTACATTTATTTGCTTAAATAACATGAAAGGCACAGCAAATCAAAATTTTAGGTAATAAAGCAATAAAGATTAATGTTTAATGATTAATAGTTGTATGAATTGTAAACTATAATACTAAAGAAATTCAAATAGTGGAGCAAAACATTATTTTTAAAAACTTCCATTTTCATTTGTATAAATAAGATTTCCCAGAGCTAGAATTAAAAAAAAAAAAACATATGACTATAAATTTTATTATGTACTTGGATTTCATTCTAGCAATAAATATTATGATTTCCTTCTCATTAAGAGAAACATTTTAATAATGACCCACTAGCAAAATTTATAGCACCATATCTAGTGGGTTTTATTAATCCTATTATATTGATAATTAAAATAAAAAATTCAATCTGGATAATTTATTTTAAAAGTTGGAGGCATCTAATCATGGGAAGAAAAACTGAATTTTTCATCTATTATGGCACATGTACAGATGAAGGTTTTTCCTTTAAGAGAGGATTATTGAAAGATGCTGAGATAAAATTCTGTTGGGATCAGAAGTTATAATATAGATTTTAAGTGAAAAGAAGATATCATAAAATTGTACCAATTAAAGAAGCACTTGTATATATATATATATATATTTTAAAGGATGATTATTATCAAATTACATTAGCTTACTTTTTTTAATATATAAGCACTAAATGTAATGCATGTGATACAGTGGGAATTTGATACTTTGTCAGTATTTAAATCATGGTTAAGATTTTGAATGTTAGGCTAAATTGTTCTACAGTGTGCATAATTTCTTCAAGCCATTTATGTCATTACCAAGGAAAATTGCTTTGAATCCACTGTGGTGATCCACGTGGGTTATCCCACTTTTCCTTTCAGCTCTTATTATGAAAAGGACCACTATGGATCTGGACTACCTGTTATAGCCTTCTGAACTGTTATGCTTTTCTCCTCCTTTTGCTTCTTGTTCCTTCATTGCTTTTGTTTTCTTCTGCCACAGCCTACTGTCTCGTTAAAAAATTAAAGTAAGACACAAGAGCCATTTTCTGACAAATCGCTGTCATGGGATCTACATACAAACTTTAGATCCCCCCCAGCTCTAGTATAATTTCTTAGTGGTAGTATGATGGAGAATACCTGACTCTTTCCTGAACTGAAGTTGAATTAAAAGTTCACTTATAATTTAGTTCAAGGAGGTGTCATAAAATTGTGAAGCCACCAATTGTGTTCTTTACTTTTGAACTCTGACTAAAACTGAACAAGGAAAAGTTTTCTCTCCTGTTTCTTTGTCTCTCCCTCTGGCTCCCTTTTATAAATGGGACTTATTATAAGAATTGCATACAGAGCCAACCTACCTTTTTATATTTACTGTTTCTTGTTAAAATTCAATGCAAGCTGATTAGTCATTTATTAGGCAGGATTTATTTAATTGCACTAACAAAAGTTCAATGTACAGTAGAGAATTATTTCCTAGAGTTCTACTTTATGATGGAAATGTGGGCTTTGTGTGTGGTTTGTTGGATTAAATTTAATTATGATGCTGGATGCTGACCCTAGGCATTCTCTAAACTCTTTAGAAAAAAAATTAGTGTTAAAATAAAGGCATAAAAGCAGTAATTATTTGTCCTAAATGCAGATTTGTGTCTGTAACTTTATACTTTATTAGAAGAGATTAGCTTGCCAAGGAGAGAATTTGTGCGATTATTTTATTTTGAATATGCTCTCCTAACCTCAGTGACTATGTGCATAGGAGATGCTGTTAATGAAACAGTAGATAGGACCTTTAATATTTATAATTATTACTTATTATGTAAATTTTGAGCTAATTTAAGAACCATATTAGGATAATTCATCTTAATGGAACCACTTAATAAGTGCATCTTAATTGCCCAGTGGCTAGGTTTATAATTAACATTTAAGCTTTAAAGTTTGTATGATGATTTCTACCTTAATTGTATTTCACATTATGTATAGAAGTACAATAATATTTTAATTTATATTGAAATTTTTTAAAATGTTTACATTTTCATTTAAAAGTTGAAATACTTAAAAATAAGACTAGAAATTTTCGGAAATAATTATTTAACATTAATAAATATGTTAAATAGTGTTTTATTTTTTGGAGGCTATAATATTTGTGACTTTATTGTACATATTGATTTTATTCAATGGGAAAAAAATACAAAAAAGGTAATGCATGCTACTTTAGATAGCTCATGCTTCAAAGGCAAAAAGATCTGAGCTCAGTCTTTTCACCATTAGACTTTAGAATAAACCCTCTCATTATCAGAACTTGCTTCTCACAAATATTAATAATAACAATGAAAAATGTGTAATTCAATTCTTTAAAAATATTTGTCATGCAAACTGGTATGAGAGTTTAATTCTGTCATCCTAATTTAAGTAAATTATTCACTGTTAAGCCATACAAAACAGACAAGTCCAAGATGTAAATTAATGCATAAATGCTCTGAAGAGTAGCTATAATTCTCAGGTTCTATTCCAACAAAGAGTTTACATTTCAAAAGTTAGATTTTAATAATCATCTATTCAAAATACCAACATTTTAAAGATGAAACCAGCTAGTAGTTTCCTGATACATTTCAACAAAACTCAGTAGTAATCAGATGTTCTGTGTTGTGAAAAGTATTTTTTCCTGCATTATATGCTAGTGAATATTTAGAAAATCATTTAGAAAATTATAAAAAGTTCCTTCATAACTTTTATAACTGTTGTTTTATCTCTAACTTTTTGCTTGACAAATGGACTTTTTTGTTTTCTTTTTCCGTTTTTAGATCAGATAGTGCCTTTAAGAGAAGGAGCCTTTGGACAGCCTTCCCTATTCCATCATACCTGATAATTATTGTTGCATTTTAGGTATAGTATAGATTCAACTCAATTTAAACAAGATAACTTAATTCAAATCATACACTTTTTTTTTCAAATTCAGAATATCTCTTTCTATACTAGAAAGTATTCTTTCCTATAATGACATATGATAAAAATTTTAAACAAGAGGAAAGGTGGGCCAAAATCTTTCATGTTCCCTTTATTTTCTTTCAGATGCACTGACAGAATCAGCTTTCACCTATCCTAGGTCCAGCCCACGGTCTCCTGCAATGTTCCTATACCCAGGGGGTAGTTATTACTTAATGACGAAAGGCAGATGACAAATTTTTATTGTAGTCTACAGAGGTTAATATGCTAATATGCTAGGACATGTGAAGTTTTCTAATTATGTTTAATTACATTTTCTAGGGCAGAATTTAGGCCTTAGTTGAAGTTCAATTAGAAGTTTCTTTGTGATTTCAGGGAAACAAAATCCTTTTCTCCCCTTTTTAAAAAATGGAATGCCAGTGAACAAGATTCCTAAACAAAAGGAGGATTATCTGGGGATTAACACATATTATTAATTTTCCTTCAATGTAAGCTTACAATAAAAAAAAAGAATGATGGGCCAAAGATCTTGACCACATCTACTTCATGATATGATATTATCAGTTTCTCCCAAGAAAAACATCATTATTAGTGTGAGGCATGATCTCACCTTTCCACCACCTAAATCTAACAACTTACCATCTGCTTAAGATTTTATTTTTTATTTGGTTTGTTTGTTAATTTGTATATTGTGTGGTTTTTATTTATTATGAATCAGACATCATAAAATACCTGAATTAATATTGGGAAATAGCTAGTGAAGACAGAGGGTTAAAACTGCTGAGAACACAAGAATAAAAAAGAAGAAATAGAAGATTAATTTCAGATATAAAAATCCTAGAGGAGACCATAGCAGGTGGAATCGAGTTAGGGCTAGAAGGTAGAGGAACAGTATAAGTTTTAGAACTTGGCCTCATAAATTTATCTCACGCAATAGATCACATTCTGTATCAATAATAAAATTATAATTTTAAAATGATTAATTATTTAACAAAGGCATATATTTGTTACCATATTATCCATGGAGGTTTTCTGTTTAAGATTCTTTGCTATATTAAAATATAAAATTAGAGAGAAAAATATATCATCACTGTTTTTAATACAAAATAATACATTTCCTATTGTTTTTACATCTGTAAAATGTAAAGAGTATATTCAGAGGCCACAAATATGAAACATTTTACATATGCCTCAAATATATTAGCATTTCTTTTTGTGCCTTTCACACACACACACACACACATATATTAAATTTATATCTTCTCCTTTAAGATTGATGCCATCTAATAGTCTCATCACCCTCCCCATTTCTTTATGTGGCTTGTTGTCTTTTTGAACTTTCCTGTTAACTTGTGGTTAATCCACAAGTGCTAACATTCAAATTATACTTAAAAATTACCATCCAAATACTCAACCTTCTATATATATTGGCAGGGGCGTTATAACCTTCAACTTTCAAATTTTGAGTCTTTCTAATTGTTTCTATTCATCTTTCATTCAGTCATAACCATTGTAGTGAATAATCATACTTACTTGATTGCTAAATTAAAAACTTAAATGAATAGCTGTTTTCATAGATATTAAAATGAAGAGACTAGCAAAGATAATTTGATATAAAACTTTTCATTGGAATGATTTTGTAAAAGTTCTTAGAGAATAATGAATAGATAGAGGTTTTGTGCCTTCATTTACGAAATCTATTAATTTTCTGAGAACTTTTATCATAATAACTTCTTGTTCAAGTTAATAATAGAACATCTCCTGTGATCAATCCATCCTCTTCAGCAGGAGCATTTGCTGTATTTCCCTGATAGAGAGTTTTGTTAAGTATTTTGTAGTCTTAATAGCAATAAATAATGTCATTTAAATGCTGACCTGCCAGCCCAACTGGGCGCAGAGCTGAGCACAGTTTCATTACTAAACTGGGCAGTCCTGCACATACTGCATCAGGCTGCCAATGGATAATAACTATTTAACACAGGATCTTTTGGGGGACACCTCGTGAGGAAACTGTAACATTCCTTCTTGCCAAAATTAGAATGTAAGTTCCTTGCCGTCAAGATTTAGACCAGTTGTGGCAATTGCATGGTATACTTCACACAATTTTAATGGTTATGTCAGTAATTCCATTATTTCAGTAGGTATACAAGCACCTGGATAAGTTGTTGATTGAACATGCACACACACACACACACACACACATGAACATGCACACATATTACATAATTCACATTTTTATTTATAGAATTTTGCAGCTCCCTCTACAGTTGGTGAAATACATTAATGTCTTTCTCTTAATTTCAAAGTCTTTTTAATGTAATGGGATCTTTAATTCCACAGATTTCAGTTAAGGACATTTAGACTTGATGAATTCCTACAAATTTACACATTTCTTAGTCTCAGGAAATACTAGAAGATAATTAAAATTATATTTATTCATTAAAAAAATTTTTGGCATGGTTTTCTTTATATCACATAAGTGATTATTCGACTAATACACTTTCTTGTGTCAGAGACAGTCTCCTGAATTTTCTTTAGAATTGTTAGCTAACTTTTATATACTTTATTAATAAATATGTATCAGTGATACTAAAAAAGACTCAAAAGAATAATACTTTTCTTATATTAGTCTTCTTCAAATTCTTTTTCAATAAACTATTGTATGTTAATTTATCCTGTGGTGGATTGTTGTGAAGGTTTTATGGATTCAATGTATTTTAATTGATTATATTCATTATTCTTTTGATGCTTAAATATTTACAATTTCTTCTTTTTCTATCTTTGTGACTTGAACCTATTAGTATCTCAAAGGTTAATTCCTTTCTGATTCAATGAGATCTCTAGTTTTCACATGTACATTCTTGTTCCCCTATGAAATCAAGAATTTCTCCAAAGATTTCTTGAAAAGGGATATTGAAGAACAGGATATAAGCATAGGTTGATCACAATTCAATGGACAGGTCTAGAGAGTATTTTATAGGTATTTGGGAGGGAGGTGAATTGATAATTTTGATAAAATATTAGCAATTCAAGTCTAATAATAGAGTTCTCTTATTTTTTTCTTTCTATATTTTTCCACCTTCTCTGTTATACTGGATAGTTTACATGCTAATGAAAATGGAATACCCATTTGCTTTATGTAGGAAAAAAATAGCTAGAATAAAACAATTCGATGTTAGTGTGAGTAATGAAACTACTGAGTAAAGCTAAAGATCTTCTGTTCATTTCCTTTGGTTCTTTGACAGTATCTAACTTTATATGCATAGTAAAGTTATTTTTTTATAGATGTTCCTCAACTGTCATTTAGGTGACTAAATGATTGCTTATCTGATGAACACCTTTAATTAATCATTTTTTTCCTTTCCATTTGATGGCACTGTTATTATAATACCTGATATTTATTTTATTTTATTTCATTTCATTCATTCATTCACTTGTTCATGGTACAGGGGATCAAACCCAGAGAGGCACTCTACCACTAACTACATCCTAAACCCTTTTTGTTTTAATTTTGAGACAGGGTTTCACTAAGTTGTCCACCCTACCCTTGAACTTTTGATCCTCTTGTCTCAGCCTCCTGAGTAGAAGGGATCACAGGGATGTGCCACTGTGCCTGGCTATAATGCTTGATATTTCTAGGTCCTAAATTAGTGGCTCTAATACAATGGTTTTCCTTGCTGATTCATCAGAAAGTGAAGGAGAAAGAAGATTCTGAATACTAGTATAGTTGGTTAAGAATTATTAATAATTCTACCTGTACACATTCTAATCATAAAGTTTATGGATATGTTCTACATGTATGATTTCTACATGTTAGTATTTAATATTTAGTAATGTTATGATGTTCTTATTTTCATATTTTAACTAAATTTTTATATTAAAATTCTTTAGTGAATTAGAGCTTTTTAATTCATCTTACTCTGTTTCTGATTTTTAAGATTTGCTTTATTTTTACAATATTCTAAATATATATTGTTTTATGTTGCTGTTATCCGAATACCAGAGTATCCTGTCTTCTGAAGAAATTCCAACAGGAGAGATGTGGAAGTGGAAGACAGTGGTATCAATGATCTTAATCCTATTTAAACCTAGGAAAATGTATTTTCATGCTTAGTTTTTAACAACAACAACAAATTAAAGGTGAAAGAAATTAATTTACAAGTAGGGTATACACTATCCAGACTGGATGTGCAGTAAACTATTTTACTTGTTTAAGTAGTAAGTACAGTGTGTGACATCCACACAACTATGAAAACACTTAACCACACATTTCTCAGAACATATCCTTGGTGTTCAGTAATGCATGACTGTATAATTATTGAACTTGAACAGACTATAAATAGAGGCCAAACGAGTACTGGAGGATACTCAAGGCAGGCCAGGAGCAAGATAATTAAGTACACCAAGGTTTGGAAATGCTGACACACAGGGTCAGGACCTATTTTCACAGAACCTGAACAAAAAGATGATACTCGTCTCTATTAAACCTTTCAAGACATTATCCTAGATCCTCAGAAACACATGGGACAGCAAAAATAAAAGAAGAAACAATGTGTTTTCATAATAATAGATAGTTTGTTTATGTATGGAGTGAAGATGGAATGAGGGCTGACTCAAAGGAAGGAACCAAGGAGAATAGAAGCTACCTTGACAGTCTGGTGGATAAAGGCATTCTCCTTCAACAGAACATGCTCAAATTGTTACCCAAGTACACATGCATACCATGGCTTACAACCAATAGTTCAAAAAAACCTTCTTAAAGAAAACAAATTAATTTATATCCTAAATGTCAGGCAATGTTGAGGATGAAGTGTTGAATCAGGGAACTCACTATTAAATTGTAGTAGTCTACAGCTCAGAAATTGATGCTGTGTGATCACTGATGAAGGCATATTAAACTGCCTGGCATCATAAATCAGGTTTTAAGCTGGAGGTCTCATTCAAGTGCATTTTCTTCTAAATTTAGAGATGGAGATTAACAGTGTGTGAAGAAAAGCAAAGACAAACACTTTTTAATGGGACATACTACAATTCCTGTGTACAATATGAAAAGGTTGCTTTTTACTTTAGGATTCAAGAATGTGATTTCTCTCAAAGAAAACTAAAATTGATATTAAAAAGCTGATTTATTATCTTTATTCAATTAACACCAAGAGAAGCGATATATGTAGGAATTTTAGGAAAAGAAAGAAGCCAGAAATTTTAAATTTACTCTTTAGTATTTTTAATATTCACAAAATGGGATTAGTGGTTTCAAACTTTAATCAAAATTTTTTAATTAACTAAGGTAACTCATTTTTAAAACATTTTCCCAACAATATTGTATGCTAAAAGAAAATGGAAGACTTATAAATTTTAAGGGGAGATAAATTAAAGGCCTCACCTTCCACTGATACCTAATCAAATAAATAATTTAAAATTAAAACATTATAAAATATTTACATAAACAGAAATCCTCAAGTGTGTGTGTGTGTGTGTGTGTGTGTGTATTTATATTTGAGAAAGGACTGAGCCCCAAAAAAGGAAAGAGAGAGAAAGAAAGAGGATCAATTAAATGTTACAGGAGACACTGAGTATAAACTAGAAGATCTGAAACAAACTACAAAATATTAAAAGAGCATCTAATTTAGTCCAGTTGTTTGCCACTAGACCACTTATGATAATAAGCCTCATATTTTAAATTCAATTTAAAATTAACTTTATGTATTATATGGGAAAATTGCATTTGTATTGAGTATGCAAGCTGAGAGCCTTGATTTAAACTTTGAATAGAGGCTAATAGTGAGGACTGGTTTTCAGTTATGACCTTGCTCTTCTTACTGAACTTTCTGATAAGGATTAGTTATTATTGTCACGCACACCAAAGTCCAAAAGTTTTATTAACAATATTTTTCTAAACACTGTTCTTCTACTTCTCTTCCTCTTCATTCCCTCTTTCCTTAGAACTGCAAAAGTAATAAAATATAAGATACAGAACAGTCTTTAAGAAGACCAATTTGCTTTACAAATAAGGGTAAAAGGAAGTAACAGGTAGATATAAATAGCATGGGGCTTGAAGAAAATTTTCAGAAAAATTATAAAGAAAAATAATAAAGTTTTGAGGGTAGCTGTCAGGTGAAGAATTTATGGATAGTTTTATTAAATGAAGTTTACAACTCTTCAGTTTTTCATATATGTATATGTATATCATATATGTATATGAATATCTATAAATATATGTGCACACACATACATATAAATGTATATATTTATCAAATATCCACATGCTTTAAAAATTTTTGAGACCTGGATTTTGTGGAATGGTATAATACAATGATGTAGGTAGGACCATAAGTCAAAAGTAATTAAATAAATAAATAAGAAGGCTGAGATTTCTCTGGTTTAGTCAAACTTACTTGATTTTCCCATGCCAGACTATATTTTTTCACACTAAATTCTTTTTGGCTGTTGTGGAAACTTTTTGTGAAAATATTTGTGGAAATTTTTGTACAAAGTCTTTTGAATTTTTTTTTCAAAAATAGAGATCCTTTTAGGGTTTTTAGAGATCATCTCTATGGACAAGCCCCACATCCTGGTATTACCTATAAAATAGTGACTTTGTTTTCATTAACAATTCTGTGGTTCAGATCTTAAAGTCTCCATGATATTATTTACAAGGATAATACACACATTTAGACCTGTTCATCAATAGCCAAAATTCACATTTTCTTTACAATACACTAATTTTACATAATTAAGTCATTACTTTATGAGAAAAAAAGGACTTACCTTTTTTCTATTTTAGAATATTTATATTTTTGGATTTTTTTGTACTTTTGACAATATAGATGACAATAACATATTGAGAAATGTTTTTTAGATTTTTACAATTTTCCTAGATACATTACAAAATGCAAATTTTGATTCTGTATGTCTAGGGTGAGTTCTTGTATACTGAATTTCTATCAGGCTCCTAAGTGACATCAATAGGTTTTACCAACAAAGACTAGAGAATAATAGGAAAGGATAGAAGGA
This sequence comes from Marmota marmota marmota, assembly GCF_001458135.2. Lineage (NCBI taxonomy): Eukaryota > Metazoa > Chordata > Mammalia > Rodentia > Sciuridae > Marmota > Marmota marmota. Next base: position 18,652,527 of record NW_025999932.1, read on the forward strand.
ACCTTGGTCTCAAAATATCCACATGGAGCAAAAACTGTTTCACTACCTTCAACCACTTACCTGAGGATTGTTAAGTGAAAGAGAAATCAATTCACCTGTCTTTAAACTGATGTCTGTTAATTTTTTTCTTGTTATACCTGCAGGAGTTCACTTTAACTAAAGTACATGGTCTCTATTCTTAAGTTTCCTCACAATCCAAGGTGACAACTGAAGCTCCACTCATGATGTGTATATTCTCTTTGGCAGCAAGAGACACAGAATGCAAAGCTTCTCATTAGGCAGAGCTTAGTCAAATGCACATATTTACCTGAAAGAGTGACTGAAATTTTTAATTTTGACTCTGGTTAATTATATTTCTATTATAAGTTAAGTAACCACAGAATTTATTTCAGAATCAATGCATAGTTTTATCAAGAAACAATGCTCTCTTAAGGATTATCCTAGAACACAGTTCTGCTCAGGCATAGTACAATATATGCACATTATTCTTATAGTTAGAAAATGATTGATGTAAACAAAAAAACTTGCCATTGATGCCATATAATGCTTTCCAAAAATCATGCAGAGGAAAGTGTTAAAGAAACAAATCACACACCTGAATGCAGCTTTCTTTAAAATTTGGCTTACTTTCCAGAGAATTTTATTATAATTTTTTTATTTACAAAATAACTTCATGAATGAGAAAATTATTTTGAATGGTCTGATTAAGCATATACAAGGTGGACAGAAAAATTATGCTTTTTTAATACCTGAGAAATGGTATTATAAAGAGCTGTACTTTATACTTTATACTTCCAGGAAAAGCTCCTCAGTATAGTTGAGAAACATTACTGAATTTCTGCCAGAGTCTCAAAGTTTGATATATGTAAAGGCTGATTGTGTGCTAAAAGCAAAGCCCAGGAGATCATTGGCATTCTGAGAAAGTAGTTCCCTGCTTGCTGAGTTGAGAGGCCCAGATATTTAGGAATTTTGGGAGGCTTCAAGGAGCTATCAAGAGTAAAATGTGAATACCTACCTCTAAGAAAGCTTGGAAATTGATGTCATCTTTATATGGCTGAAGATTTTGGTTCAAGGGACTTTGACCAAAGGGCTTTGAATTCACAAATATGCCAGCTTGAATACTTCCAGGTCAAGCCAATGCTGAGTGAAAAATCCATTTTTAACATAACTTGACAGAATGTAACCATTCTCCAGTTTTTCCCTAATTATTGTATTGATCAGACACCTAGAGAAAAACTACCTCCTTCCTCTACTGGGAATAACATAATGTGGAATCAAGTTTGCTCATAGTTATAATACAGACCTTCATAGGAAGCAAGAGAGTAAAGCAAATGCAATTGCTAAATTCTTTAAAGGCACCCTCTCTGGGGTTTCGGATTATAGATAACTCTCATTCAGGCTTCTTAATGCTGACTGAGAAGAAAATCTGAGTAAGCCAGAAAGCGAGAATCAATTTAAGCTCCTAAGATTGTGGTTCCTGCAAAGCAAAAAACAGAAATGTGATAAGAAATCATTTCTCATATCATAGAAGGTTAAGAGCTTAAAAGAAAAAATACTACCAATAGCCATTGTTCCTAAGAGGTAAGCCTTTCCTCTGCTTTTACTGAATGACTATTTCAATTTTGGTCTATGCCTTCAGCATTTTCTAATCCCTCCAAAATAAAGGCAAGACATAGTGGAGCCGAAGATGGAGGCAAAGACGGAAGGAATTTGAACAATTATTATAAGTGTTTCATTATACATGATCATCAGGGTGAAAGGATTCTAGACCAAGATGACACTTTCTATCATAAAGTGGTGTGCCTTTTCACCTTGTTTAAAAAACCTATTTAGAAGTGGTTTATGGGAGAATTTCTTGAAGGGGAAAAGACTTAAGAGTCAGGCTCAGTAAAAGTAAACACCATTTCCATACTTTGGCCAGATCCAAGAGCCTTTTGGGGAGACACAGAATAGAACAGCTTCTAACTAATATGCCCATACTAGATACATATGTACCTTATTCACGTGTTATATCTGCCATCCTTGGAATTAGGTAACCAACAAATAGAATCAGAAGTTATTTGCATCTTTAATTTTTTAGTGCAAAGATAAATAAGAAACTCAAAGCCAGGAATTACATTTTTCTTGTCTGTGGAAAAGATACAGCTTGGGTTTAGAATATGCATCCAATGATAAAATTCAAAAGGTTTGTGGCATTTTTGGAAAAATTGATTTGAGTTCATAGTTGGAAGTATAAAGTATAAGAATATATTATTTTTTTATAATTAATAGCATGATTTCTCTATCCTGCAGTTCTCACGAAGGCTTTCAATAAGTGAAAGAAAATGAAAGTAGATAATTGGGTATAAAAATTCAGATTTGGATTGTTACAACTGATTTTAAGTTGCCCTGCCCAACTTGCTAGGAAAGCAGTGATACTTAGTACTGGTCTAGTATAAATGTTTGCCTCCCCCAACATTCAGGTGTTGAAATCTTAATATCTGGGTTGCTTCCTGGGCACACAATGTCTACATTCAGGGTAAGCTCTTGAACTGATAAAAATTGGCTAGGATTAAGTGATATTACCACTACAGAGAATTAAAACACATGTTGAATTTTTGCATAGGATTATCCTCTAATGGGTAAATCACTAAAACACCTACCGCGAAGACACAGTTTCTAAGAGTCATCCTTAGAAAAATGTAGAAATAGCAGACAGTTACAAGAAGTCATGCATGCCCTGGGTAACTAAACTTTTGGAAATAAATAGAAAGGAGACCTATATTTTCCTAAGAGGTTTGAGAGAATTGCATCATCAATTTAACATTAAAAGAAATAAAATGTGAGTCCAATCTATCTGACATCAGGTAGCATAAGAAGTCAAACCTAAATTATTAAGTTTGACTCATGTCAAACAAACACCAGCTTCCCTATTTGCTATTTAGAAGTTCTTGGAATTAGAAAATCTGAACAACTTGTCCTTGGAACCCTAGAGCTAAAATACAGAAATAATGTAGTGGTTTTTAGCCATTGCTCTTTATACCAAGGCTTAACTAATTGGGAACAAAATGTCAGAGCAGTTGCTTATTTGCATAGGAAAATAGAGAATGCACATCACAGTTTTAAATACTCCCAATGCCACCAAACAAAACAAAACAAACAAACAAACAAACAAACAAAAAACGATATCACTGACATTTCAACTCTTTCTTTGAAAATTTCAAAGAAAAAAAGGAGTAAATAAAATAATAAAGCCTCTTCACAGCTTGTTGACCTCTTCTTGTGAATGTGTTCAAGAGATGTAGTGAAGCTCTGAGGACATTATAAGAGAACATTGTAGGAACCAAGCAGTAGAAGATGTTGGGCTGAACAAGCTTCAGAGCCCTTAGCTAGGAGAATGCTTGGAAACACCTCATGATTGAGAACTTAGAGAGTGTGCTAGTGTTTTGAATAACTTCAGGGAATAAATCATAGAACAGTAATCAAACACTATCTTAGGATATGTTTGATTTTCATTACTTAAAGTTTTTATCATTTTTATTCAAAAATTATCTAGGATTCTTTTCTTGAAAATGCTGATTTTTTTTCCCCAATACTTAATGAATTTTCCCATCTGGAAGTAATTGCAGAGAACAAATATATATGTGTATGTATAGATATAAAAATATACACATATACCAAGCTCTATCTTGCAAGCTCTATAAATCATAGCATTCTAAAATGTTTAGAAAATGATGTACTTGAGAGTTATTTTATTTCAAGAATATGTTATTATACATATGATTTCCTATTTAACATTAAAATGGAAAAACTTACAAAAATCAAAAATATTACTCTATTTAAGCATCTGACACCACAGAACAATGTTTCAAATTAAAAAATAAATGGTTAATTTGTTTGATAAATAATTAAAGTTATATGTCTTATTACTAAATATTTATACAATTGTGGCAGAAGTTTGTTTTTAATTTTCCTCTAGGAAAGTGATCCTATTTCATGTTAAACCTGTGAATAAAAAGCACAGCAAAGCAAGTAACACCTGACAAGTTTGAAGCTTCTGAACTAGATCATTAATAGTCAAATTCTAAAATAAAGGACGTGATGGGTGAATGATAAATTTTTAATCCAAGCTGATCATTGTCTTTAAAATTGTGTGATCTGACATCATCAAGAACTATCATCCAAGAAGAAAGGAGTGTACATCACATAACAGTGTGACCTCTATGTCTGCTTGCAATTGTGTAAGAGTCCTGCTTCACTCTGATTTTTTGACTTACCTCCCAGGAACACTCTTTTAGCTTTCAAAGTTGAGACATTTTCTCAACTATTAAAAATTTGCATTAAAAACGAAACAGACAAAATTATGTCAGAAAGAGAACAAAAATGTGATCTCCAAATAATAGATCTCATTTGGAGACTTCTAGAATAAGTTGAGAGATATCCTCTCCCATTCAGTGGAGAAAAATCTTTTTTATTCTTGCAACCCATTTTCATCCAAAAAAGATGAAAATTTACAGTGTAAAGTGAACATACCTTACTAGAAACAGTTGTAGGGTATTGTCTGAATAAGGTGAAGAAGAAAATAACTCTCCAGAATAATTGTAGAAATCTTTGTTGAGGTGATGGAAATTATTTTAGTAGAATTTCCTTCCAATTTGAATGATTTCATGTACACAAGCAACAGTTTCAAAAAAAAAAGCATTTTGAATCAATATGAAGTTAATGCAAAGCAAACAATTGCCACAAAAAAATAGGTAGCTATTGAATAAGTACATACCACTTGTTTGTGATGGAATGAAAACACAGACCTTGAAAGAAGTCCTTTGTTTTTTCTGCTACAGGATGAAGTACTATTGACCTAGAATCCTAAATATCCGGCCAAAAGTGTAGATTGTAGAATTTTTATCTACCTAATTGCTAAGAAATAAAAACTTGGTAGCATATGTATTACAACTCAAATGTTTATCTGCTTCTCTTCATTGCATGCATTTATAGGTGATCTTTACCTAATATTGAAAGGACTGCTAAGGGCGTCATTCATTTTAGTTACACAGACCACTACTCATTGCAAAGCACATGTAAGGTGTTCTTGAAATAATAAGGATGTTAATTTACTGGATCTTGTTAATTTACTGTATCTGCTAATAAGCAACTTAATTTTTTCCAGCTTACCCTTGTATAGGTGATTTTCTGTTTCAGAATGATAGAAATACAAATCTGTTTCTCATAAACAACAAAGTTCTTTGTCTTTCTCAGGTCATTTGAAATTTACTTAAGTAGGGGAAAAAATGACCCAGATTTTCTGGAACCAGACATACATATTCAACAATGCTGTCTGTACACAGACACCACCCTATGAAAACAAACCAGAAAATTTCTCTCTACTTTCCTTGTAAATTGAGATGACTTTTTCAAACATTGATCATGAATTCATCTTGTTTTTTCCCTAGAAAATAGGGTGACACTTCAGGATATTTAGTAATATTTAAGAGTGGGGTACAGAACAGTGACAACATGACCACAGAGGAACTGCAGGAGCAGCCTTTTATACAACCAAGTGGCATGTTTTTTAGAAAAATAAGAAAAAAGAAAAGCAATTTTAACTTTTTAAGTCATTTTGAGAAAGAAAATAGATTAAAGATCATGATTACTTATATGCTGACTACCCTAAATTGCTAAAATATAGCCGGGTCATTTACACAAAAGATCATGCTTTTGGCAGTGATATCAAGTAACTAACCGAAATATATATTATGTTATGCAGAAGATGGTACTGAGTAGCATCTCCTTATTTTAATTGATTTTTCTATTATTTTTCTACTTTTTCAAATAATATTTTTTCATAAAATTCATGCAATCTTGTTATGTTTAAGTCCAAATACTTTTAAAACAATACCTATAGTTATTTTAATATTTACATACCACTGACCAGTGTTATGTAGAGACTCATTTGAGTTTTATATGCCATTTGAAAAATCAAACAAAATTGCTTTCTTTATTGATTGGATTCTTTGGGGTTTTCCATGTTGACAGGCATTCAGAGCAGCATAGGAAAGTTTTTTTGTCTTTTTAATTATGTTTTGATTTTCCTATTCCATTGTCTACAGTGAAGGAGTGTGTAACACATTGTCTGACACCTGACGTTAGGGGATTACTTTCAAATTTTAATCATTAATATTGTGAATATTAATTTTATAAATGCAACTCAGCTGCTTAAGAATTTACCTTCTATTCCTATTATGTGTTCTATCATGTTAATAGAATGTTTTAAAACTATAAATTTTTAACTCTGTTAAACACACTTTCTATATAGACTGATGTTAAATAGTTTCAATTTATGTAAAAAAGTGATAAAAATAAGAAATTTGTGTGACTATATATATGTTTGTGCATGTGCACATGTGTGTGTGTTTGTGTTTGTGTGTGTGTGTGTGTGTGTTATTGTGATGAAACTGAGGGTCTAGGGAAGTGCTCTATCATTAAGCTCCATCCATCCCCAGCCCAGATCTGTTCTTTTCCTTTCAGTAAAGCCACTTAGCACACAGATGGCCTGCAGCCCTCCAGCCCAGCTGTTAACACCTCTCCCACCCTTCTTACAGTCTGCGCTCTCTTTCTCACACTGCTGGTAGTATTAAAGCAAAATTACCTCTGCTTTTTCAACTTGTCTGCTGTAGATTTTCCTCTAGCACACTCTCCAAGGTTCACATTAGATAAATGTTGAATGCACTGCAGTTATTTACATGAAATGAAAAAGACAATTATCCTAAGCATGGTAAAGTTACACTTGTATTATATCTTTTCATAAAAATGAATTTCAATATAATAAAAGAATCATTTTGGATTTAGGTTATATTAATTCAAGCACTGAAGTGAAAAGAATGTAAACTGTTATAGAACTTGCCAAAGAGGGAAAAGTAATCTTTCCAAAATATCTTTTGAAAAAATATAGTGTAAATAAATAAGCATGGATTTAATAAGAGTAATAATGCTAATAAATGACTACAGTATAACTCAGAAATCTTATAAGACAACCACTGGAGAAGTACTCAACTAACTCAGAAGGTCTGAAAAAGGACAAAATAAATCATAGCTGGGATGTTATAGTTGGTTCCTAAGGAGCTGGCTTTGAGGTTAACTGAAGACAGTGTAATTATTTTCTTGATTTATCCAAGTGCATCTTTTTGCTTATTTACTCAGATGAGTGAAATTATAGACCCAAGATAAAATAGACCCAAGTATAGGATAAAACCAAATCAAAGTAGGATTATGGTCCATCAAACACCTTACAGGGACACAGTGAAATGATGGAATAAATTCTAGCCAAATTGGAATCTCATGTAGATATTTTTAAACATATATCTTTTTACCTAACTAATTATAATTACATACCCAAGGCTATAATTTTGACACTGGCAATTTTGTTGAAGACACATTTTTTTTTCATTTATTCATGATTATTTGGTGGAAAACAAACATCAGATCATTAGATAATGAGATTCTGGAGGTGAGTGTCCTGGTAAGACAAAGAAAATAAGACCCTCAGTTCTAGGAGAGGCAGCCTAGGGGCACAGTCTGTTCTCGTTAGGGTGGGGTTTTCGCTCTCATTCAAAAGACAGTGGATGTCTCTTATTCCTATAAAGCTGACAATTAGAGGCAGAGCCTTTCCTCTTCTTCCCAGCATAGAAAAAGGTAAGCACTCTGATTCTGATGGGGAAAAGGAGTAAGTGCTACTGCTTCTATTTAGGTGCTGAAATTAATAATTTCTGGGTCTCTATTTGCTTCCTAAAACTCCCATAACAAAGCACCAAAAATTGGGTGGCTTAAAACAACTGAAATGTATTCTTTCTGAGTTCTGGAGATTTAAAGTCAGAAATCAAGGTGCCTCGGGCACAAGCTTGATTGATCCAAGTAGCATCTTTTTTGCTTAGATGGAACCTTAGTTGGAGGGTTCTTCTTTGCCTCTCAGGTGTCTGATAACGCCACAAACTCTTCCTCTGTTTTCAGAGGAACTTCTCACTGCTTCTCTCCATTATCTCCCTTATCTGCATGTCCTCTCACCAATGGCCTCATCTTGATTATATCTGCAAAGACCCTATTTTCAAATAAGGACACATTCACAGACATCTGGGGTAGGACTTCAACTTATCATCACTTCAACCAATAGTTCGCCTTTCTCTCTCCCTTCCTGCTTCTCTTCTTCTCTCCCTATCTCATTCTCTTTCTTCTCTGTTCTTTCATGTTCCATCTGGGATCGATTTTTCAATGCTGCCTTAATTATTCTTGGCTGAAAATTTAGTAAATTTTAAATTAATAAAAATTCAGTAGAAATATCTAAGTAATGAATTAATTTATAATGGTGATGCTTAGGCAAATAAGCCTATAGCCCATGTGTTACTTAGAAACTGACAAGATACTAACAGATGTTACTGATGTTTTCTTCTCCTTTGACAATTTATTTTAAATATTCTTTGTCTTTCACTTCATCTCAGGTTATGAAAAGTCACCTCATCTCATTTATTTTTGCTTACCTGTCATTGTTTCTCTGTAAAATCTTTTGGCTAGGCAAACCACAATGCTAAAGATACTAAAAGTTTGTTCCATTCTTAATGCAAAAATGGAAAAAGAAATTCCATTCTGATTCCTTTTAACAACAATATTATCTCACTCCTTTTCACTAATTTTCTCACAAATGCTTTCAAAGAAATTTAAATATTTCAATTACCACCTAATCACCTTTTTAAAAAATCCTAATTCGGTGAAATCCAAACTCCTTCTCCTGTCTAACTCTCACCTCAACTCCAGGGTCAGTTTCATAAGACAGGCCCCATCTTTTTCTGAGTATTTCACCTTCAAAATATTACCTAAATATCTAACTCTTTTTTTTCATGTATAAGTGATCATAACACTTTCTTCAAATGGGGTTTATTGGGTTAAGTCATATACATCCTTTGTTATACAGTACAATTGTGGCAACATTTTGCAGCTCACTCCAAGTTGTTATTTTCACAATAGTAAAAATTAATATATAAACTTTAATATTCGATTAAGTGAAATTCAGTTATTGGAAAATATACCTTTTACCCTGACTCATAACTTTCTAAGACTGTCACTAGACTCAGTCCTTTAGGCAAAAATATGTTCCACTTTGAAATTCATATTATTTGATTATATCCCCTGGATTTGCTAGGGTGACCTATTATATTTAGATCACTTGTTATAGGATTTTTTTTTCGTTTGTGTGTGTGTGTGTTTGTGTGTGGTGCACTGTACCACCCAAGGCCTTGTGCATGGTGGGCAAGCACTCTACAACTGAGCTACATCCCCGGCCCCACGATGTTCTTTTATCCAAACTCTTTCTGGAATTTCTGACACCTGAAGAATGCAAAAGGCTGCTACAAGCTTTTGTGTAGGTTCCACTCTAGAACAGCATGTCAAATTATCAAGGCCATCCACCTCAGCAAGCCCTTACATTGTATCTCAGGATCAAATTAGAGACCCCCACACTACAACTGCATTCCTCATTTGCCAGGTCTCGCCTTACATCTTTTATGTTTTAACAGTTCTTATATGTTTCTCGAATATTTCTCTATCAACTTTACTGAATATTTTTGGTCTTGATTTGCTTGTTCACTTGCTTTTAAATAATGCATTTAATATGCTGAGTTTGAGTTTTGAGCAGTTTGTAAACACGCTAGTCAGCTTCCATTTTTATTCATTACAGGAGTCATTTAAACCTTTATTACACCTCTCCCTTTTTTCAACATTCTTTGAACAGATGACCTTACCTCCTACTGTGAGATAATCAAGACCATCAGTTATAAATTGCTTTAACTACCTGCTTTCCTTGCCAATACATTTATAGATCCTCACTGCAGCTCTCCTCTTTGCCTTCAGATTAGGTGAAATGAATGTATTTTTTCTAAGCCACACTTGACTGTTATGCCTTTGCTCATGGCCCTGGCTCCCTTAGCCTGAATTTATGGGCTATCTGTTGGGTTGCTATAACAAAACACCATAGACTTGTTGTCTGAAATGACAGACATTTATCATTTTGTTTTCAAAATTCTGGGGTCCTGGGAGATCCAAGATCAAAATTCACACAGATTCAGATCAAAATTCAGATGTATTCAGTTTATTGTAAAAGCACTTGTTGACCCCCCCTTCCCTGTGTTTCCCATGGCAAAGAGAAATAAAGCTCTGGTCATTTTCCTTAGTTAGAAAGACAATGACCCCATCATGACTCATCTCATAACCACATTTATATCTAGATACTTCCCAAAGACCCTACTTCCAAATAGAGTACCATCACATTGGGACTTAAGCATTGATGCTCATATTTTGTGGGGATATAAATATTCAGTCCATAGCAATGATATCAACTCTTTCTCTGCTGAATTTTTATCATCAATAATAATATTTATATTTATTTTCAATTTGAAAACTAAACACATTAAGAAAACCACCAAACATTTCATTGAGAATTAAATTCTAGACAACCCTGAAGCCCTCTGTTAACTTTATAAGTAAAGTTTCTAGAAATCATGCTTTATCCTCACCAACTTTGCTTTCTCCCTCTTTGTATATTCCTCCATCTGTCTTCAACATTTATTTCACTCTGAAATTGCTCTTACATAGTCCAACAGGCCAGATGGTTCTGAGAACATATACTATGAGCTGGTGATGCTGAGAAAAATATAACTGACACTTTTTACATTTTTTTTTAAAAGTGTGAAGATTATCAGAATCAGAAACATTGTACACAATCACTTTCAATTTCACAGATAAGATCCGACAAAATTTAGTCTTTGTGAGTCAACCTCATGTATCCAAAGTCCATCCTATATTGTTTTCAAGTGTTTCTTATGCCTGGATATATGGTTGAAAACTTATTTGTTTTATTTCAATGCAAGACAGTTAAGACATAACTATAATACAGCATCAGATGGAATAACTATCAAAAATATAAAAAGGCCATATTTCCTTGGTCTGAAGTCTTAAGAAACTGCAACATAAGCAAGCTGATTCTATAAACCATGCTGGAACCACACCAAGGAGCACATGGATACAGATCTGATATAATGTAGAGCTATGTTGGTGTGCAGGTATACTAGTGAAGTTTGTGTTGTTGTGGCCAAAATACAAAACAAACAACTTGAAGAAGGAAGGCTTTATTTTGGCTTATGGTTTCAGAGGTTTTATTCCATGTGAATCAAGGGATGTTTTACCATTGAGCTACATCTCCAGCCTCCCACTCGCTTTGGAGCAGGGTCTCCCTAAGTTGCCGAAGCTGGTTTCAAACTCGCAATTCTCCTGCTTTCGCCTCCTCAGTCACTGAGATTACAGATGTGTACCACCATGCCAAGCCAGTACTATATTTCTTGAAGAAAATTTATTAATAAATATCACACAACTTACTATTTGCTTTGGACTTAATAGGATAATAGTATTAATTGTTTATAATTATGGAAAATACAAAATATTCTAAAATCTGTCATTAGGTGATATGCTAAGTAAATACACATATATACAGTGACATACTTGGAGGTAGTGAAAAAATCATGTAGTAATTAGAAAGTTGCCACCTTATAAAAATATATAGATGATGCTAAGTTACATATTAGAGTATGGTATGTGTATGTATTATATGATTCCAATTTTATAAATCTAATATATCTCAATCTGTACATACAAAGAAGAGTCTTAAATAATTTGAAATTATTGATCTCATTTAATTTTTAGTGATGATATTATAAATGAATTTTTGCTTTTTGTATAGCTATTTATTATAATTTTAAAATAAAAAGCTATATATTAATATAAGGTAATTATATGAGGAAATTATAGATTGGTAACTACTATTCAGCCTCCTATACATACCTAAGCAAATGGGTGAAGACATTAATTAAGGAGTCGATTCTGCATATGACAGTGTGTCACCAGAGTATAAAAGTTCCTACTCCATTTCACAAGTGGTGATATATATTATATTCAGTATTGTAAAAGATTTTCAGTTCAATATTATCAAACATTGCAATTAGCCCCATGGCTTAGAAGTCTGGGTCTAGAATTCTAGGCATTAAGTTGCAGTCTGATTCTATCACTCATGTAATTACTCAGGGGGTTATACAAATGCTAGTAGCCCAATAGGGCCTTTACCAGAATTTCAAACTGTTCTGAATACATATTCTTTATAATTGTTTATGTAGAGAAAGTCCTAGTATACTCAACCTTTACCTTTAGTTCAAACAAATAGGCTGTTCTTCCATAAATTCTCAGCTCTAGTGTCTAATATTTTATTCAATTTGAGAATGAATCACTGGCTACTTCTTCTCTAGTAATAACATTTATTACCAGAGTGTACATAATATTCTATTTACAAAGTTAAGAAATTACTTACTGTACTTCAAACATGATGAAGGCCTATATTTAGTTCTTCACATGAACAATGAATATGAGAAGAGAACATTGTTATTGGAAAAATATTTAGTGAATTTTTATCCAAGTTCCTTGTTTTTAAAACTTAATTGAAAATAAATTAACTTAATAAATTAACTTCAGTACATATGTCCATTTAAAGCAATTCAGGCATCTCAATTTTTGCTCTCAGAATCTGCTCATGTTTTCTTTTTCTTATGTAAGAGTTTGATGAATTTGTTGTTGACATATTATACAAATTTTTGTGTTTCATCATCTACACATAATTTTTAAAATATATAATTATTACATTTAAATATTATCTTTAACTCCAGAGTTCATGTAGGATCATCAAATTCCAATTCTATCAGAATTAAATGAAACTCTCTTAAGATAATTATTAGCTTTTGAAAACTAAGGAATATTTTCATTCATAGAACTCATCAATTATCATTATATATTCTCCAGGATATTCATTATTTATTAGGAAAAAATCGTGGCAGGAGCTCATTGTATTTTGTTTACCTTTATTCAGTTTTCACATTTTTCTTTATATATCTCCTTGTTTAACAGATGTGCCTGAATACCATTTTCTATAGGACAAATACACAAATACATATCTTCTCTTCAATTATAAATTATTTTAACGCCTTTCAAAAATGTCTATTTAGTCCATATATTCTGCCTACAGAGCTTGTTTCCTATTACATAGTATCTATTATTTATTATTTATTGCTTTAATTTGGTCATGATGAAAAAAAGAAGAAAGCCTACACTTAAATGTGTAATTTGCTAAAAGTAAGCACAGCCCTTTGTATACATTAAAATATGATATTGTCAAACTTTCTTGCATATTTACCTTCAGGGCTTCACATAAATTAATTTAATGGAACTACTTCTATTGTCTACTGTTATAATATACATATCTCTAATGCAGAACTGGGAACATGTGCATTAGGTAGATTCTGAGAAAGAAAAATTAAATTAAGAACATATCCTCCTATGTATAAATTTATGAAGTTTATAATTTTATATTTGGCTGATTTAATTTCATAAAACTAATTTATCAATTTAAAAATACAATATATGACTATGTCCAGTTGCTTCATATTTACCATAAATTAAGATACTCATTGAGCATTTTAATGAGTTAAAATATTCATTAGGTATGTTGATAGTTGACTTGATAAAATAATAGTTGATGAATCAGCCACAACCAATCAAGTTTGAACAATATTTAGATAATAATATTTGTAATCTCAATATAATGTGGAAATGCTAGGAATGCAGTGAAAAAATTGTGAAGGTATAATTCTGATGTTCTAATAGTCTTTGTAGCTATAGTTGGGGTAGATTCATTGCCAGTGGATAATAAATTAATTTTAGTACTTATGTCCATTTAAAGTAATTCAAACATCTCAATCTTTTGTTCTTAGAATCTGCTCATGTTTTATTTTCTGTTTAACTATCATTGTGAGAGTCTTTGGAATAACAACCCCCCATCCAAGCTATTATGAACTTAAGCAGTAGAGTTATTCCTAAAGATAGAAGGCTTATAGATCAAAAGCTAAAGAAAATAGAGAGGGATTGAATTAAAGTAGAGGGGAGATTGTTGAATAGGTTTTGCTTCGTTTATACCACATTTTCTTTAGGATGGATATTACAGTATAAGAAGGAAAATTCATGGAAGTGTATATTTTCCAGTGTCAAGATATTAACTTATTCAATTTAAATAAAGATTTTTTTCTAATTTAAAGAATAAATTACTATATTGTGCAATCAATATTATCATGATTATTTTGTCATTTTATTGGATTCTTTACTCTAATATTAATAGTATGATTATAATGTCGACTGATCCAAATTCTGAAAAATTCAAGAAATTTTCTCTTATTGTTGTTGTTGTTGTTCTGGAGATTTAACCCAGAAATGCTTTACCACTAGGTTACATTCCCATCTTTTTTTCTTTTACTTCTTTTTTTTGAATGGTCTCACTAAGTTGCTTAATGCCTGCCTCACAAAGTTTCTAAGGCTGGCCTTGAACTTGCTATCCTCCTGTCTCAGCCTCCTGAGCCACTGGGATTATGGGGAAAAATTATCAGACTTTAAGCAGAAAAATAAACTTAAGAACTAAGAAAAACAGATTTTCTTAAAGGTAAAATACTTATTTAAGATTTCAATGGCCAATCATTCTAAGAGAACTATAGCTATAGAATGCTATCAAGTTCACCAAACAACTTAAGATCCTCTTTTACATTTGAAACTTCCAGTTAAACTCCAGGATGATACTTAAGTTTGAAAGTTAAGACTAGACAGATTCATAGAACAGAGCATGAATGAATTTAAATACAATGCTAATTTAGGATTGAAATAAAATAATTGCAAAGATCTAACACTTTACAGTGTCTTCAAGTGTATCATTTGTACAGAAAGACTTGCAAACTGTTCTGTTTTAACAACTTGTCTTGTTTCTAAAATTAATTGCCTTCAGCTATATTAACAACGCAGCATGATCAAGTAACCTGAAAGCTTTGAACAGATCAATAATAAAGGAATCCTAATTTATTCTTTGTTCATCACCATCACCACAAGATTAATAAGTTTCAATAGGGCCAACTGAATGAAATCTTTAGCTTTGTATTACCATTAAAATATCATTCAAATAGAAAGTACAACACAGCTTCTTAGAGTTGTGAAGCCAATAAGGCAAAACAACACAGGAAACAGTAGAGAGAGGAAGCATTTAAGCATTTCTTTTGCACATATTATAAAATGTTATACTTCATAAGAAAGTGAACTGTCTTTTGCATGTACAAGACTCAAGAAAGAAAAATAAAACAACGAGATGACTAACTTGATGGTCAAAGAGATATTTTGTTGTACAAAGAGCCATCCTGGATTAGTTCATTTTGTCACTTCCCTGTGGAGTTCCTTTTGTCTGTGCTAACAAGGACTAGAGTGATATCAAAACATAAAAACCAGAAACTGATGATGCAAATACTATATTAAGATAACTATTTAATTAAACCTACGCAAAGCATTTGATAGACTTGCATAGACATATACCTGCAAGTGCATGAAAATCTGTATAAATAAGACATTTTTATGGATGAATCATGACCGAGGTATATCTAACTTTGCTTAAAAGGGGGTTCTCTCAACTTGACTAAATAATATCTGCAATATTTTGTGGGAGGCCAAGCTTATGGGTGACTGAGTTATACTCCCTAGCTGGGTGCTGAGGTGCTCAGTCACAGAAATGGGTGTGTCTTGCTACAGCCCCATGGGTGAAGCTATGCTCACCTGTTCCTTTGTAATTAACCCCTTGCCCTGTTTAGTATAGAATCTTCCATGGAAGTGCCTTGTATGTGTCCCCTCCTCTTACTGTGCCCTTGGGTGTGGCCTACCCAGGTGTCAGTCAACCTGCTGACAGTGGACATCATGAAGATAGACTCAGCCCCCTGAAACCTGACCCCTTGCCTCATTTGAATAGCTTCTCCTCAATAAAAGGGGTCAGCGTGTGTGTCTGTGAGTGTGTGTGTGTGTGTGTGCGCGCTCTCTCTCTCTCTTTCTGCGGACCCTTAAGGTCAGAGGAGCCTTCACAGCTACCCCAAAGAAAAAGGTATTTGTGTCTCTTGTGTGGTTATTTCGTGCAGCCCAGTTAGCCCAGTTTAACTAGAGTGACTCCTGAGCCTTTTAGTCGCGAGAACAGAAACCTGGCAATATTTTTAGTTATTTGCCACTCTTTATAGTACGATTCTCCCATAATGTGGGCAAAGAACAGAGAAGACAGCAAGCTAGCCACATTGTTTCAGTATGTTCCAAATAGGGCCAAGATCATATACCTGCAAATGTTTGGTTGTTTGAATACAATATATATTTATGCAATCTATATGCATATAAAGATATACACATATAAACATATATAGATGTATTCATATATTATAGAGATGTAATTTTATAACACTATGAGTATAATTCATTTTGTATTATGTAAATTTCCCATTGTCCTTTAGTTTTATAAATTGGAAAACTCACATGATTAGGATGAACAATGATTCTAGCATTACTAAACATACTCTTGCTTTGTTGCTAGAATATTTACAATGTTAATTTGTAAATATTAATAATTTTAAATGCCAAGTTTCCTGATTTGTGAAATGAGCTTTTATTAAACTTATTATTCTGTTCTTTGGTTTAGAATGAAAGGATTCTAAAAATAATACACTCAAAAAGCATTTAACTATAAGAACGTAGAATTAGAATTTGAGGTCCCATGTTTCAAAAACCATAAGTGGCAGTTATGATTTATGTCTAATATAACTTAGCTCCCTTACATTTGTTAAAATTATTTTTATATAATTTAATTGATTAAATGCTAAATTTATATAATTTACAAAGCTATTGCTAATCCAAATATCCCTATATAATTACTCATAAATTATTAAAAACCTGTCCATGAATAAAATTAACGATACAAAATTGAATTTATGTTTTAGAGTTAAATTATTCACTAGAGATATTGATACAAAATATAAATAGATAGATCTATATACAAATTTTGAGATTTTATCTGGGGTCAACATAGATATATATACAGACCTATTTTGGGTCTAGGTTAAAAATCTCAAATGTAAAAAGGAAATTTCTGGGAGGTTTGGTGAAAACTGATAATTGATCACTTTATAATATGCTAAAAATATAATAAATCATTATCTTAAGGACATTATTAAAGACAAATTCTCCTTAAAATATTTTGAATTTCTATATTTCATTTACTTATAAAACATAAGACACTTTATTATGAATACTTGAAACTGCCACCATTGTGCCATTAAATGACTTTAAAACATCAATGCTAGGTAAGATAATGGAAACAGGAAAGGTCAGCTTTGACATTTTGCCTTCTCCCTTCACAACAGGTGATGGCAGAAGACCAGGAGCAAACATGCAGGTGAGATTGTCAGTGAGCAAGTAATGTCTCTCTTTGTGCCAAGACAGGAAACTTTTGTCAATCAAAAATTTGAGTCACTTGAGATAATTCTTTTCCTTCTCTTCCACATGGTTCCTATTGCCTAATGACTCATGTCATACAATGACCATCAAGGTGCTATTTCTAACCTCCTTCATATTTCTCTGTAACCATTTTTTCCATCCATTGTACTATGCTAGGAAACCTACTTCCCTCAAAGACAGGACTAGTGCTGAGGTTTCTAGCACCCATACATGTATTGTTTCTTCAAATCAGTCTGAAAAACTTCCTATTTATTTAATAGTTCTATATGTTACCATTAACAACACAAAATAAAGAAGATAAATTCAATTAAATGATCACTTGACTTATTCTCCATTTTTTAAAAAAGACAAAACTTACTAATACATTCTGTTATTCAATTAGGTCAACTTATGAACAAAACCAATTTTCTACTAACTTAGAAAATAATTCTTTTGGTCTACTAAATATAAATGAGGTGGAGTGGGTAATAATGCTATAAAAACAATGTGGTACATTATAGAAAAGTATGTATTACAAATTACTATAAAATAATTGAGCATCATTTTATACTTAAAACATCCTATTTTGATCTTAATTAGTTGTATTGTAATGTGAATAGACAATGACACAAGAAAAGAATTCAGTGAATTCATCATATCTTTCAGAGTTTGTAATGAAATTAACTTACTAAAAATAAAAATTGAATTAATTAAAAAAAACTTCCAAAGGGCTTATTTAATATGTCATTTATTGGATATTTCTCAATGTATGCCTCACCCCCAAATGCATATAGAGAAGTCTCAATCTATATTGTACTTGTGCTAATGACATCAAAGCTAGCTGTTTGGTGCTAAAATAAGATGCCACTCCAGATTATGGAAAGTCTAACTTAACTAATTCAGGCAGCACTTGGAAATTGGATCATTGAGAGGAGGACTGAATGTGGCACTGCGTAGAATGTAGATGCATTTGTTAGAACCAGTTCTTCTCGAAAAGGAAACAGCAGCTTTTCGGTATGAAAAATAGTTTCTGAAAAGGTAATTTCAGCTTTATGGATACAAACCAGTGATTGTGATGAAAATGAGATAAAATATCAAGGAGAAAAAAGAAAATGGAATGAACAGAAGTTATCCATTTCCTGTAGACCGCTGACCAGTTTCACCAAGTTGATTAGCTTCTGTATCTAGATACTGGTCCTGGCCTCATTTGGGAGACATTGTGACCATTTCAGTTTCTCCTCATTGTTTTCAGGCTATTCCTTAGCCTATCTATCCCCCTCAATCCCCTGTAGCTGTGTTAGGTTTTCACTTCTGTCAACAAAATATCTGAAAAGAACAACTTGGAGGAAAAGTTTATTTTGGCTCACAGTTTCAGAGATTCAGTTCATGTTTGGCCTTCTTCAGTTCATTGCTCTGGGCCCTAGTTGAGACAGGAATATCATGGCCAAAAAGGGTGTGGTGGAAGAGTACTGGTCCACTCATGGCAGCCAGGAAGCAGAGAGACCAACCAGAGATAGAAAGATGAGACTTTCCAGTATATACTCCCAGTGACCCATCTCCTCCAGCCACCAACCAGACTATGTGCCTATAGTTGCCACCCAGTCAGTTCATTCAAACTAGGATGGACTGGTTCAGTTACAGCTCTGGTAATCCAAACATTTGACCTCTGAATGTTCCCGCGTTAACACAAGAGCTTTTCAGGGACACCTCATACCCAAACATAACAGGATTCATTCAGCCAGAGTATATCCATTGAGCATCAAACCACATTTCTAGATGAACATGATTTCAAGTCTATGATTATCAAGTACATTGTTTCTATAATCCCCTTCCCTACTTTATTTCTTTTATATTTTGAATGAAGTCAATTAGTCTCCCCAACCCAAAAGGCCCAAGTGTGTACAGTTAACATTTAAAGTCTTTTACAATGAAATTTTGAATTTGAAAAGAAATTTGAACTTCAAATATATTCTTGTAAAAGTCATTATAACTGACTTATTTTAAAATCTCTGTTTTCTGGCAAGTTGGCACCATCTGCTGCTCCTTTGCTACAATACAGGCAATTTGTTTTTTTGCCTCAGTCTCTACTACTCCCTGTACTTGAATGCTCTACTCATTTTCTTTGTTAGCATTTCCCTAGGGACATTTGATATGCATTCTTGCAATAAGCATTGTTTTTAGTAAAGCTGTAAAGAAACCATTGAGTTAATAGTCAAGAAAAAAGTATTCTATGTTGAATGATCATGGCAGAATCTGCCAGTTGTTCAACACTATCTGTGTTTTCTTTCACAACCGTTAGTCTACATTTCCAGGTCCCTTTGCAGTTAGGGAGTGACATGCATTTAGTTCTGGACACTGCTGTACAGTAAGAAATAATGGAGACTTTCCTAGGTTTGACTCTAAAGACTTCCTGAGCTTTCCAAGTTCGTTTTCTTGTCTAAATGGCAACAATGAAGTGCAAGATTCTGAGGCTTTAAACATGGTATGGCCATGAGATGAAATAACCTGTGTACTTGAATGAAGCAAGGAGCAGACAACATGTTTACTTATGTTGTACTATGGCTTGACTGATGCACAAACTATTTTTGTGTTAAGCCATGAGGACTTGCACCATCTTTGGAAGATATTTTTTGATTTTTCAGATGAGTGAAAGTCTGTTACATGAAAATTATTACTAATACCAATCATCCATTTCCCAGTATATATTTCTAATGCCAATTAAAGTATTTTTAATATTTAATTTTCAATATTCATAAATATGATCTTCTTCACAGTTGAGTTGTGTGCTTAATTAATTGAAATGCTTGGCTCCCTCAATTGATCCTTAATGTCAGACCAGAATATTTTTAACTTATGGAAAGTTCCCAAAATCTCTTACAAAGAAAAAAATAACATCAATTCATCAGTTCTTATTTTTTTCTATTCAAATATGAATATATCAAAGAAAGCCTAAATGTTTGCAGGTACTCTCCTTTTACCTGTGTCTTCCAGTGTCTTTCTTTTATAAATATTTATGCAAAAAAATCATCTTAATAGATTTTTCATACTTTAAGCTTTGTTTTAAATTATCTGCAATGTGCTCAAAGCTTCAAAGATTAGATTTTAGATGTCCATTAACTGAATATTCTGACTAAAATTTCTGACTTTGAATAAATTTCAACTGAAATATAGGATATTGTTTTACAAAATGCCAAATATCACACTGAGATCTTTAGGTTGATTTGTAAAATAGTTTTCCAAGGACAGACATTTCTAAAATGCTATTGATAATGGTCTTCAAAGAGTAAAAGGACATAGTATGCTGGACAATTTTTTGTTGTTTTTTTCAAGAACTAGAGAACTAAAATTTTGCAATTCTGATTCATTCAGTCTGCTAGGGTTGTGTGTATGTGTGGTGTGTGTGTGTGTGTGTGTGTGTGTGTAAATGTTGATAGTTGCAGCTTCTGATTCAATGGATGTAATATGATAATTAATATTAACATTCCAAGTGATGGCTCATGATTAAATTTTGATCAAATAAAATTCTAGTTACTTTTGATTTCATAAACTAGATCAAAAATTCAACCAATATCAGGAATTGACTGCTTTTTATTTGAAATGTCTGATAGCATTGATGTAAACTGGAATTGTTTTATTATCTATGGAGTTCTGATAACAGTCGTATATTGTTTTTTCTTTCATTTTTAAATTAGAGCATTATAGTTATACATAATAGTTGGGTTCATTAGAACAGAATCAAACATACATGGAATTTGATTTACCCTATTTCAGTACTTGGTGCCCCCTGGCTTTCCCTCCCACTTCCCTCAATTTTCCTTCCTCTATTCTATTGATCCTTCTTTCATTCATTTATTTATTTGTTTTTGACATATATTGCTTAAAAGTTTACATTTATTTCTTAGTGGATAAAGAAACAAAGATGAAAATAGAACAAAATACATGTTGGAAAGCTATCTTGGATTGAGTTCACAGGGTGATCTGTAACACATGAATACAGTTATACTTGTTAAAACATGCATTAAAACATGTAGACACACTTCTCATGTTGACTAGCCTTCCACTGATTCTTCTCTAGCAGACTTAACCTCTTAGATTTCTTGTGCTCAGTTGCATTATCAGTGCGGATACATGGCAAAAGTACATCAATATCTTGTGAGATTATATTTTCCACATCAACTTTCATCAACAATAAAATTTCCGAACTAATTTTTCCATGAAGTGTGCACTCTTTCTGAGTTTATTGATGTTGATTTATTAACACTGTAGCCAAACCAAAAAGACAAAAATGTGACCATCCAGTGAACATAGAAATGTAGTTTTGAGCAATAACTCTCAAAAGCAATTAGTATAACAAACATCCATACCAATATGTTCTACTGCAGGACCACTTAGTCTCTACATAGTGCATGTATTTCAAATATAGCCAATAAAAATTGTCAGCATTTCCCATTAACCGTGGTGGCTTTTATTATCTCCTAAGCTTTAGCATGGATGATAGTCCACTAGTTATTGATGAAGTGGTCAGCCAGAATGGCCATGTAGAAGAGCAAACTTAATTTTATTAGAATGTTATTGTTAAAGGTGTCACAGAGTAGTGCAGGAGATTGACATGAATCTCTATGCAAGAAGATTTAATTTGGAGAATAACAAAGAAAATGATTTCAAATTGCACTAAGTAGTTGCAGGCAAGGGTGACCTCTGGTATGTCCAAGGAGCAAAGGAAAAATGTTTGGGGTTTAATAGGGAAGATGAAAAGCTAGTTAAGGTGTTTTATTAAAAAAAATCATTGGTGCTTTTGTAGTTATGTAAGCACTAGTGAGCTCTGATTGTTGAATGGCTATAATTATTAGCCATTAAATATTAAAGGTAAAATAATTAAATCTAAGAGTAAGAGCTCATTATTTGATAGAATTGGGCTTGAAAGACAACATGTCAGGCCAGTGCTTTAAGTGATGAGTTGTCTGTGTTTTGGAGCCTGTTATAAGGTGCCTTGTGCATAGAGCTTTCCCTTCATGGCCTCTTCTGCTCCATTCATTAAGACTTGACATGGGCAAGTCTATCTTGAATGACAACTTTAACAAAGACATTGGTTTGGGGGGTTATGGAAATAATGAGGAAATGAGAACTGAGTTTTCAGGTAAATTTCCGAATTAATATGTGAAAGAATTCATTTTTTTGAATTAGCTGTCTCTTACCTAATACCAAAAGAGGAAATGGCAGAAGGTGAAAGTGAAACAATGATATACCAAAGTTAATTCAACCATTGGTATGATTTTTATCATAATAATAAATTAGGAACAAATGCTAAATAAGTAACATGGGTTTCAGGACACTAATTTTAACCTGGTAATCATCCAGGGAACTCAACAATTGGTCACCAATGTTACTGAGAACTTCTGTATCATAGTCACATTTGAAATTGTCACCTGGTCAGAGTTTTGTAAATTACTCCCATTATAATAAGTAAGTTTCTTATCTTTATGAATGCAAAGCTCATAGGAAGATTCTAGAAAAGAGGAAAGCTCAGGATCTGATTCTGAAATATTCAGAATAAGTGTCTGGATCGATTGCTAATCACAGTAAAAGTTAAATAATCTCACTGTTATCCAGTTACATTTTGGTGCATTGAGTCTATTTAAAAATCTAATATGAAATCATAATTATATAATATTCTTATGCTATAATAAAAAGGTTTTTGTGCTAAATGAATTTAAAGGTAGAAAACACATTGGAATAGGGATAGCTGGGCATTTGGTGAGAGAGGTGTGAAAATCTAACACTAGGAGCTCAAAAGTCCCTTTGCCATTAACAGCTGCTTCAGACACAGTTATTAATATTGTAACTATTTTTTTCACAGCGGGAATGGTTTCAACCTCCATTTTTATATTGCAACAAATAATTTAGGAAATGATTAATGAGATTTTTAATTATAGATTGAGTTTATCTTAAAACAATCTGTGCCACTACAGCTGGAAAGGATCAAGCTTTAATTAGATCCAGAAAAACTCTGCAGTGAAGAGAAGCAGGTCCATTTTCAGGTGCCCAGAACTTCCTCTGCCTGGTTCACCTTCACACTTGGCTGCTCAGCTCTGTAATGAGGCCATGGTCATGTTTTTTTCTCCCCATATGTGCCAGTTAGCTTCACCAAGCTCCAGTGCTACAGATTGTTTTTGTAAACTTGGGCTGCCAACTCAAAGGTTTCTCCATTCATTCACCAGGGAGATCTGGCAAAAAAAGCATTGAAGATTCATTATGAAGTTAAAATGATTACTGGCTTCTTGGGCATGGCTTAAGAAGGTTTACCTTGAAAATCCAGTGCCATCTTATTCTTAAAAATTATATAGTCGTTCTTTTACTTGATCACTTATTTTTACTTAAAACACACACACACACACAATTATTTCAGGGAAGCAACATAGAAAAAACAATAGTAGACTAGGAGTTGAAACCTAGATTTCATTCTGGTCTCCTTTCCAAAGTAGACATACGACCTTGAACTGTGACTTAATTAGCTTATGCTCATCATCCTTATCTGGAAAGCATGGGGATTGCCTCAGATCATTTCCCACCAAGTAAGCTGTAATAGCTTATAATTGTATGATTCAAGATGCCAGGCTTGGGAGTGTACTTGATTATGAGACTGCCGGCTGGGAAGGGGATCTGATGCATCTTAAAAACTTGAACTGCATCTCAGGCAGATGGTTGTTAGTTGTTGGTTGTCAGGATTTCTTGTTGAGCAAAAATGTGTTCCCATGGACTTGCAGGTGCTGCTGTTTTGTTAGCATTGGTTTTACAGTTTTGTTGCTTGCAGGAAGAGTACATCATCAGCCATCAAGCCAGAGGGAGAAATTCATGATACTGGTTTTGATGAATTTGCTCACTCTCTTTCTTCACTTTATCTTAGAAGACTTACGCCCTAGGCCTGCAATGAATACATTCTTCCCTGTCAAGTCCTGGGAATTATTTTTCATCATGAGCACAGACTCTTTTTCGGTTTTGCATTACTGAGTAACTGTCAGAGACAAGAAATGTCCCTTCTTAAAATGATTTATTTGATTCTACACAAAGACATCTTGTTGAAGGTAGAGGTTCAGGTGAAATCTTTTGACGTGTGCATGCGTGCGCACACCACACACACACACACACAAACACACAAACACAAGCTAGAAAAATTCTTGTTTACCAATTTAATGAGGAGTAAAACCAAAGTGTATATGATTCTACCATCAGGATTTGGCATTTGTTTTGATTAATATAAACTGAATAATAACTAAATTAAAGCACTCTTCTTGAGGAAAATAAATGATTATAACTAATAAACGCAATACTCATTTTTACATTCTACTTACTAACTAGGCTATGGGGGAAACAAAATGGAAGTGTTTTTATTTATGAATGAATAGATTTTCATGGCTTTGTTTTTCTGGTACATAACTTTGATCCGCATACTTTTAACTATGCATGTACATGATGAAAATATTTCATTTGGTTCATTTACAAACACACACATGTGCATGCATCCATACACAGAATGTTGGTGATTATGTATTTCATACGTTAATCACACTCCATTTGTTCTTGCTCCTATTTGTATAAGAGAGTATAAGTAAATGGGTTTATACCATGACTCTTCTGATTCTACAACTTCTATATTTTTTATATTATAACCTGCCTCTATCAGTACAAAAGGAAATAAAATAGTTGTTTCAAGAAGTCTAGTGAGGATTTATCATATTTATATTTTATATATTATGAAATATATATTTTTTCCTTGATGAGGAAAATGATCCATGTCCTGTTAGAAAAACATAAAGAACAGATCTGCTTAGTATATTCTTGCCACTGACGTATAATATATATGTCATGCTTGGAAAGTAATCTCATATGCATAGAAAACAGGCAAATGCATTTATTAATTTTCATTGAGTTAATTCATATTTTACATTTTTAATTGACATAGAGAATAATGATCATGAAGTATCTGTGAATACATTTTACATGAAATTTAATTGAGTAGGAGAAATGAGTTTGTAGTTTTCATAGTAGTTTATAGTTTAGCTTAAAAATATGACATCCTATTTTGAAAGCAGAGAGATTTGGAGAAAGTGTGAAATGCAAGTTGTCAAGGCAATCATTTAGAAAGGACTAGTAAGATCTCTGCTCCCACCATGGCTCCACACCATTTTCTTCTTCATGGTGGTGAACATTGAATGAGATTAAATTCATGAGAAATATCTCAAGGCAGAATAAAAGGTAAGTACTGAAAAAATGAAAAGCAATATACATAAGAACAGAGGATAAGCACCTCTTCATGTTCAAAACACTAGAGAAATTAGGGATAACAGGAACATATCTCAACATCATAAAGGCTATCTATGCTAAGTCCCAGGCCAATAGAAGATGATATACAATCAATCAACAAATATATGAAAAAATGTTCATCATCACTAGCAATTAGAGAAATGCAAATCTAAACCACTCTAAGATTTCATCTCACTCTAGTCAGAATGGAGCTATTATGAATATAAACATCATGAGTGTTGGCGAGGATGTGGGGGAAAATGTACACTCATATACTGCTGATGGGACTGCAAATAGGTGCAGCCAATATGAAAAACAGTAGAGATCCCTTGGAAAATTGGGAATGGAACCACCATTTGACCCAGCTATCCCTCTCCTCTGTCTATACCCAAAGGACTTAAAAACAGCATACTACAGGGACACAGCCACATCAATGTTTATAGCAGCACAATTCACAATAGCTAAACTGTGGAACCAACATAGGTGCCCTTCAATAGATCAATGGATAAAAAAAATGTGCGTATATATACAATGGAATTTCACTCAGCAATAAAAGAGAATAAAATCATGGCATTTGCAGGTAAATGGATGGAGTTAGAGAAGATAATGCTAAGTGAAGTTAGTCATTCCCATAAAACCAAATGCCAAATGTTTTCCCTGATATAAGGAGGGTGATTCATAGTATGGTAGGTAGGGGGAGTATGGGAGGAATCAAAGAACTCTAGATAGGGCAGAAGGGTGGGAGGGGAAGGCATAGGTATGGGGTTTAAATTATGGTGAAATGTGATGGACATAATTATCCAAAGTAAATGTTTAAAGAGACGATTGGTGTGAATATACTTTGTATACAACCAGAGATATGGAAAATTGTGCTCTATATGTGTAATGAGAATTGTAATGCATCCTGCTATCATGTATAAATAAAAAATTAATTAAAAAAGAATAGAGGATAGACAAGAATATTTAAAAATCACCTTTTTTATTATGAGTGCTCTAAAATAGAGAAAATGCTATTGGAGCCTAGAAACAAGCAAGAGCTTATACAGAAAAGAAAAGAAAAAAAAAGCAGAGATGAATATATTGTCCTAGGCTGATATGATTTTGTACACAACTATTCTAAAAAATTGATTACACATTTAAAGTTAATGATCAAATATAACCAAATAAGTAGCAGGTTATAAATTAGTAATCAATAATATATAATTTTTACATGTAAACTATAATAACAAATAATATTTGTGAATAAAATACCCTATTTAAATTGTAAATAAGAATACTATAATGATAGTGATTCTATATTAATCTGTCTACTACAATTAATAAAAAATATATCACTAAGAAAATAAGTTTTTCAGAAACTTGTAAAAATGCTAATATTCCTGTGGAGAATGTGTTAATTCATTCTATCTGAATATTAAAAAGAGTGATCAAGATATTAGACTCAAGATTGGGCTAGGATTATGGTAGAGTACTCACCTCACATGTGCAACACCCTGGGTTCAATCCTTAGCACCACATAAAAAATAAATAAATAAAACTAAACAACTAAAAAATAAATATTAAAAGAAAAAGACACTAGACTCAAAATAAAAATATATTTTAAATAAAAATATATAATCAATTTAAAATGATCTGTGGAATTAAAAATATTGGTTGATAAAATATTGGTTTATATGATTAAAAATATTTAGGCATTAAACGTCTAAATGTTAAACAGAAACAAATAACTATTACATTAAATTTTTGTGTGACCACATATCAAAATCACAGCATGAAATGTGTAAAGTTATTAATTTATTTTTCAGAGACTTTAGATATTTTACCTTTGGCCACACATCAGTCATTCTATAGAATTAAAAAACAGATTTAAGCAACTACAAAGGACAATTTAAAAATTATTATTTTTAGTCTGTATTTTGGATACTGAGTGCAAACTTTATCCCAGAGTTAGTGAAGAGTTCATTTATTTCTAACATCTCTTAAATCAAGCACATTCTTGCTGTTTTATGTAGTGGCTTCTTTCATTGTAAGGCAGAAGTTATGAAGAGGCATTGAGTTTACATGTGTGAAAAAG
The DNA here is from genome assembly GCF_001458135.2 of Marmota marmota marmota. Classification (NCBI taxonomy): domain Eukaryota; kingdom Metazoa; phylum Chordata; class Mammalia; order Rodentia; family Sciuridae; genus Marmota; species Marmota marmota. Next base: position 18,680,290 of record NW_025999932.1, read on the forward strand.
TGTCTATGCTGATTGGGTTACTGGTTTATTTTATCCATAACTTCATTACTTTTTAATATTTGTTTTTTTAGTTATAGGTGGACACAATATCATTATTTTATTATTTTTATTTGTATGTGGTGCTGAGGATCAAACCCAGTGCCTCACTCTTGCTAGGCGAGCACTCTGTCACTGAGCCATGGACCCAGCCTACCCATAACTTCTTATTCATAGTTAGGTAGGTGTCACCAATGGCAGAAGGTGGCACCATTTATATATGTGTTGGGGACTCACTGTCCCTACTATCCCCCAACAGTTCACCTTGTCTTTGAAATTTGTAGACATAACTCAAAGTTTATGTTAAAAAAAATTACAAACAATAATGTACTTCAAAAGAAAAACAAAATGTGTGCTGGAAGTAATGTATTTTAAAATTAATTCAGTTAACCAGTGGCTTGATGGGTTTAAAATAAAAATTAGAGAAATGGAAGAAAGGGTAAAACTATTGGAAAAACACAGTAGGGAATGCAAGTAGAGTGTGAAAACTGCTGTGGAACAGATTGCTGTTATAATTAGAGACAACATTTCACTCTCCCTTAAATACGAGTCCCTGGAAATTGCTCTGAGTGAAACGGGGGGAGGCACAGCTGTTTGGGTGTACAGCTGGTAGAAATGACAGCAACCACCGCCAGTGAGATGTAAACCATTTAAAAAATAAACTAGCTAAGTAATAGTAACACCTGGCTTGAGCCGTAAACAGAAACATACATGATTCTTAAGGAAATAAAATATAAAATCTTGATGAAGAGTTAAAAATGCCCAGCTGACCCAAAATCTATTATATGCATCAAATCATTTCTCTAAGTCTTCCATATAGAAAGAGGTTTTTTAAAAAAAAGCCTACTTGTAAAAGAATGATATATTTATGTATTAGTATTTTTAAGGATCTCAATTCCCTTTATTTTCAATTTCAGAAATCAGGCAACACTTCAGTACCTATAGTGGATCAGGGATCTGAGGGTCTGATCAAAGTCTGTTGGTTTTATACACAGAGAAGGGCTTTTAAAAAGTAGAGACAAATACAAAAAGTGAATTCATCATTCAAAAGTTACTTTCCTTGTAAGTCAGAGACAGGCAGACAGAACAATAGGAAAATAACTGGTTAGTTAGCATCTGGTTGTTTCAGTTACTACTGTCATAAGATATCTATACGATGATTATGGAATTAATGACATGCTTTCATGTTAAATTGTGTCTCGTTTTACTTAAGCCCTGAGAAGTGAGCACCACACTTGGTGACTGAGCAAGTGCTTCCCCCTTTTGTAAAGAGTTCTGAATGGATGCCCGGATGGACTACTACCTGCCTCCCACCCCCCAGCTCTCTAGTTTCCTTGGGAAAAATCTCACAGCCTCAACTTTCTCTCTTATTTTGTCTTGTTGCAAAAATGCTTGACAATTAGGAAATAAGGGATGCATGGTCTTTTGGTTTGGAGCTGACCAAGATATCAGAAATACCAATATTGTACATCTTGACCTGTCATCTTGCGATGTTATCAAATATTGACATCTCCATCAGAATATTTTACTACAGCCCATGGAGAACACAGACTATTAGTACATTAGCTGCACAATAGTACAAGCAGATCCATTGTGTAGATTCTCTTAGAGAGGTTGTTGTAATATTTGTCAAAAACAAATTATCAGTGGATGAGAGGACTGGCTGAGCTGAGATAGGGACTCTGTGATCTGGCCTTAAGAATTCACTGGCTGTCTGCTTGACCTTCTCCTGTTCACACTTGAATGCAACCCATGAAGCCTCATGGTGCCTTCCTCTGCAACACAGACAATTTTCACTTTTCTAATCTTGCTTCATCCATCAGGGAAGAAAGAGATGTAAAGAGTGGCAAACTCTGACAAGAATCAAAATACTTGACGAGGATTTCTTTTGTATGTAGTCCTTTCTTTCTAATGGCTGTTTGATGGAATATTTATACCTCAGCACCACAAGGAAAGGAGTAAACACTTTTCTTGTAGATTAGGAAAATTGCTAGTTATAAGTGTGACATGTGTTACTCAATTTGGCTCAATAGGCAGTTGTTAGTAAACTTACTGTATAAAGTAAGAGATATAGTAATATGAATTTCATGTCCCCTTTACTTGTAGATAAAACAAATATTTGCCATATCTAATTTTCATGTTTTCACTCATTTTTTTGTATATCCTGATCCTTCTATGAATCGATAAAATTATTCCAACTTTATTTGGAGGCATATTGGGTACACTCTTTGTATAATAATATGGGGCACATAATATTATTTGAAGAATATGGGGCACAAATATTTGTTACTTTTGACAACAGAGATGTAGATATATTATGAAAACTTTATTAGGTCATTAAGCTAGGTGGCTCATATAGTATCTCAACAGAAAACTTTGCTCATATGACTTACGAACATTTTTACTCATCTGTGAGAGCAGAATTTTAGCTGAATTCTTTATGTATACTTCTCTGAAGCCCCAGATATTATATTATTCCCTCTCATCTCCCATGGAAGTGCATATTTATTGATCATAGTCACAATCATTTGTCTAATAGCTATATTTCCCAGAAGGTTTCTGCATTAAGGGAGATAAAATATCTAACTCAGTGTTTGACAGGATCTAAATACTAAGTAAATATTTACAAAGTTATATATTATTTGTTCATTTACTCATTAATTCCACAGGTATTTATTGAACTTAATTCTATCAGAAAGGATTGGACAATAAAAAAACATGTAAAGAAGTTTCCTATCGTGTAAGAAGGGGAGAAACATTACAGGAAGAGTGGAACAGGGTGAGAAGAATTGGGAGCACTGGTTTGGAAGTTGGGGTAAAATAGGCCTCACTGAGAGAATGGGATTAGGTCATTCTGAGGACAATGAGGGACACTGCCCTTCGAATGTCTAATAGACATCTTTTCTCTATGCAGAGAAAAGTCTGGAAAAATATTTAAGATGTTCAAGAAACAGAAATTATTTTGTCAAAATTTTATTAAGAATCCAGATGTATTTTTACTTCATCACCACTTTATAAAGAACCTGTGTTTTGACTTTTTTAGCACAAGTTTACAGATTACCTACAGATTATTTTCTCTGTGTGGATGATGGGAATCAAAGAACTGTCTTTTGACACCACAGATCTGTTTTCCAGCAAAGCATTCATTTTTTCCCATCTGAAACAACTATGGAGAAAATAGAGCTGAGGTGTAATAGAGCTTAAAATCAACTTTATTAAATTGAATTTCTCCCAAATGGAGTCGACATCTCACTTTTCTGATAGCCTTCAGGTAAACACTTCTGAAGAGGTATTTTAATAACCATTTAAGCACACAAAGACAGCTGTTCAGGTGGTCTCAGAAAGGATGAAAAATTGCATGTGTCATCTACCAGAACAGATACTAAATTACTCTGGCCTACAGAAACTTTTTATTTGCCTAGAAGGTATTTATTTTCCCACTTGAGGTGTTGGGAAAACAATATCCTAAACTTCTGATGACAGAAAATACATCAATGGAAACTCAGCATCACTTTAATCTTTTATTAGATCCTCTGTTACTAGTGGTACAAACTTTCTGTGACAGAATATACATCAGTGAAAACTGAGAGTTACTTTTAACCTTTTACTGAGTCCTCTGTCACTAAACGTACGTGGATGTCATTAGTGCAAGCCTAGGATTAGATACTTAGCATAATGTGTACATTTATGTTTCTTTTACATTTCACTTAATATATTCAATCAAAAAACACGTAAATAAGCGTTTTCTACCCAAGGCTTGCTTAATTTGTACCTCAGATATTACCTTTATTATTGCTTTCTTTTTGGAAACATTCCAGTATAATGAATTATCAGTCTTTGCTAAATGTTGAAATATATTTGATGACTTCACTACTGCATTTAATTTTGATAATCTATATATTTATTATTTACTTTGTATTCGTTTGTTATAGACATACATAATATTGGGGTTCATTTTGACATAATATAAGCTTGGAATAATTTTTTTTCAATTTAGACCTCATTACTTTCCTTTTCCTTTCCCTTCTTCCTCCTCCTGTTCCCTTTCCTCAACTCTACTGACCTTTCTTCTATTTACATATAGTTTTATTTCAAATTAGTGCATGATGTGTTATAGAGCGGTGTTTTATTCATCATTACATAGGAAAGTTTGATCAGATTCATTCCCTCATTCTTCCCTTTTCCTGTCCTTCCTCCCTCCCACTTGATCTCCTTGTAATCCACTGATTTCTATTTTCATGGGATTTTTCCCACTGCTTACTTTATTTTTTCTTTATTTCTCTCTCCCAACCATTATTTTGGTCTAGCTTCCATGTAGGAGAGAAAACATTAAACACTTAACTCTAGATTTTGCTTATTTCACTTAGCATAATGTTCTCCAGTTCCATCTATTTACCAGCAAGTGCCATAATTTCACTCTTTATGGCTGCGTAAAACTCCATCGTGTATATATTCCACATTTTATTTATTCATTCATCTATTTACTCATCTTTCTTGTCAGTTGTGCTGTGGCTGCATCACTTACTGTGCTGATTTTAGATCTTTGGATATATGCCCAGAAGCAGGATAGCCAGATCATATGGTGGTTCCATTCCTAGTGTTTTAAGGAAACTCCATACTACTTTCCAGAGTTGTATTAATTTGCAGTCCCACCAACAATGTACAAGTATAACTTTTCCCCCCACACACTTGCCAACATTTATTGTTATTCTTATTCTTGATAATTGTCTGTCAGGAGCTGCCCTGGTTGCAGACTTTCAAGTCTTGATGCCCTAGGACACTGACCAATTATTGCTTTCACTCTAGTGATAGTGCCAGGTCTCACAGTAACTTGGGCATTACCCAGATCGAATATCATAACTTGGCTCCAGGTGTAAGTGTCACCTGCAGGGTTTGAGCTACACTCACCTATTCCTTTGTAATTCTACTCCTTTGCTCTTTTTGGGATAGAATGTTCCATGAAACCTCCCCTTGTGTGTTCCCTATATAATAATAAAGAATTCCTGTGGCGCTCTCTTTCTTTATAAGGACCCTTAAGGTCACAGAGCCATCTCCGGGATTATTGAAAAGGCTATTCTGTGTGGTTGCATGCTTTCTTTGTTGTTTTCTTGAGTTACAGGAATAGTCAGATTTTGTGAACCTAGCATTAGGTCGCCAGCTAGGATAGGTGACGATAATTGCCATTGTGACTGGAGATAAAATCTTCTGGTACTTTTCATTGGCATTTCCTTAATTACTAGAGATGTTGAACATTTTTTATATATTTATTTGCCTTTTGTATTTTCTTCTTTTGAGAAGTATCACTTTCATTCTTTTGCCCATTTATCTATATGTTCTTACCATGCAAAATTTTATTAATTAATGCTAATATAGGAAAAAGTATGAGTAAAATAATATAAGCATCATTAAACTCCTTTTAGGAGTTAACTTTTATGTAAACTTTTATGTAAAATTTTATGTAAAATTTCAGTTTACTTAAAAATGTTTAACTCATATAGTAATATTTGAAAATAAAAGTTAGTACAAAAGATTTAATTCTTCTAAGAGTCATACATTTTTTACAGAATTGCAATTTCATTGACAATATTTAACATATTAATGCTGGGAATATTCAGGAATAAGATATCATTCCTTCTCTAAAAAATTTTAGCATCATGTTGAAGATTTAGGATTCCCACATAAAAATAAAAGTGACAATATTTATATTATACGTGTGTGTATGTGTTTGTATGTGTCTGTAAATGACATAATTTCATTGTGGAGTTATTTGTAAGCAATATGATAAAAAATGATTATCATAAACACTTGGACAATTTCAAATATTATCCTGAACTTTCCCCTTTTAATATTTAAAAAGAGGCAGTATACAAAATGTACATTCTTAAATGGTATCTAATAAGTCAAAATCCATTTTTGGGGAAAAATATGTTATGGCTAACGTGTCATGTAGGGTATAAAGAATACATACTGAGGTTGTAGGTTTTCATATGATAATTTATAGTTGGTAAGCATGAAAAAAATTATTTATAATTATTAATATGCAATTTTTAAAATTTGTTCTTTATAGATATACATGAAGGTGGAGATTAGTCATGCAATTTTTAACTTGAAGACCTATAAGAGTTTAACTATTTAAACTGATTATCTTACTTTCTCACTTATGTTATAAAATCTAGGGACTGACAATTGTATAATTTAACTTTACAAGTCGTGTTTGACACTTACTTCATCAGAAGTTTGTGCCTACTTTGTGTTTCTCTCCTTCAAGGGCTGCTTTATCTTAAGTAGAAAGGACTTATGCAGATCTGTCATGAAAACTACACACAGATCTATTTCTTCCATAATATTTGTATACAAGTTGAAATTTTCCAGAGTTAATCAGGTGAAATTCATACTAATAATGCTATAAAAGTCTTATATAAATATATAGTATAAAATATGAATATTTTTTTACTAAAGGAAGGAATAACCAAATTGAATCCTGATCAATAATCTGGGTCAGCTGCTCTAAATTGAATATAAATTAAATGAATACAAAAAAGGGCATTTTTCATATTCTAGATTCATTGAAAGATACTGCTTATGTTAGTCTTGCAAAATATATTTGTTTTAATATAATTCATATACTTTAAAAATAGATCAATATGTATTAACATATTGAGAAGTATTTGCCTAAATGATGATAGTGTTTCACTACTATATTTATCACTGAATAGCCCCAAGTTTTTAATTAGGGAAGATTGTTGTAATTAGTGGCCACATAACAAAAAGTTATACATAGCATGCACATCTTTAAACTTAATTTCATGTATATGATTCTTCATCTCAGGTTTTTATTTTAAAATTTTTATTACTATTTTTGTGGTGCTAAGAATTAAACCCAGGGATACTCTACCACTGAGCTTCAATCCCAGTCCTTTATATTAGTTTTTACTTTAAGATAGAGTCTTGCCAAATTGCTGAGGCTGGCCTCAAGATCTCGATCCTCCTTGTCTCAGACTCCTGAGTATCTGTGATTATATGTGTGCTGTACTGTGTCTGCCCTCTCTTTTCTGAATTTTTTACTCCTGCAATAATTAATAAATTATTAATTAATAAATGTCTACAATTTCCCCATCAGAATTACTTGAGACTGTATGAACCAATAGTTTGTCTTTATCAAATAGAAATTTATTTCTGTTATGAAAGCAGTATAGGGGAGAACAACTGAAAGTACTGTGCCTCTATTATGCCCTCTGTGAACTTAACTCCTTTTAGTCTCCATTACATCTCCCATAGCATGTGGTATTCATCCCCATTCTTGCAAAAATGACTTCTGCATCTTTAGATATTATGCAAAAGGTAGATTTTGATATGAGAGATTGAGATTAAGAGCTACACAGGTCACAGAGAATAATAATTGGACAATAACCTAAAGAGTTAAAAAACTCATAAGTTTTAACATGGCTAAAATACAAAAGATAAAATAGTGAGTGGAGTATTTCATCTGGAGTCAGAAATTAGACAGAGAATTAGAAGCAAAGATTAAACCTAGAGATATTTACACCAAAGCTTAAATTATATATATATATATATATATATATATATATATATATATATATATATGAATGCAGTTATTTAAAGTGGTTCAAGGACTTAGAAATTAAACCAGAGACCCTGTGACTAATAGAAGAAAAAGTAGGCCGGAGTCTCCATCATGTCAGATTAGGCCCCAACTTCCTTAATAAGACTCCTATAGCACAAGAACTAAAATTAAAAAAAAAATTAAATAAATGGGATGGATTCAAATTAAAAAGCTTATTCTCAGCAAAAGAAACAATCAGTGAGGTGAATAGAGAGCCTACAGAATGGGAGCAAATTTTTATCACACAGACATCAGATAGAGCACTAATCTTTAGGATATATAAAGAACTCAAAAAGCTAAACACCAAAAAATCAAATAACCCAATCAATAAATGGGCCAATGAACTGACCAGACACTTTTCAAAAGATGACATACAATTAATCAACAAATATATGAAGAAATGTTCATCACCACTAGCAATTAGTGAAATACAAATCAAAACTACTCTAAGATTTCATCTCAATCCAGTAAGAATGATAGCTATTAAGAAAATAATAATAAGTGTTGGTGAGGATGTGGGGAAAAAGCCACACTCATACACTGCTGGTGGGACTGCAAATTGGTGCAGCCAATATGGAAAGCAGTATGGAGATTCCTTGTAAAACTTGAAATGGAACCTCCATGTTACCCAGGTATTCCATTCCTCAGTTTATATCCAAAGGACTTAAAAACAGCACACTACAGGGAAACAACCATATCAGTGTTTATAGCAGCACAATTCACAATAGCTAAGTTGTGGAACCAACCTAGATGCCCTTCAGTAGATGAAAGGATAAAAAAAACTGTGGTATATATACACGACGTAATATTTCTCAGCAATAAAAGAGAATAAAATCATTGCATTTGCAGGTAAATGGATGGAGTTAGAGAATATAATGCTTAGTGAAGTAAGCCAATCTCCAAAAGAGAAGTGCCAAATGTTTCCTCTGATATAAGGAGGTTGATTCATAATAGGGATGGGGGTAGGGGTGGGATGGGAGGAACAACAAACTTTAGATAGGGTAAAGGGGAGGGAAGGGAAGAGAGGAGGAATGGACATAGGAAAGGCGGTGGAATGAGGTGGACATCATTACCCTAAGTACATGTAAGAAGACACAAATGGTGTGACTCTGTGTACAACCAGAAACATGAAAAATTGTGCTCTATATGTGTAATATGAATTTAATCACATTCTGCTGTCATATATAACAAATTAGAATAAAAAATGAAAAATGTATGCAAAATAAAATGTATAAAGAATACAGCTAGTTATGATTGCAACTAAAGAAAACATAAGAAATTGAAATAGGCTGTATATTAAAATGTTTTTTTTTTATTTGTGGATTAAAAACTAGAGACTAAATGTGTATGATTGACAACTGTTTAAGGGGAAGTGATAACTTTAATATCATATATATATATAATGTTTTTCAGTAAAAGGATTATGTAAAAATGTATTTTCATCATGGCTGAAGTATTTTGAAGTTATAATATCAATATCATATGTTTCATATTGTTCAAATTTCACTGTTTCTAAAAATTTTGTTTTTTAAGAACAGTTTTAGATTTACAGCAAAATTAAGATAAAGGAAAAGAGACTTCCTGTCTATCTCCTGACTCCCAATGTGCATAGCCTTCCCCATCATTAACATCCTCCACTGTAGTGGTGTACTCTTTATAATTAATGACCCTACATAGACACATCAAAATTGCCTGAAGTCCATCATTTACATTAGTGTTCTCTGTTGGTATGATGCATTCTATGCAAGTATACTTTTTAAGAAAACATAAGCTTTTTGATAGGGTTCTATGATGAAGAGATCCCACTTATGTAAGTGTGTTGGGAGATTGACTTTAGTCTTACTAGTCTTTTGAGCCACTTGGTATTTCATCCTAACCATAACAAACATGATATGCATTCATGTAGACAAGAACTTAACTGAAAATCAATTGGCAAAAACAAAACATCTCAAGATATTTTAAGTATATGAAATTAAGTATATTTCAAAATTACTATATTGTTACACATGTGTGAACACACACATTAATTTTTAAAAGGAATAATTAAACCATTATTTAAATTAAGTATCTCACTGAAAGTTCTAGAAAAGTTTCTACTTCATAGTGAGCACTTCATAAGGTATAGTTCACTTGTAAAACAAAACCATCAAATTTCTTATGGAACAAAAATTAGGTATATACTGAATTTTTAATACTTTGGTTGGAAATTGCCATCTCATAAGCCACAAGTTTTCAAAATTTGGGGGTCGAGATCCTTTGCCTAAATATTTTTATGCATACTTCTAATGAAGAAAGTATAAGGAAACTGCTCCAACTGAAACAGAAGTCCCTGGAATCCTGCTCCCTGTCTCCAAACACAAATTAGTTGATACTTCCAAGGCAACTACAAGTTTCCTTTACACATAATTTATTAAAATAGGTCATACAGATTAGTATACTTCTATTTTAAAATAACATTTTAAAATCAGAATTAACTTATCTATGTTGTTGTTTATCTAATAATAAGAAATTATAAATAGCTGCTTATTCTCTCTTAAAATGTGGTTTTATTAAAGTTTCTGATTGTAATATATTTCAGAAAACTTTTAGCTGATGAGAACCAACCTATTGAATAGACTGTTTACTTGTACCCCATTGTCCTTAAATTTATCATGATGTGCCAATCCCTGCGTCCTTTTGTACAGTTATTTCCATTTTCCATATATATTAATCTGGGGGTTGAAGTATCATCCTTCAGTTATTTTAATTTAGATTATTGTTTTAGTGTTTTAAATCTAGAGTGAGTGATGTATACAAATAAATTTGATTTACTTGAAATTTATGTCAGGGACAATGTCAGGTACAAATGGGTCAATGTAGCAGAAGGGACCTCTTTAGATCATATTTCCTCTGCTGTGACATTAGCTCTTATGTACTTTCAACGTTTGGCTTCATAGACTTCCCATTAATTTTTTAAAACTGTGTAACTTCCAATAAATTCCACTGTTTAAATAACAGCCATAGTCATACCCAATTTCTTAGATGCTTAGTTACCTCTTAACCTTTGTGTGTGTGTGTGTGTGTGCACAGAAACATGCACATACAATACAAATATATTCACAAAACTGCTTAGGTATTCAATTATTACAGTAAATACTTATGATACTGTTCTCTTCATTGACTTTATTGCATTTTTTATTGAATGCTGAATACATAGCTTTGGTTAACAAAATTAACTTTCAAAATAGATTGTATATACTTCAAATATTGATAAGTTCTGTCAATTTCTAACTTGGGTAATTGAATTATTTTGATAAATATTGATGCTTCTAGCATATGCATTTTATTTCTGTCTCAAAGTATTAATGTAGGAGTGCAACAATTTCTGAGCATAAGTCAGCATACATATTTTGAAATTTTTGAAATATATATTCATTTTTTATAATGCTTTATTGAGCCATGAGTCAAACACACACACACACACACACACACACACACACACACACACAGGAGGAAAGGAGAAATGCTATTCAGTGGGTTCTGAGTGTGGATCATGCAAGACAAAATGGTTCTTGATTGCTAGGACTCACTCAACTTTTATAGTTGTAGGTATTGAGTAGCATACTTACTATAATTAATAGTGCTGTATTATGTCCTTCAATATTTGCTAAGGGAATAGATCTTACTATACATATTCTTATCACAAACAAAAATGATGTAATATTTTTGAAGAACAATTTGAAGTATTTTTCATAAAACAAATTTGAAAACTGTGGTCTATTTTTTAAAATCTGTACTGTTTTTCCAGCATTTTTAGTTCACAAAAACAACTGAATGGAATGCAGAGTTCCTCTGTACCTGCTGCCCCAACCCTGCCCACCTAATAGACAAAACACATTTTTTACAAACAATGAATCATCACTGAGACATTATTACCACACAAATTCCATATTTTGCATTAACTTTCAATTTTAGTGCTGCATGTTCTGTTTACTGACGAATGTTCAATGATATACATTCACTATTGCAGTATCATAAACAATAGTTTCAATGCTTTAAAACTATCCTATACCCCACCTATCCATCCTTTCCTTTCCCACTGATCTTTTCACTGTTTTCATAGGTGTGCATTTCCACATATATATAATTGGGGTCATCCAGTATTCACTCCTTTCAGATTGATTCCTTTCACTTGGTAAAATGCATGAATTTCATTTTGGCAGTGAATACTATTCCATTGTTTGGATGTACCACCATTTAAATATCCATTAAGTTATTGAAGAGCTTGCTTGTATGTTTTGGCAATTATAAATTAAGTTGCTATATGTATTCATGTGCTGTTTTTTGAGTGGACACAAGTTCCACAAATGTGAGTAAATAACAAATGTATCCTTTGGTGGATGATATGGTAATACTATTACTGTATCCCCAGAAACTGCCCAAATGTCTTCCAAGGAGGCTGCATTATTTGGCATTTCTACAAGAAACAGATGAAAGTTTCAGGGCCATTATCAGTACACAGGATTTTAGCCATTCTAATCATGTTGTCTTTATTTGACTATGTTGTTTTCAGATGTCTTGTATAATTGTTCTGATATTGTAGTTTGTTCTTCAAAAAAAGGTGTTCTATAAATAATATCTAATCAACCAGGCGTGGTGGCACAGGACTGTAATTCCAGTGGCTATAGAGGCTGAGGAGGGAGGATTGCAAATTTGAGGCTAGCCTCAGCAACAGAGAGAGGGCCTATGCAACTTAGGTAGATCCTGTCTCAAAATTAAAATAATAAAATAAAAAGGGTAGAAATGTGGCTCAGTGATAAGCACACATGGATAGGTTCAAGCCCTGGCGCGCGCGTGCGTGCACACACACACACACACAAACAAACAAAAAAAAAACCCTTTCTATCTATATGCATATATATTTTATATATATA
>NW_025999932.1:18694714-18699143 GCF_001458135.2 Marmota marmota marmota
GTGATTGTTGTTTTTGATACTGGATGTCAATAGCAGATAGTTTGGCCAGTCTTTCCAATACAAACTCACTTCTTCCATTAACACCTGGAATAAAATCCAACCTTGTTACCGTTGCCGGCAATGTTACTATATATCTGTCTTTATTCATCTCCCCACAAACAGTCTCATAGTTGCTAGAGTTTTTCAGAATCGTTCCAAACATGGACCTGAGGACTTGCCAAGCCAGGGCCTGGGTCCTCACTTCCCATCTGTGTTAGCTTCCATTGAAGATATTCCCAAACCTGAGAAGACTTTTTAATTCACCCTCTTAAAGGTTCTACTTTCTGGATAGTCAAAAAATGAATGCCTTAGTGATTTATTTCATATCCCTTTTCCTACCCTGAATACATATTTTACTCTATTTTCTACTTCTTAGTTTTTAGCAGTCTTTTTTTCCCCTACAACCGACATAGGGGGTGAACCATGGAATTGCACGTCTTTTATTCACCCTCATTCATCATGATGCCTGGCAAACAATTACTTTGACAACATTTTTTGAACAAATAGGTAAACACATGAATAATGATTCATAATAATGATAAATAAAAATTATTTTTTAGATTCCTTTGCCTCCTCCACTCTTAGTAAGTTGAGCTTTGGCTCACCCCAAGTAGTCCACCTTTCCAGTTCTCTCTCTAGATTATGCTATCTCTATTCTTTGCCTTTCTTCTCATTATTGTGCTAAATTCACTACAAGTATCTTCTTCTTCCATGGCCTTGACATTAGAATCTCAATCCTCCAAAAACCCTACATTGTTATTTTCCTAAAAAAATACAAAATGTCTTTGAAGCACCCTGGTTATTTTTCTGCCACAAGAATTCAGGTAACAAATGTCTTTCTTATAAATCACTTTATCCAGAGACAAAAGCTATTTTATTCTCTTTATATCTTTGAATTATCTTTGACTTATTTTTGTGACATACTAAAAATGAAAATATAGAGACATTCTATACTACAGTATCAATTAGACAATATTACCTATACTCCTAATCATTTTTTATAACACTCTTCTTTTTCTGGAAAAATAGTATTTATTCCACATTAATTGTTATTAAATTGACAAAATGATTTTATGAAGTCTATGTTTCAGAAAGTTTGTAACTATCATTGAGCATAATTGATTTTAGGCAATATGATAAGTAAAAAAGCAACATTATAAAATCTTAGAGTTTCCCATTAGTTTTTGCCTAGATGAAAAATATGGTGAATATTCTTTTTTTTACATTCTCGTATTTTGGGTCTATATATACCTATTATGTACATATACAAATAAATCTCAATATTTTTATAACTTATTTTAACAGAAATCTAAATCTAATATTATGTTCTAAATAGTCAAACTATTTGGAGATTTACCTAAAATGACTATATGATTAGTTGTCCTTTATTATAATGAGACCAATTTATATACAGATATTATTTATGGTAATATTTAAAATATTATTTTGGAAAACTATGCATTTCTTAATGTTGCAAATCCCTTATGTGCAAAACAGAAAAAATGTGTAAATTTAGGGAAGTTATTGAAATAAAATGAGACAAGCTAATAATCATAATTTTAAAATATAGGTAATATAAATAAGCAATAATATACATATATAATATATTAGTACAATGTGGGTAGGATTCGTCACATTTCTTATAATAGATCAGGTACCCAATATATATTTCAAATAGAGTTTTCTTAATCACTGATATCTAATTTACTTAAACTTCATATTTGGGGATATTTGCCTTTTTCTGATTATAATTTCTAACAAATGTTTATAAACTATTTTATTAATACATAATTGCAAAATGAAAATATATTTATAAATGAATTCAGATTAGGACAAATTTTTTTTTCTGGTGGTCCAATGTTAGTTAGCCCTGTTTATAGTGAGGGACATTTCATAATGGTTCTCCTTTCATAGAAAGAAAATAACTGAAGAATGCATGTGCCTGACGGCATTTCTTGGACCCATCTACAATTTCTTGAGAATATAAGGTATATATTACATATGGAATAGAATATCCATACTTTAAAAAAGTATTCTCCTCACAGAGCAGTGTTTATCAATGGAGCATGACAGATCTCTTCCCTCCTGCCTGCCTTCTTTCCATCCATTCTGCACAGTTTTGGAAATATGCAAAGGCTTTTTCAAAAGCTCCAGGGATGAGGTTGGCATGAACATTCAGTTTTGAGCAGGGCAGAGCTTGTGAAAATCCTAAGGTGCACATGACATTCTACACAAAAGGAGTTTATCTTTTTTAAAATGTCAAAACCAACACTATTTGAAACATTGGGTAGCTGATTCACAATACATATACTGGATTAAAATCCGATTTTCTGAATTTGGATTGCCAAATGCTGCCAAACATCTTAAAAGCAATTCTATCATTATCCTTTCCTTTAGTTGAAATAAAATTCATCTAAAATGATGTAAACTTTATATCTGGAGTTTTGTTATATAGTGTTATATTATTCTCATTATGTGCTAAATTCGTTTTTCCCTTTTCAATATTTAAAAAATAGATATTGTATGGTACTTTTTGAATAAAATTAATTTTATTTTATTTTAAAGTTGTCACTATAAAGACTTTATACTTTATGAACATTTTATATTGTCTACAATAATTCTAGTACCTTTTTTATATTTTTGTTTGTGTATGATAATTAAAATAGCACACTTCCAATGTAAAATTCCTCAGTTTTATAAAAATTCAAGTGATAGATAAAACTTCATAGATATTATTTTCTAGGCTTTTTTTTTTAAAAAAAAATCATGCTTCTCTTTGAAAATGAGCAGGGAATATAAACTCATTCCTTCAAATTATGACAGACTATCATGATAAATATTACTATTTTTTCTTTTATCATTTTTATAAATCTTTCTTTCAATTGAATTTTGGCTGACAGATTGTTTAGACATCTAATCCTTCAATAAGAGAAATATCTGCTGCTCCTCATACATCTTCCCCCCTTTTACTTTGTTACAGATGCTTTTGCGCTCTCTGTGATTTGTTGGTCTGTGTTCTCAAATCCATACTGCTTTCTTTTTCAAACTATGTCAAGTTTGTCATCCAATTCCATCTGGCCACTCTAATCAAATTGAACTTTTACCATCTGCTTTATCTGCCCATACTCTGTTTACTACAAGGGAAGAAAGACAGGGGCTCCCTTCGGGGATTCCTAACCTCTTACTTGGACCACCCCAAAGGCCACACTGAAAAGGACAGTGCATTCTAGAAACTTGTCACTGGCCTGAACTTTGCTTTCCAGCTCAAGGTCAAGGTCTGTCTCCATGAACAGAAACTTTGGCCGAGCATTTCTCATCACCCCTGCATTTGGCTGGCCCAGGCTCCAGTCCTTAGTTGTCACCACCTAACCAGTTTAAACTTCCTGTCAGATAATGGCAAAGTACAGACACTTATTCCATAAGAATTGAAACAATATTAAGTAAAATAAAAGTCCTTCACTATGTACCTGGTAAAGAGCAAGCAGCAAATGTCAGCAATTATTTTTGTTTAAATTGGTAGTACAAACCTTCTTGAAATGATTTTTCTTCTCTTTCAATGACCATTAATGGTATTTCTAAAAATTTTTATGGAACTATTTTGAAAGATTAATATGAAAAATTAAGAATTTTTAAAGTTTTTAAATGAAGTACACTTTAGTCTCTTCAAATTAAATTAGTAAATAAAACATTCTATTCATTACATGCTTAAGTTAGAAACATAGAAATGAAGAGTGAGAAAAGTCTTAACATCTTCTCAGTTTTTGTAGTGAAACCAGAAAATGTGTGACGTACTAAAGAGGATCCCATCAAAAGCTCTCCTAAAACAGTTAACATGAGGAAAGAAGAAATGGAATATGTTAAAGAACAATTTTCTTAATTTTTTAATTTTAATCTTATTGGAAACTAAAATCTATCACACCATTCTTTATTTTATTTGTTATTCTATTATTGCTTTAGTGCTCATTTTAAACTGTAATTTCAATCATGGATTCACCATCTTCAATTTATCAATTTTATTTATGTTAAAAAGAGTACCTTATTTGTGCTATCACAATTCTAAATATTTCACAAATAGTACCTAATTTAAGTTTCAGATAATTTCTAAAAAGAGTGCTTTTATTAATCCCTTTTTGCATAGAAGGAAGATTTGACAAAAAATTCAGACAAACATTGGTCCCATATTGTTCTATGCTTAGTTTGTACATATCTGAGAGTCCCAAGTCAGAGTCTTTTTCTCTGGTTGATCAAATCCTCCACTTACATGGGTGACCGAGAATAAGTGAAGTGCATGTTTATAGCTATTTTCCTATCATATTCCTTGTATGCCTTCCAAAATGACTACACAAATGCATATACATCAAATGTTTCTTTGCTAAATTCTACATGTCCC
>NW_025999932.1:18708942-18727325 GCF_001458135.2 Marmota marmota marmota
ATTTATACAAGCATGGAATATTTCTTATTCTAATTAGAATCCCAGTCTTGTGGTTGTATATAATGTGGAGATACACTGTAATATAGACATATGTGTACATAGGAAAGTTATGTCAAAATCATTCCACTGTATTTACTATTCTTTTCCTCCAACCCTTCCCTTCATTCCCCTGTGTCTAATCTACTGAACTTCTATTAATCTCCTCCTCCTTTGTTGTGTGTTAGCATCCACATATCAGAGAGAAAATTTGATCTTTGGTATTTTGGGATTGGCTTATTTTGTTTAGCATAGTAGTCTCCAGATCCATCCATTTTTCATCAAATGTCATAAAGTAATTATTTTTTATAGCTTATAAATATTCCAATATATAAATGTTTATATATAAAACCATATATATCTAATAAATGTATATTATATATATATGCCACTTTCTTTTTTATTATTTGTTTTAATTAGTTCTACGTGACAGTAGAATGCACTTATATACTTTGATGTATCATACATAGATGGGATATAATTTTTCATTTTTCTGAGAATACATATTGTAGAATCACATTGGTCATACAGTCACATACATACATACAGTAATAATGCCTGTTTTATTCTACTATTTTTCTTATCCCTACATCCCCTGCCTTCTCCTCCTTTCACTTCCCTCTACCTAATCTAAGGTAACACTATTTTTTTTTGCATTATAATTCTTAATACACATAAATGCCACACTTTTTGTATTTCTGTTTGTATATTAAGTATGTTGACACCCAATTCAAATCTTTATACATGTACTTTGTGTAATAATATCCATCACATTCCACCATCTTTGTTACTCCTCTCCCCCGTCACTTTCCCTCCCACCCCGCTTTCCTCACACTTTCTTTAGCCATTCGTCTGTTGAAGGGCACCTGGTTGGGTCCATAGTTTAGCTATTGAAAACTGAGCTATTATAAACATTGATGTGGCTGCATCACTATAGTATATTATTTTTAAGTCCTTTGGGTACATAGCAAGGAGTAGAATAACTGGGTCAAATGGTGGCTTTATTCCAAGTTATTTGAGGAAACTTCACACTACTTTCCAGAGTAGTTGCAGAAGTTTGGAGTCTCACAGCAACGTATGAGTGTACCTCCTTCCCCACATCCTTACGGACATTTATTGTTTCTTGCATTCTTTATAATTGCCATTCGGACTGAAGTGAGATGAAGTCTCAGTGTAGTTTTAGTTTACATTTCTCTAATGGAGAGAGAGGATGACCATATTGTTCATATATTGGTTGACCATTTGTATTTCTTCAGTGAATTATCTATGCTATTTTTTTTTGCCCATTTATTGGGTTATTTGTTTTTGTTGGCATTAAGTTTTAAGAGTTTTTTTTATATATCTCCTGTATATTAATGCTTTATCTGAGGAGCAGGTGGCAGAGACTTTCTCCCATTCTGTAGGCTCTCTTTCATGTTCTTAATTGTTTCCCTTGCTGTGAAGAAGCTTTTTAGTTTAAGGTTATCTGATTTATTGTTTCTTGATTTTACTTCTTGCACTTTCAAAGTCTTGTTGAGGAAGTTGGTTCCTAAGCTGACATGAGTGTTGGGTCTAACATTTTTCCTAGTAGTTGTAGGTTTTGTGATCTAATGTCTACATCTTTGATCTACTTTGTGTTGAGTTTTGTGCAGGATGAGAGATAGGAGTTCAATTTCATTCTTCTACATAAGAATTTCCAGTTTTCCAAGCACCGTTTGTTGAAGAGGCTGTCTTTTCTCCGATGTATTTTCATGGCAACTCTGTCTAGTATGAGACAAATTTATGTGGGTTTGTCTCTGTGCCTTGTATTTTGTTTCATTGGTCTTCATGTCTGTTTTGGTACCAATATCTTGCTTTTTTTGTTACTATAGCATAGTAGTGCTATTTAAGGTCTGGCATTGTGATGCCTCCTGATTCACTTTTTCCACTTTGATAGAGCTTTTGAGCATATGACCTTTTGATAATATTAATTCTGCCTGTTCAAGAACATGGGAGATCAATCCATCTTCTAAGGTCTTCTTCAATTTCTTTTATTCTTCTCTAGTTCTCACTGTAGAGATTTTTTATCTCTTTTGTTAGACTGATGCCCAAGTATTTTACTTGAGTTTAATGTGAATGGGATAGTTTTCTTCTGGATTCATCTTTGATATATAGGAACACAATAATTTATAGGTTAATTTTATATTCTTCTACTTTGTTGAACTCATTTATGGGTTCTAGAAGTTTTCTGGTGTAGGTTTTTGGGTCTTCTAAACAAAGGAGCATGTCATAGGCAAATAGGAATAGTTTGAACTCTTCTTTTTCTGTTTGTATCTTTTTGATTTCCTTCTCTCAACTAATTGTGCTGGGTAGAGTTTCAAATACTATGTTTAATAGAAGTGGTGAAGGAGGACGTCCCTGACTTGTTCCAGTTTTCATAGGGAATACTTGCAATTTTTCTCAATTTAGAATGATGTTGACCTTGGGCTTAGCATAGATAGCTGCTACAATGTTGAGGTATGATCCTACTATTCCTAGTTTTTCTACTGTTTTGAACATGAAGAGGTGCTGTATTTTGTCAAATGCTTTCTCTGCATCTATTGAGATAATCATATGATTCTTGTCTTTAAGTCTATTGATAAGGTGTATTACATTTATTGGTTTCTGTATGTTGAACCAACCTTGCATCCCTGGTATAAAGCCCACTTGATTATGGTACAGTGTGTTTTTAATATTCTTTTGTATGCAATTTGCCAGAATCTTCGAGAAAATTTTCACATCTATGTTTATTGAGGGATATTGGTCTAAAGTTTTTTTCCTTGATGTCTCTTTGTCTGGTTTTGGAATCATAGTGATACTAGCTTCATAGAATGAGTTTGGAAGGTTTGCCTCATTTTCTATTTCATGGTTTAGTTTGAGAATTATGGTGTTAATTCTTCTTTGAAGGTCTGGTAGACCTTGAGTGAGAATCCATCTGGTTCTCGGCTTTTCTTTCTTGGTAGGCTTTTAAGCGGGCATCGTCAATTTCATTGCTTGAAAGTGATCTGTTTAAATTTTCTATAGCCTGCCCATTCAATTTGGGTAGCTCATAAATCTCTAGACATTTGTCCACAACTTCACGATTTTTTTAAATTTTATTGGAAAATGTAATAACTGAGAAGGAAGATGAGAAAGAGAGAGTAGTCATAAGTAGTTAAAGGAAGTGTGAAAGAGAGAACAATAGAACTTGGCTTTTAGCAAAAGAAAATAGCAAGGGAATCAAGGGAAATACACAAGAGAAGAACAACATAAAACAAAAAAAAAAAAAATATAAAACAAAACCAAGATATACTACTTAAAAACCCTAGTCCTCAAAAGACAGAGTCAAGAAAATAACTACCTTCAAAAATTGCTTAAAATAAGAAGAGTGAGAAAAATATGCATATGTTCAAATGTCTGTGGACCATTCAGCACACTAAAATAAAATATATATAAACTCTTGATGGAAGATCATTTTGATGGTTGAAAAATGTCTATAATATATGTTGGTTGTCAGTTTCCAATTGTCTTTCTTTCTGTTTTTTTTTTTTTCTTTCCTTGAGGTATATATTACTTGCAAGAGTAGCAGTTGGGGGCTGTCGATTCCTTCTTCTTGTGAAGCTTGTCATTGTTGACCATTCTCAGCTTTGCTTCTCAGCACTATGAGGTGGGACAGGTTAGAAGGTACTATCTACTCCACTCACAGCAAGGGATGGCGGGGATGGCTTTAGAGTTCTGTGAAGTGTTTGCCAGAAGCAGAGCTCCTAGAGGTGGGGCTTGGGTCTAGCTAGACACCCCCACTAACTCGTGCTTCATGGACTAATGGTTGGTGAAGCTTATAAATCAGCACTCCTCCAGAGCCTGGCTGCTTCCAGTGGCAGACAAGCCAGTCCTTGGCCTTCGTCTGCCTCTCATGGCTCCCCTTTGGGCTCCGAATCTCTTGGGTCTGAGTGTCTAAAATTCTCCTAGGTGCAACACTGTTCACAAATGAATTTCACCTGTTTTATTTTATTTTATTGTTTTTGTCATAGTCTATCAAGGTCATGTGGTGAACCTGGCAGGTTTTTGGACCCAGCTGGAATTACTCAGGTTTGGGTTCCTTGGGTTGGACTGACACCCACTAGCCACCTTAGCACAGCAAGAAAAAAAAAAAAAAAAAGATGGTAGCTGATCCTTCTTTCTCCAGGTCACTGAGAGATTGCAGCATGCTACTCACACAAAAACAAAGTTCAGCTCACCCACTGGATTGGCTGGCAGTATCTCAGATCACCCTCCTCTTCACTTCAATGCTTGCCTCGGTGATACTTAAAATATGGGCACTCTTAGTCTCTCTCTGATCTGCCCATAGTGGTCTGCATCTTAGCTGGTGCTAGTAGTGAGATTTTTCTTTTATTTATTTATTTATTTATTTTTTCTATCCTAACTTCTGTATCCCCGAGAGTCCAGTATTAAATCCCAGTAGGATTTTTTTTTTAAACTGACCTCAAAGAGAAGCTGTTTGTCCACTTTCCTAGTAACATGCCATGCCGCATTTTGTAAATTTACTTTCTCTACTCTGCCATCTTGATCCCTCTAGTCAAGTAATTTTTCTTATTCTGAATACCATTTGTTTTAATTGATCATCATTATTCCTATTACAGTAAGATTAACTATAATTTACTACAACATACATGAGTATTATAAACGTGACTTCAATTAATGAGAATTAAGATACTTGAAATATTTGATATTTCTACAAATATTGATTATAAATATATATGTCTGCAAACATACATGTTTTTATGATCACATAAAAACTCTGAAATTTCATTTTACCTTTAGTATCAATGTGATGAAAATTTTCATTTGTCAGATAAAGAGCTGAACAATGAAAAGATAGATTAGAGAGAGTTTGATTTAAGTGTCTAATTCATTGATCAAAAATAGAACAGTTCTAAGTGCTTAGAGAGCATATGTACTCAGAATGAAACCAATAATAATAGATCTCTCTAGTCACTTTGGCTCCTCATACATCCTTTCTCTATGAGTTCCATAGCTTTAGATTTTGAGATATTAAAATACAGAAGTAATTTTTTTCAGAGAAAATTACCATTATTTTCTTATATTATTTTAATGCATTAAGGAGAAAGTGCCATCACTTCCATCTGAAGGATCAAAAAATTAGTTATATAAATATTGTCTCCCAAAGATACATTTTAGATACACAAAATTACCAGTATTGCTGCAAATATAACTATATTTTAATCATCTCGGAAAGCAATAAACATTAAATATCCTTTTCTCTAGAAAGCATCTATATCTGTAGATTTTACCAATGTTGTTACATTGAAATACCTTACTAAATCTAATACAAGTACATATTGCTAGAGGAGGCACCAGATTGACATATGTCTCCCTTTTATCATAGGTAGATCATACATATTTAAGCAAAAATCATTTGAAATATATTAAGCAGGAAAAATCTTTGATCAGGATCACAAACCCCATTTTTTTTTCTAGTAACTTATGGAAGATTAGACTACAAATTTTATAAGAAGTAAATCCTATCCTGCCTCCATTGTATTGCTCTCACTGTCCTGGGTTGATATAGGTTTCATAATTGTCATAAATCACATGAAAACTGCTCTTTCAATGATTATGGTCTGATATCCCTTATACTAGTTTATCTAATTTGTTCTTTAGTATATAGTTCAGAAAAGACAAAAGATGATCCTAAAAATAGAAGCTAAGAATGTGAAAGAGTTAGCTTAATTACTAGCAAAAAATGATAGGATTCTGTTTGTGAAAATGAGCCACAAAGAAAGTTTAAATTCTAATTAATTATTTATTGAATATTTATTAAATTTCATGCATTGAGTAAAACAAATTGCATGCCTACTTTATACTCATCTTCACAATGACCATTAGAGTGTGGTTGGATGTTTTTAGGGTTTGAATATGTGGTGTCTCCCCCAACTGCTGGGTTAATGCAACTATGCATGTAGGTGAAAGGATTGGATTGTGAGAGCTGTATCCTAATCAGTTCATCTTAATTTATGTGGACTGACCGTGTGCTAACTGTAGGCAGGTGGGACAGGGCAATAGGATGCCAGGTGCATGCCCTGGAAGGGTCCATTTTCCCTGTGTCCCCTTTGCTCTTTATGCTTCCTAACTGTCATGAGGTGAGCAGCTTTTCACTGCCACCCACTTCCACCATAATTGTCTGTGTCACCTTGAGCCTAGAACAGTGGAGTCAGCCAGCCATGCACTGGCCTTTGGAACCTTTAACCAAAATAAATTTTCTTCCTCTAAGTTGGTCTTTTGATTATGGTGATGCAAAGTGGACTATTGCACATGTCATAGAAGAAGAAACTTGTTTTATAGAACAAGTAGCCAGACAAAGTTAGATGGACTTTGACCAAGCCAGGTGTTCCCTACATCACACTCAGGATATTAACCATAACTAGAATTTACATTAGGAGAGTACTTTTACATCATTCTGAATTGATGATATTTTGCATTCTTTAAAAAAAATTAGACTTTGTTTTGGAAGAGTTAGCTGGTTCTGTATATCAACAATAAACACTAGTGCAATAAACACCAATTACATCCCAAGAGTCACATGTAGAGTATATCTTTAGCACATTGGCAACCAGATCAAACAAATGCCTCAGGCCACAACAATTTTCACCCCTGGATGTCAGTGAGCTCCTCTTCCCTGCAGGAGGGCTTTGAGGAGGAAAGATCCTCACTTGGGTACTTTTCATAGAATGACTACTTGAGATTTTACTTCTGATTCTACAGAACTTCTTATAAAATACTTATCCACACACAGATACTTCAGGAGAAAGCCTGTATCTATCATTTCAAAGATTATAAGAAAAATGAAAAAACTCATCATTGTATTTGGAAGAATGAACAGGTATTATAATTCAATACTTTCTTAGTCCAAACATCAATAAAATGTTTTTAACTTAAAATTATTTTAAAAATGAACCTTCAGTTCAGAAGTCTATACAATTGGTCATGAAAAGGTAGAATTGAGTGGGCTGGGGTTGTGGATCAGTAGTAGAGCACTTACCTAGCATGTGTGAGGCACTGGGTTTGATTCTCAGCACCACATAAAAATAAATAAATAAAATAAAGGTATTGTGTCCATCTACAACTAAAAATATATTTTTTATAAAAGGTAGAATTGAGGGGCTGGGGCTGTAGTTCAGCAGTAAAGCACTTGTCTCCAATGTTCGAGGTACTAGTTTCTATCCTTAGCACCACATAAAAAAATAAAGGTACTATATGTGTTCATCTACAACTCAATAAATACTTTTTTAAAAAGGGTAGTCTGGTAGTGCTGCAGTCTGGCTGGGCACACAATCACGAGCCACCACACAGCTTGTAGATTCAATCAGCAACTCTTTATTCCCGAACTCAAACCAGCCGTCTACAATCACGTTCTGGGGAAATCCACGTTCTCTGCCCAAATCCACATCCACTGGGCTTCTATCTCCCAAAAAATACTGTCTGAATCCCGTGAGAACTCAAGGGGAACTCAGGCAGCAGGATACGCCCTATTCCCAGCAGGAATAATCTTAAACCTGGAACGCCCTAAACCCGATTATCCTAAACCGGGAACACCCTAATCCGCCCTGGTCCTTGAGCAAGGTCACCTACATGCAATGTCACTGCAAAATGTCCTATTTCCACGAGTCCTTCCACTAAGCAACATGGGGTACGCTGGCAAGGAAATTGTCATACCTACTTGGCTAATGGCTCCCAGCAGAATTGAAAATCAAAACTTAGCTTATTATTTTAAAAATTTTATCTTTGGCAAATACAATTGTATATATTAAACTATACATTTCAGGATATGGAAAGACCAGGAAAATTTTGCCATGAAGCAATTTTCTAATAAATTAGAACACAGTAATCACTTGCATGCTGGTGGAAGCTTTGTTACATGCAATTCCCACATAGTTAAGCAAAAATGAAATGCAGTTATTTTGAATAATATATGGTCTTCAAATGATTCCAAAACAATGCAATAAAAAAGCATGAGATTAAAACTTGCTTTGCAAATAAGAGTACAAAGTTTGCATCTGTTTTAGGTTCTTTCTGCATTTTAATTTTGAAATTATTCATATATAGTCGTTAATTACTGATGGAAAAACCCAATCAACCAGCTGTTTTGATTGTTCTGTGCCAGGTATCTGCTTTCACTGATTTTGTCCCACTTCATTTAAAATGCTTTTATCAACAGATATTAATGTGATTCTGTTACTCTGTGTGTGTGTGTGTGTGTGTGTGTGTGTGTTTGTGTTTTGATGGTCAATCAAGCACATTATCACTTCCTTATAATAAATGTTGTTTCAAAAATAAAAAATCCATGTGTTTATTTAAAAATAACCACTCTCTTTGACTTGTGATTCTGCTAGAATTGTGAACTCATTGGCTGACCAGTGATGGTGTTAAATGCAGTTCATCTGATTGGCTATGTTGATTACATAATTTAAGAAAAGGGAGAGGACATTGTTTTTATTCTCATTTCACAAAAGATCTCAGGTAGTATATATTAAGTAAAGGAGTGAATTATTATGAAGATATCTGTGGGAAGCCATCCTCACACGTGATTTGAGTTACCTCCCTGACTGGGTGATAGGCGCTTAGACACAGCTGTGTCCGAGCCTTCCCCACCCTTTCCCAGGTTCGAGGGCTTGTCTGTGCAGAGGCGTGCCTGGCCATTGACCTGAAGACCCAATCGTTGTCCTTGACCTTGGGATGCCCCCCTTAATCTTCATTGGATGGGATTTTCCCTGGAATTTTTTGTTCCCCAATAAAAGCTCACTCCCTGGTGTGTTCTCTCTCTCCTCTCTCTCCTCTCTCTCCTCTCTCTCTCTCTCTCTAGACTCTTCTGTAAACCTCGCCACCGCATTACGTAGCTGGAGGTGGGAGCTAGGAGAAGCCACCTCGGAGCTGATATTAAAGGTAATGAAAGTCTGTCTCTTTAATTTAAAAATCACTAGCAATTTCTTATGAACCGAACCTTCTTTCATGAAGCCCGTGATGGTCGCATGGCAGAGATATCTATATCTATATCTATATCTGCCATATATTTTATGAATATAAAACAAATTTTATAAAACACACACACACACACACACATATATATGAAACAAAAAATCAAGACAAAGAAAGAGCTAAAGAAGATTACTGTATGGAGTTGTACCAGAGGTTTAATGTGATCACACAATATTGTCTTCTAAATACTGCAACCATTCTTAAGTTTCACCGCTTTATGATTTTACTTTTAAAATTATAGTCTTATTTTTATCTACATCTTATTAGAAACATGTAATTGGGAGGCTTTATATTTTGAAAGAAATTTCTTACATGACATTGTATATCAGGAGACATGAACAATGAATTTCATTGTGCTCTATCTAGATTTAATATTTGACAAAAACAGATTGGAAATTGATGAGTCTAATTTCTTAAAACAAACAAAAAACAGCAAAAAATTCAGGAAAGTAGCAGAGACCCAAATCTGGTCAGTGGTTTATTTGAAAGCATCAAGCTACTTGCAGGATGAGTAATAAATAACATTCAGTTTGTATAATTTCATGTTTTGTACTTTTCCCTTATCATGTGGATGCCACAGTAAAATCATGGAAGAAACACGACTCTGGATAGGTAGGCTGAGAATGAAACTGCAGTCTGATCCCTTAATTGTGTGTAACTTTGGCCTACTTTTTCCAGAGTTCTCTTAACAAAGATTTAGTAATTTCTATCTCATAGGGTTTCTTTGATAATCACATAAGTACACTGAAGACCTACCATGTACCGGACAAAAAGAGTGATAATTATAAAACAATGTAAATACTTAAGGTTGAGAGAGATAGATGAAGTTCAATAAATAGATGGAAATATAAAATGACTTTGTGTTATTTAATATTGTTCTTTATTCAGTGTTACCAGGAGATGTTAAAGATGTGCTCATCCTAGCAACATGTGTCTTTCAATGGAATGTTTACTTCAGTTACATAGTTGAATTTGGCTTCTGTTTAACCAAAAATGTTCTATTTTTGTCATAAAGTGGAAGTCTGCTGTCCAAGTTAAGGTAGTGGTCACTTTCATAATGGGACAGTCCCTAACTTTTGGAAATACATACATAAGTACATAGCTAGATTCCCTAGTGTGTGCTTCTGGCCTTCTGTTTTCCTCCCAAAATTGTTCCATGGTGCAGCAACTAGGTTCCTGTTTGGATATTTATACAATTAAAATAGTTTTACTTTGGTGTTGGATATTAAGGATCCTGTATATCTATGCAAAAAGTATATGAAGTAATCAGTTAATAAAAATAACTTAGAATGAAGTATCTACTTCAACAGTAATCATGTAAAATCAAGTCTTCACATATGTTTGGAAAAGGGTATTTTTATCTTTTGTTTTGCTCATTTATTTATTTATTTTTCCTAACTCCAATTGCCTAATTATACATAAAGGCAAAAAATATTTTAAAAATTAAAACTATTCACCTTATGTTGCATTATATTCTTTATCATTCTCCTACTTATTATTTGATCACCTTTTAATGTATCATATTAAAATAGTCCATTCAAGTACAAAGCCCTTTTAAATTGTCCTTTTAAATCAGGTAAATACTTTTCTTGGCTTACTGTGAAAATAAATAATAATTTGAGCATTATCCTTGTATAGGTTTTCTCTTTATTCACATAGGTATATATTTTTTTAATTGCATAAATCTAATATTCAGTATTAGTTTTAACCCAATTGCGTTTTGGAATATGCATAAATTATGCATCCTGAATAACAAATTACCCAAATTCAGAGGTTTATAAGAGCAATTGTTTATAATCTCACTGCTTCCATGTTCAAGAATCCAAGAGCAGCTTGGTTGAGAAATTCTTCCCCATGATCTCTCCTAGACTTCCAATGAAGCTGTTGTTCAGAGTTGTAATCTTGCCATGGTTCATCTGAGGAAGAGTCTGCTTCCAGATTCACATGAAAGCAGAGCATGGACCTCAGCAGCCTCAGGTCCCAGTCATGTGGCCTGCGCATAAGTTACCGCATATCCTCATAATATGACTGCAATCTTTCCCAACAGCAAGAAATTCAAAAGAGGAGAGAGTGAGACAGAGAGAGATATGAGGGGAATGATTTCAAACTGGGGAGTTTCAGTCTTTTTAAAAATCTAAGTATCATCCAATCACTCCAGTCACATTCCAATTACTAGAAGGTACTAAAATCATAAGAAGGAAATTAGATTCAACTTCTCCAGGGCAGAAGCATCTAAGGGTCTGTGCACATATCTTTAAAAGTAACACATTTCATTTACGTAAAGAATTTATTTATCTAGATATTTATGAAAAGCTAATAAAAATTATGTAGCCACTATTACAAAAAAAAAAAAACATAAAATTTTAAAAGTACTTTGCTTTCACATATTACTGAGAGGAATTAAACCAACTGAATTCAGCAATGTCCTGATTGTCTGATGATCTTTTCGCTGGCTCATTTATTTGTACTATCTGTGCAATGATCCATATATATGGATAACTCGAATGTTATGTTTTCAGCCTTCATATATGCAGTGCATATGAATGTGTCTGACTTGCAACTTTTGCTTTCTCATTTCAGTCTCTGAGAAGATTATTCTTTAAATCACTGTATCATTTTTCATGGTTTTGGGGTACCAACATTTCCATTAATTACCCATATAGTTAGATGACTTAATAAATGTCTGTTCCTGCTTTAAGTATTATGGCAGATTTCCTTACAAATGAGAATAAACTAGCTTCCCTCATGCACAGGGCATGTGTTTTCAAACCCCCATTAGATACCTAAAACTGTAGGTAGTACAGCATCACATTATTTTAGTGGGCTTTTGTATAACTGTACTCAAAATACTTGATAAGAACAACTTAGAGGAAAAGTGTATTTTGGCTCAGGGTATCAGAAGCCTCAGATCATGGACAGAGAACTCCATTGCCCTGGTACTGAATTAGGCAGAACATCATAGGGGAAGGTGTGGCAAAGGGAAGCTGCTTACCTCACAGCAGTAGGGAAGTAGAGAGAGAGGGGGTAAGAGGAAGCCCTGTTAGGGCACACCCCCAATGACCCATCTCCCCCAGCTCTATGCCCCCTGTCTATAATTTCCACCCAGTCAATTCATTCAAACTAGGATAGACTGATTAGTTTATTGTTCTCATATGCTAATCATTTTATCTCTGAATATTTCTTCATTAATAAGAGCTCAGATCTAAACCTCATATCTAAACCATGATACCTACATATACTGTGATTTTCTATACATGCACATGAGCATGTATAGAAAAGAGCAACTAGGAGGAAGGGAAGTTTATTTTGACTCATGGTTTCAGAGCTTTAATCCATGGTTGGCTGACTCTATCTTTCTGGGTCCAAGGTGAGGCAGAATATCTTGGTGGAAGTTCATGGTGGAGGAGAACTGCTCACCTTATGGCAACCAGGAAGAAGAAAGAGAAAGTGACTATAGGGAAGGTGAACTCTTCCAAGGCATGCCCCACACTGACCCACTTCCTCCAGTCTTGTCCCATTTGCCCACAGTTACCAACTAGTCAGTCCATTCAACCTCAGATGGACTGATTAGGTTACAGCTCCCATAATATAATCATTTCCCCTTTGATTATTTCTGCATCAACACAGGAACTTTTGGGGGACAACTCATATCCAAAGCATTACAGGAAGAGGGAGAGACTTGTCTCCTTTTCTTCCATCTTGGAAGAAATGTTCAAGGATACAATAGCTCACAGAAGACAAATGCATCCTAAGTCCCTTCTACTTTTGGTTCATAACTGCCTTTTTTTTTTTCATTCTGTGTGAAGCCAATTGATGTTTACATCTTTGTGCTATGTTCAGATGTTTATGAGAAAGAAAAGGCTTTAATATTCTTGGATCTGTTCTATTTGTGACTTCTTAGACTTCCTGTGAGTAGCCGTACTGTGTCTGACACAAAAGCCTGGCTAATGTTCTTTTAAATGGTTGAGTAGGGCTAAAAGTATTCACATCAATTTCCTATTGCCACAAAATGATCTAGGTCATGACAAACCACAATCCAAGTTACTAGACCATTACTAAACTACCATCACATAAGGATAAGTTAGCAAGTTTGACCTTTTAAACCAAACTGCAAAATGTTCTTTTGATTAAAGTCTACAACAGTCCCCTGGGATCTCTAGGGCTGAATGTTAGGGATTTAACACAATACTGAGATCTTGGCAGATAAATGTACCTTTACTCATAAGCTTTTCAACTCACACACAGTTTTAAATTCCCTTGCTCTATAGAATTACCATTCTGTGCTTAGTTTTATTTTGAAGGCAGTTGCATTAGTTTCCAAGGTGAAGGCTCATGACCAGGAAACCAATTTAATGGAAGAAAGTAAAGACTTTATTCTTTCTGAGAAAATTAGCTACTTAAGGATAAATACTCTAATTTGTCCTTTCAACCTCGGTTTATTGGTAATTCCTGGCCACTTTTGAATACTTTCCTGATTTTTCCCTGGAATATTCCCCTTGCTTTTTCAGTATTTGTTTTTAAATGGAAAATTCACAAAACAGTTTAATACTTTAGCTGTTATCCTGTAAACATTACAGAAAAACATAACTGCTTATTGTGTTATAAAATTTTTGGACGGGCTGTTTCAATGATTATTAAGCAGTATGATTTGGTGATCTTACAACATACAGTGCTATTAATAGATTAGTAAGTATATTGCATAGTTATTAGCCAAATGCTCATCATCCTAAGTTTTGTACACTCTTGTACCTTATATTTTTTGTAATCTGTCCTATAAATGCATATTGTCCACTTTCTCTACAAAGCTGACTTTAACATATGTTCTAAATCTCACATTATAAGTAGCAGCTAGGTTGTTCATACTTGTGAATAATACTGTTCATATTTTTATGCTTTCTGCTTTGCAAAATACACCAGAGAGCCAGAAAGCACACATTCATACCTGTTTAATTATTTTGTCTTCCACAAAACCAATAACAAAGTGCAAACAAAAGTCATTTTACTCTTTCTTGAGAAACTTGGAAAATTCAGTCCACTTAGTTCTTCACATTGTAATAATAGTTTTTTCAGAGTTAATTTAAAAACTTTGGGGAAGCTTTGGTTGGTACATAGGCAAAATTACATTGTGTTTTCTCATGGGTCTTTCTTTTTTCTAATATATCAGAGAAAATGATTTAATATCATGATTTTACTAATTGTATACATATATATAAATTAATTATATATATATATAAATTAATTATATATATATATAAATTAATTATATATATATATATATATATATATATATATATATTTGAATAGGCAGAATTATATCAAATAGGCATGCAATTTACTCATACAAACCAATCATGATCTTCTAAGTTAGTTAAGACTGAATTTCTCATTTAATATTTCTACCTTTGATTTAGTTGGTTAATTTATTCTCGATTACTTTAGTGGATATACTCCTTAGCAAGAAAATTACTGAGGAAATTGTGCTAGTTAACAAATTGTGAAAAACAAAAGGGAAAAAAATCCATGTATCTCTGCAAGATCTGCCTTTGGAGGATCATATTTTAAAGGGATCATTCTAAGCCAAGACAATTCTAATACTTCAGTTGTTATCATGTAAACATCACTGTTTATTTGGCTTTAAAAATCACAAGAGATAGTTTCCATAATTTTCTAACATTATGATTTGGGAAATCTTATAACATATAGCTGTTAGTCCATTGGTGAGTACCTATTATGTTAACAAATGTCTCCTGATGTACCTAATACTATCACTGTTTTATTTAAAATTTCACAAGAAACAAACTAGGTTTTGTAGATTAAGTGTGATTTTTAGATAGTTTCTTCAGTTATGAACCCATCCTCTACAATTTTCTTTGCTTTCATTCTTGCAAAATAGTTTAATTTTCTTCTGAAATTTAATAATGAAACATTTAAAATTATTTTTAAAGTTTATTTTAAACAACATAAGGCAAATGTGAGTATAATAATTCTTAAATCTAATCAATAAATGCAGTTATTTTTATGCCTTTTTCCTATGTGAAATATTATCCTGCATTGAAAGGAATTAGTAAGAAAAGAAAAAGAGACATTCTTGTCTTCTGTAAGGTAGCACCAACTTCTAGAGATTGTATGCATATATGAAGTTATAGCTAAAAATACAGTGTGATATCTTAAACTCCATATGACTAATAGAGAGTACATGTTCAGAATTGGAGGGGCCTTGAGATTTCCATTTTAAGTGAACAGATTTTTATACAGCCATGTGTATTTTTTTGAGATTTAATTTTGACTGATGGAAACAAGAGTGGCCTGTTTCATGTCCAGTTTTTTCTTCTCTTCATCTGATCCCTGCTCCATCTTGTAAGTATTCTAATTGTACCCCAGTGACCACCCTTATCTAAAGTGAATAGCTCATCCCAAAAACTATGTTGTGATTTGGATATGATGGATCCCACCAAAGCTCAGGTGTGGGACAATATAAGAAAGTTAGAAGTGAAATAATTGGGTTATGAAAGTTTTAACATAATCAGTGGATTTATTCCCTTAAGGGGGTTAATTAATAGGGTGATAACTCCAGGCAGGTGAGGTGTGGCTAGAGGAGGTGGGTGATTTGGGGATGTATTGGGGGTATTTATTTGTCCTTTGTGAGAGGAGAACTCTATCTCTGCTTCCTGGTGCTCTGTCCTAAGCTACTTTCCTCTGCCACAGTCTTCTGCCAGGACTTGCCTTCTCACCTTTGATCCAGAGCAATGGATCTGAGATCATAAGCTGCAAGTACACTTCTACCGCTCCTCTAAAATCAATCTTGTTAGATCTTCGGGTCAAGTCAAGAAAAAGCTGACTAAAACACCCTAAGATGGCAGTCCTCCTTATTTTAAGCAAGTCAAAACTTTTCATTTACCTTGCTATAGCCTGCGTTCACCATGGCCATTGATTTAATTCTGGTCAGTAAGATGTTAGAATAAAAGGTATCTCCTAGAGGATTCCTCACTTTTAATTTTTTTTTAAGAAGATAAAGGAATAAGGAATAGCTAGTTCCTTTTTCTGTGGCCCTCTCCTGGAACAGTTAAGGACATCCTGTGAAAATAAGAATATATCTACAAAGGAAAGAGCTCCTGTACCAAGTATAATAAATAGGAAAGAATAAAAACCTTAATTATTTGCTATTAATTTTCGGCCACTGAATATTCTAAATATAAAAGCCATTATATTTGGACTAGTGATTATAAGTAAGTCAAAAAGTTTCACTGATGTAACTGTGGGGCCAGACCCTTCCACTATCTGCATGTACTCATGGAAAGCATACATTATAGTATGGAAAGAATGAATGATAATGGTGAAAAAGAGTCACATTGGCTATTGTACAAGCAACAGATTTTAAATGGGCTTGGGGTAGGAACATGGCAATCAAGAGGATTATGTTAATATCAAATGTAAAACTTGTCCAGTAGTAAACATCTTAAAAT
This sequence comes from Marmota marmota marmota, assembly GCF_001458135.2. Taxonomy (NCBI): domain Eukaryota; kingdom Metazoa; phylum Chordata; class Mammalia; order Rodentia; family Sciuridae; genus Marmota; species Marmota marmota. Next base: position 18,725,472 of record NW_025999932.1, read on the forward strand.
CAACAAGACAAGAACAGCTAGAAACGAATGGAATTTATATATCTTGAATGATTCTTATTTGCAAGATATTGTTAGAGTTGTTTGACATATTGTCAGCTTGAAGATTGTTGAAGTTAAAGTAGAGGACAACAAAGGTGCCTGCAGAAAGAAGGAATAAGACTTATCAAGTGCCATTTCCAAGGGTCCTACGGGTTGTCAAAAAGTCCACAGAGGAAGAGCATTAAATCCTGAATTCAAGGAAACTAACAGTGTGGGAAAGGTATGATAAATGTGACATGTTGGAAATTTCATTCTGGGTTGTGCTTTGTCTTCTGTCCTATTTGATGTGCACTATATATGTGTTGGTAGAAAATCACTTTCCAATGTCAACAAGGTTCAGGACCTAATTCTACTGTAGAACAGGTCGGATTTGTGTAGAGGGTTGGATCTTTTCTTTCAGAATCATAGCTTATCTTTTGTCATTATGAATACATTTTTAGAAAAAATGAATGATTGTTCTCTCTCTCTCTCTTTCTTTCTTTCTCTCTCTCTCATACACACACACACACACACATCAAAATACCATGTATATATTCTATCACATGTCTTCTGTCATTTCTAGATAATATTGTCTCCATCTCTAAAGCAAAACCAGGGAATAAAAGACTTGTGGCGCAGCCTTCTGCCTTCATTAAATCAGGAGGATTTTTCTGTTTTAGAGATTGAAACATATGTCAGCCATCCAAGCTGAGGCATGGTTAAGCTTCTTACATCATATTTTCAGTGTAAATACTTCCATATTTCAGAAACTGGTTAACTATCATACATAGCTTTCAAAGGTATTGCATATTCTATTTTCATTTTCTATAAAAAGGGAATGATTCTGGAATTTATTCAGAGGCTACTTTAAACTATAAATTCTGTAAACTTTTGCCTTGAATAGAGGTGAGATGAACTTAACATATATGAATGAAAGACTGTTGGGAAAATATGTCAACAGTGGAAAGATTGAACTTGAAAAATAATGGTACTTCATATGAGACACATTAATGTAGGACTCGAAGACTATAAAGATTGTTAAAGGTAGAAAAGATAGTGGGTTGGGCAGTTCTTCCCTGTTGTTCTTACTTTCCAGAAAGTAGAGGTCCAATTACTCTATGCTGGTCAAAGGAGGTGGAATGTTGAGCTTGAGGGAAAAAGTCAGTTTGGTCAGTGTGCGGAAATCTATTAAATCAACAGGATGAAATTACAAAGGTTATGAAAGATGAATGGAAAAACAGATGAAGTTTTTAAGAAGCAACCTGTCTTGAGTCAGGTCCAAGATGCTCATTAATCTTCAGAATATTAAAATATAGAGTGGAGATGTGGGATGGCCTGATGCTGTGTATTTCCAAGATAGAAGGGAAGGGAGAGACAATTTATATTTGGAAAACGATATTTTTGGTTAACATCTGGATGCATCATTGGTTCTTTTTAATGACTTTATTTAAATAATAGAGGGATAAAAAATTCTTTAGTTTTTTTAGAGAGTATAGCATAGACGAAAATAATAGCAAATTTGAGTAGATCTGACAGGGAATAATGACAAAAACCAAAAAAGGTTTCTATATTTGTGACTTTCTCATTTTCTACTGCTAATTCCCTTTGATCATATAATTATGATTGCCTATTTTTTTTTTTAATTTTTTTTATTGTGGGTTGTTCAAAACATTACAAATTTCTTGACATATCATATTCCACACTTTGATTCAAGTGGGTTATGAACTCCCCCCCTCACCCCATACACAGATAGCAGAATCACATCAGTTTCACATCCATTGATTTACAAATTGCCATACTAGTGTCTGTTGTGCTCCGCTGCCTTTCCCATCCTCC
>NW_025999932.1:18735216-18741510 GCF_001458135.2 Marmota marmota marmota
GCTGGAATAAAGCAAAGACCATTAATCACCACAGCACCGTTGAGCCATAGACCTTTGCTGAGAGAACTTATTTAGGTCATCCCTACTGATCTCTTCTTATCATTAGAAATAGTGATTTCACATGTGATAACTAATGGAATATTTCTTCTGCACTGTATTCTAAGCAGTGTCCCAGTTTTGCACTATTCTTAGCAATTCAGGCTTTCCGGAAGGCATGCTGCCAGCTTGAATGCAAATACTCTTGCCTGATAAACTAGACCTGCAACATTATTTGTCTTATTCTGTCCCCAAAACGTTTAGATAAGTGATATTTTGCCATTATGCATTTATTTTCTTTCAGTCTAAATACATTGAGAACTTTCCTTCCAAAATGCCTAATGGTACTGAAACACAAAAACAGAAGAAAAAGCAAAATAAATATGTTTACACTGGATTTTTCCTTAACTAAGTAATTAATTCTCTCTGCAGATGCACTTGCATTGTGTTTCTAATAACAATCTTTGAAGGAACATCAGTGGAGGTAAATAGGCGATAAGTAGTCTTTAAAATAAGATAGACCTGATCCAAATCTGGGACCAGACCCTACTTCTGGAGCTATGGTCTAAACTTAGTAAATACTTACTCTTTTCTGAAATAAGAAAGAAAACAGCAAGAAGTAGTAATATGTAGACCACAGCATTTTTGTAAGGACTGAATATACTGAATATATATACAGAATATCTTTAAAATAGTTGTGGAATAAAAGCATTAGAATAGATTTTAAAATATTAATTCCAAATCTATATTTAGATAATCCATTCTTGCATTACTTTTCTGTGCTGTGTAAAAAATCACCAAACTTTCTGGCTTAAAATAAAATTCATGTATTATCCGGGCTTTCTATAGTTTAAGAGTCTAGGCATGGCTAAGATTAGGTCTTGGCTCAAGGTCTCACAATCAAGGATTGGGTGGGCTGCCAATTCATTTGGAAGCCTGACTAGCAAGCGATTTGCTTACAAGCACCTCACATTTTTGACAGAATTCAAAATGCTGTTGTTATAGGATTCATGAAAGTTGATTTCTTAAAACCCAGTAATGGAGTGAAAATTTCAGCCACTTGAATTTACTAATTGCAGGCAAGGGCTGGACCCTTTTCAAAAGTGATTCCCTGATGAAGTCAGGCACACTGAGGCCCAACTACCTCTTTTTTTGGGATGGGGGGTGTACTTGGGATTGAACTCAGGGACACTCAATCACTGAACCACAACCTCCAGCCTCTTTGTATTTTATTTAGAGACCGGGTCTCACTGAGTTGCTTAGCACCTCGCTGTTGCTGAGGCTGGTTATAAACTCGTGATCCTCCTGCCTCAGCCTCCCAAGCCACTGGGGTTATAGGGGTGTGCCACCATGCCCAGGGCAAACTCCCTTTTGATTAACTCAAAGCAAACTGATTGGAGAGTTTAATTGCATATGCACATACCTTTATTTTTGCCATGTTCTGTCAGCAATCCATAGGTTCTGCTTATTCAGAGAGAGAGAGAGTGAGTTATATGAGGATCAGATTTACTAGGGGCCATCTTACTTATATATTCATCACAATCCCTTTTAGTAGGAAAACAAATAAACATTGTATTTTAAGTAGAAAAACAAAATCTAATGAGGAGACGTAAGAAAGGGATGAAAGAACAAATGGAGTTCTTTATAATTCCTTTAGCTCTCTTAAGCTGTGACACTTTCCCTTCTTGCATTCACTGAAGGTGAGCGCATATGGAAGCCAGTTCACTGAAATGCATGGGCTCCTTGCCAAAGGCCTAAAATATACTCTTTCGAACCTTTTCCTGATCTATAGACTTTAAGTGTTTTATGGGAGTTACTGTGCTATTCCTGGCAAGTGATTTTAAAATATTTTTGATCCATGTACTATATGTAAGTGGCCTGCGTAAAATGCTTGGAAGAAAAAAGAAAATCTCCAAAAAATTTATACCTGAACATAATGCTTTAAGGTATCTAAAAAGAATTATCTTTCCCCTCTTTATACTTGAAAAATGGCTTATACTTTTGCTCTATCTGGCACACTCTTGTTCTTCCAGGATTCTCCAATCCTTCCTTATTTTCGTATATTTTAAAAACAGTGGCTCTTAATATTTCTTGGCATTGCTTGGCATTTCTCTGCTGTGATATATTTCTCTGAATTAAAGTGTTGATACTTTAAGAATTTTTTCAAAATGGAGTCATGTATCCCTTCAAATACTGATTGATATGAAACTGGTAAAATTGTAATACAGAATTTTCCTTTGACTCAAGAAGATTATAATATAGCATTAAAAATTAGATCTGTAGTCAGAAAGAGCCCCAAATTTACACATGCTGATGGATATCTGGAAAAAGTGCAGTGAAACAGAGAGAAGAAATAGCACAACAGTGAATCTTCTTCAGCAAACACAAACTTTTGCTGAATCTTCACCCTTGAATCTCTAGAGGAGCCTAGTTAGAGAGGCAGCAATGAGGTGAGAGGGGAATTAACAGACTTAAGAGACATTTGACATAGAATCAAAATAAAATAATGAAGAAATAGATCTGCTGTATATCAAGATGGCAAATACAAATAAAGAGAAAGTACTGACAACCCCATAGTTATTAACACTGTCATTAACTGGATCTATTATGAACAAACAAAAAGAAACTTCAGAAAGGCAGGTTGGAAAATTGCAGTGGCTTTTTAGAACCTTGCAAGTACTCGAGACATTTCTGAGTCAGAGAAAAACAGACTACAACTCTGCTGCCCAGAAGTATCTGACATCCATGAGAGTTAGAGAATAAAATTTCAAGTGGTGCATTTTAAGTGTCAAGAAGCCACATGTGACCAGTGTCTACAAGTTGAAGGGCACTGAGGAATATTTCCATCATCACAGAAAGCTCTATTGAACAGAACTGGTCTAGAAAAGCAGAGATCATCTATGTTGAAAAGCAACTTGAAATAGTCAAAGAGATATGAGTCAGAGCTGGTAGATTTGGCATTATAAAATCTGGGATAAGAAATGTCTCTTTTAGATGATACACATCTACATACCTAAAAGATGTCAAACTAATTTCTTGGGATATTTGTGGAGTCCTCCTATCTTTCAAGCAGGTAAAACAAGCTTGAGGTTTATGAGCTCTTTGGATTCCCTGAATATTCTGGAAGTATAATTACATTAAGGAACATGAATAAACATCTACTTAAAGGGTAGATATAATAAAGTAATTTGACAATGTATATTTATACATGATATGTGAGAATTATGCAGGCATATAGAAATCTCATTAGTGAGTCCATCCAAAACAACTTATGATACCCCTGGCTATTCCATCTAGTATATCCTACTAAATGATTGAAGATAAACAAAGTCTTTTTTCATCCTTTCACTTCATCATTTACCTATTTCCCTTTCTACTGTTGCCCTGCCTATCTTAATTTTGGAGAGTGCTCAATATATACAAAGTTTCAATTCTCACCTGGAATACAAACCCACTACAGTCATATTTATTTTTCTAATAAGCCACTCAACATTGTAAAATGACTTGAGTATTCACAGTTTGAAAGACAGAGCTAATTTTGCCTAGGGTCAGTGGTATTAAAAGCTGTCTCCCCTCTACTTCCTTTTATAATCCCCTCTGTTGACTTCCATCACCCACAGTCATGTCCCTGAGTATCCTTCCACCTTATTAGCTTCTCTCCTCTTTAGCCTTCTTTATTAAATCTTCTTTTGTAATAGAACATAAATTGTTGCAGTATTCTAGCCCTGAATTTACTTCTGTTTGTCTTCACTCACTTCCCAATATTAAAACATCAAAGATATTCTTCAATGTATTTATATCTCTAGTTTGTGCATCTTTTAACTCCAACTGTTCACACCCAGCTTCATCATTACTATCTCCACTTGAAAAACCTCACATATTAGACATTTCAAGACTTACATGATTAAAATGGTAATTGTAATCTAACATCAGACCCTGAATACCTACCACAGAAATGTTAGACAGTTTACAACTTAAAATAGTCCATAAGCAACATCCTTTAGATTACGTTGGAGACCTACCAGAAATCTTTATGTTGTTCCCTCAAGCTTCACATGCAATCCACTTAGGCTTTGCATTTTCATTCATTCTTCCATGAGACCAACATGCCTAGGAAGCCATCATCTGTCTTCAGTAGAATTGCTACAGCCTGTTCTTCAACAGGTGTCTGCTTGCCTGTTTCGGCTCACCTTTTCCTTGGCCATCAAGTGCACTCTCCACAGACCTACACAAGCATGGTCGATGGTTTCACTCTTCCTCATAGACTCCTGAACACAATCTCATTATACTTTTAACACAATATACACTTCTTATTGTGATAGAATGATGCTTATTATTTTAGCTTCTCAGAATCTGTATCAGTATAGCTATGGTTTGCTCTAGCCACTGAAATGTTTTCTGATATTCATTTGTTTACCGTCAGCTTCATGAGAAGGACTTTGTGGCTATGTGTTGGCAATCCATGTATCAGATCCTCATACCACAGCTACTATTTCATAAAGGGCACATGTTTGTCTTAGTGAATCCCAGGAGTTTTGCAGAAAATACGAAGAGAAAATGCTCTTTACTGTACTCATACATGTATAGAGATAGGCCCACTGAAATTCCAGGCACAAGTTGTTTATAATGAAGCTCATGTCACCATTAAAGAACCTCCAATTAAAGTGCAATACCTAAGTTTCTAAATAAGTCCTTAATCAAACTGTGTCTTAACTTTTGAGTTTGTGTGTTCACATACTGTTTTTCCATCTTAAATCCATTGTAATTGAACTTTCTGTTACTAATAAGTAAAATATCTAACCTCTTCACAGCCTCTAAACTTATTTCAGGATTCCTGTAGGTTTTGTTTTCCTTTCTCTTCTCATAGTACACCAACCTTTGAACATCTCCAACCTGGGAGGAGGGTGACTGTATTCAGTGACCCTGAGTAATTATAATGTTTTCTGAGATTATGGTGTAGAGAGAATATGGGAATATGGATTCCCATGTTCTATGGATGATGAACTAGAATATATATGTGAACCTGGAGGGATGTGTAGAACTCTTTGTGAGATTGAGTGACTAGAATGCTAAGCCTCTTGCTAAGGTTTGAATGTGTCCACCACAGCTTCATGCTTTGGAAACTTAATCCCCCAATTTTTATGTTAATTGTATTTGGAGTGAAGCCTTTGGGAAACAATTAGGATTAGATGAGGTCATGAGGGGTGCCGGTTTAGACCACAATTATAGCATTAGTGGCTTTCTAAGAAGAGGAAAAAAATCCTGAGAATACTTTTTCTTTCTACAAAGTAATACCCTCTGTCTTTAATTTGTCTTCCGTTTTGAGAGCTGAAAGAAAAATTCAAGGAGAACTAATCATAAGAGGGACAAGGAGATTTTCAGGCCAACACTGGAACTGAATACACTGTAGTACAGAACACTTAAAATAATTAAAGAGAAGAAAGAAAAAGAGATTACTATGGATCTTGCAAGGAAATTGCTCACAGGCCCATCTGAGATTAAGAGGACATACTGATTTGGATGAATCAACCTAAGAACATTATTAAAAGCCATATCTGCTTTGTGTTCTACAAAAGCAAAGAATTTGGAAAACATGAAACAAGAAATCTCTATGTCATCAAAAATCTACATATGAAAGCAAAAGTGTTTAAGATACGATTGTATAAAAACTATTGATCATATAAAATTTAGAATGTGTTTTATAAATATGAAGATTAGTGACAATGAATAACATGTAATTAGCAATGAGAAAGATTATTTGGAATATTCCAGCATATATAAAAAAAGATTTTTACAAAATGTCAGATTTTTAAAATGACCCAGAGCAATGGAATTTTGAATTTCTATCTTGGAATAGTAGAAAAAAATCTAAGTCATAACCAAAAGCTTTACTTAAGAAGTACCTAAAACAGTGAGAAGTACTTTAAAACATATACCAGGAAACATTAACAAATGAGGTGGGTATGGGAAACATTCCAATTTCTTATATTTCCCCCTAAATTGTTAAAAACATATTTTAATCACCTAAGTATTAAATAATACCAATAATTAACACTCATGTTTTTATAAGCATGGAATTCTATGTATAAAATGAACATAAGGTAAATTATATTTAAAACATAAATATTGTTCTTTATTTTAATGCAAGCTCAAAATATTCCTTAAATAACATGTAGATATCTATATATACATATATATGTATACATATATATATATATATATATATATATATATATATATATATATATATACACTATA
>NW_025999932.1:18744875-18751405 GCF_001458135.2 Marmota marmota marmota
ATATATATATATATATATATATATATATATATATATATATATATATATATATATATATGGATATACACTATAGACATATGTAGATATATACATATATGTATATGTAATATGCATATATACACATAGAATATGTATATTTGTGTATATATGTATAATTTTTACTTTATCACTTCATTGACTTTGTACAATAGTGAGTATAACCATTCCATTTGAATCCACATGGATGCTTTTGTTTATGACTCATATTTTAACTTGATTTCCATATAAAATATTAAAGTAAAATTTTAAAGTTTTCCCATATGTAAGTTTGTTTGATTGGAATCATGTAAGATACATAATTATTGAAATACAAATCAATCATTTAATTGACTTGGAACTGCTTAATGGAATTGAAATTTAATGTGGAAATCATTAATAAAGAAATACATTATACAATTACACTGGTAAACATTGTCAAAGATTTAATGAAAACAAGTGGCTGATTTAAGGTCTTTGTTTTCATTTATAGAATTGAGACCACTACTTTTAGATTACTTAATTAATCCATTAATCTATTTTACCTTTTATAGAGCATGTTAGGTGGTAAACTCTTTATTTCACTAGAGTGCCTACCAGGTGACCTTGTTGTGATTTATTTATTAATTGAAACAAACCATTGGTAATTGCATTATATTCATTATCTCTTGATTTTAGTATTATATGCATAACTAGTTTGTGATGATTATTCTTTCATAATGAACTAAATGAAATAAGATTTCAGTTTAACTTGAATGGGTGCCATGAAGTCATGTACAATACATATTTGTATTGCAGGAAAGGCCCAAATAATTACAAGACTTATAACTCTAGGCCAATTATTTAACCTCTTTGAGACTAATTTTCATTCCACCTGGAAAACAAGTTTATGGTTATAGCTCTGTTTAATACATGGATTTTTTTCAGTATTAATATTAGAATATATATGAAATAGCTGTATGACTATAATTGCTATTTTTGTTTTTATACTGATATGAGATCACTGGTAAGCCATGTATGTTTCAAAATGAGATGGTAGATTAAAGGGTGGTTCTGTGAGTATTGAAGTATTAAATAGTGAATCTGCTATATCATATGAAAAAGAAGAGATTGAGGTTAGGTACATTGATATTATTAATGATTAGGTTGATTATGTACACTGTGTGAATTAGGAAAAGTTGGGCATACTTTGTTTATATAAGAAAGGTGGTAAGTAATATTGTATACCTTTCAGGTCTAGAGACTAAACTTAGGATGTTAATGTAGTACTTACTTAAACCATTAAACTGTATATATTTAAAATGCAAAACAACAATAAAAACAGGCCATATTTTGCTCAAAGTCCATATGAAAACAAGTAGTAGTGGAGACAGAATGGGACAAATTTAATCCACAGACAATAGTTTGTTATCCCCTATCATATAGCAAACTGTTTTACATTTTAAAACATTCCTTCTGTAAATGTTCTTTTGAAAAATTTGTGCTATTGAAGCCTAGTTCTGTAGGAATGATTTTCCTGCATCGGCTTGACTCAATGTGGGGGAAATACCAGTAGTTATGCATTGCAAAATGCATGGGGATAGGGAAATCATGATTTTTGTTCAATTTATAAGCCAAGATTTTTAATAAAGGAAAAAAATGCTGTATCACACAACCTGAATTTACTTTGTGGAGACATCCCAATTAGGTCCTAACTGCATAGTTGTATATAGGAAAATCTTTCACCTCTAGAACTCCTTTCAGAAGTTATTAAGTAAAAGAGGTAATGAGCATTTAATTCAACCGGAAAATAAATCTCAATCTGATAAGAAGGTACTTACTTATAAACATGTTTATCCTTCTCTAATGTGAAAACAGTTCTGGTGCTATATTTTTAATAGCCAAGCATTTTTACCATCTCTAATTTCAGAGTCATGACCCATGCAGCTCTAGTAATTAAGTCTATAAAATGTAACTGTTGCTTGTATTCTCAAAATCAAATGTACAATGTAGTTTTCTGATAAACTGAAATGTTAAATAGAGGACTTTAGTAATTTTTTTTTTTAGTTGAAATTTGAATTTTTGCCTGGAAAGTTACTTTCATTCCAAAAAAAAAAAAAAACACAAAAAACAAAAACCAAAAACAAACAAACAAACAAACAAAAAACACCTCATATTGTTTGGCATAAAATAAAATCATTTACATAGACACATTGGGATTTAAATATTTTGTGATTGTAATCAGCATGTACACAATAATGGCATTGACCTCTGCTATACTTGGCTTGTTTTTTTATCAAAAAATTCCTGGCCCAGCACATCATACATAGGAAAGTTGTTTGAGATTCCCCTAACCCCATCATTAATAGCAATAATAGCTGTTGAAGATGAGAACCTAACTCAGGAGAAGTCCCTAACCCCATCATTAATAGCAATAATAGCTGTTGAAGATGAGAACCTAACTCAGGAGAAGTCCCGTATTAGTTGGTCAATGATGTTGCCTGAATTGAAAAACTCAATTAGGCAATAGGTAGCTCTCTAAACCAATATGATCTGCTTCTAAGTCCTTTGGACTGAAATATGGTAGAGAATGATCTTCCATAGTTTGGGTACCTTGTGAGACACTGTAGATGGCAAAGATTGGTAAAAGACCTAATTGACCAATTAATAAAGAAATGCCTTTCTAATGCCTTATGATGATTCAGGAACTGTATCACTGTCCTGGATGTATAGGGACTTCTGTGAATCAGACAGACATACATCCCAAGGAAGCTGACATTCTTTAACAGTAATTAAGGCTACTAGACTTTTAACTCATAGCCCAATGATGTCTTGACTATGCAGATTAGGAGAAACTGGCATACTTTTGATTATTCTAACCTCTGTTTTCTTATCAATTTGAGGCTGTGACACTTTCCATTGCTTAATCCTTTCTTAGATTTTTCTTAATGTTACTATCTCCTATTATATAGAAACCATAAACCACAATCTTAATACCTTCCTTTGAATTTCAATTTTTATCTCTTTTACCACTAGTTTCCTATGAGTGGCAAAAGAGACATTAATTCCACAGTACAGAGGAACTTTTGTAAACAGTATCACTGGTGTTATATTCATTTTAGAGCTGAGCAAAAAAGAACAGGTGGATAATTTATCTTTGCATGGCAAATACTATGCAACATAAATGTAGCCATCAGGATAACTGATAAATGAAATGCGAACACAGAGAAAGATCATCATTTTATTACCAAAAGTATCACCCCAAGAAAGGAAAAACAGCATAGCAAAAATAATCAGCTTTCCCATTACTCATAAATGAGATTCAGGAGCAAATAAGTCAAAGAGACTGTCTGCTCTTCTCACAGCTTTGATGTTGATAAAGCAACAAGAAGGAAACACATCTGATGAGAGGAGACAGCCTGGAGGACCAGCTCCCATTTATATGTTGAGAAACCATTGGCGCACATCTTATTTATTTGTATAAAGTATAGGAAACAATTTTTCTCCATGAAATAGTAAAAGCGTGGATTCAGAAGCATTTATATTGTGTCCACGAATAGTTTATCCTTTAATATTTTGCCAGTTACAAATACACCAGTGGAATAAATTATGATAATGAATGTTTTCTTATATGTCACAAGGGAGAGAGTAAGTGTGATAAGCAACACAAAAAGAATAAAAAATGTAAAATACCAGTTTAGAGTATGGGGAAAATGGGATCTAGGATGAGGACTTCAAGGAAAGATGAAGTTCTCAGAAACATCTGGACATTGGTGCTGCTATTTCATTATTGACAAAAGTAGGAAAGCTGAATTTGGTTATAAAATCAGTATAGGCAATATTGGCAAAAGTTGACTTAATAGAAAATGCATAGTTTTAATGAAAATTAATCCTGATGAAAGCCATGAAGTAAAACTGGCTTGTGACACGAGAGTTATTAAGAGTGTTTTGTTGTTGTTTTTTTTTTTTTTAGCCCTGTTAAAAATTTCCCAATTTTGCAGACATTCACCTGTAGCAAATTAAAATTTGTGGAAATCCTTTGCCTCTCCTCTCATTGACAGGTAATGTCTATTTTCTTTTCCTAGCAATCAGAGTTTGCTCTTAGAATGTTGGAAAGCAAAAGTGGCAGAATTTCACTCTCCAATTTAAGACAATGTACCTTGAGAGATTTGCAGCCTAATTCTTCAGGACTTGAGACATTTATTCTTAAAACACAGTCACTAGATGTGAGGAAGCTAGAACACCCATACAGAGAGCCCTGCCTTAAAAATCACTGATATACCTTCTGTTAAGGTTTGGATCTTTAGTGTCCCCAAAGGCCATGTTTTGAAGACTGCGTCCTCAACCTGAGGCATTATTGGAGGTGATGGAACTTTTAAGAGATTAGAGTGGAAGGGGAGACTTTAGTCCTCTGGGGGACATGCCTTTGAAGGGGATACTGAGACCTTGGCCTTGACCACCTCCCCCTCCTTCCTTACTAGCAAGAGGTGAAAGCAGCCTTGCTCCACCACAGGCTCCTTGCCATAATGCTTTTCCTTGCCAGAGGTCCCAAAATAATGGAACTAACCAGCTGTGGACTAAGATCTGTGAGATATGAGCCAAAATTCTTTCCTTGTTTTAAGCTTTTATTGTAGATATTTGGCACAGTGATGGAAAGCTGACTAATACTTCTTTCTTTTTCACAGACCAATTTGACTTCTGAATTTTCAGTCCTGTTACAAAGGGTACTTTGGACCTTCAGGCCATTTCTGCAGCATAGACAGCTAATTTAGTCAGCTTTTGTGCTTCTGTGACCAAAAGACCTGACAAGAAAAATTAGAGGAGGAAAAGTTTATTAGGGGCATCCTGGTTCCAGAGGTCTTAGTTCATAGACAGCCAGCTCCAGAGGTGAGGCAGAATATCATGGTGGAAGTGTGTGATTGAGGAAAGCAGCTGGGAACATGGGACCAGGAAACACAAAGAGAGAAAGCTCTGCTCAACAAGGACCAAATATATACTCTAACAGAACATCCCTAGGGACCCACTTACTCCAACCACACCCAACCTGCCTACAGTTACCATTTGGTTAATCCTTATAAGGGGATTAATGCATTGATTATGTTAAGATGCTCATAACTCAAATCATTTTACTCAAACCTTTTTGCATTGTCTCACACATGAGCTTTGGGAGGACATCTTATATCTTATATCTAAACCATAACATAACATCATGTGAAAGAGAAAAATCCCCGAGTTTCCCAGAAAATTATGAAATGCAATAAATCATTCTTACTTTAAGGAGACAAGTATGTGTCAGGGAGGTATTGCTGTACAGAAATCCATATATGAACCAGAAATTAGCACTATATGCTACTATAATGACAATAAAAAGATACAGATAAACAGAAACAAACATTGACTGTTATAATTACAGTCCATATAATTACAGTCTAGCTAAATTGAGAAAGGAAATTCTCATTGCGGTTAATGTCAGAGGCTTGATCAAATAGACCCAGTTATTCTCAGGAAGCAAAAATAAATACAAGACTGGAAACTACCTAAGCAACTCTGGATCTAAGTGTGTTCTAAGGAAGTTGACTGTTGCCCTTTGACCTGTGTTGGTTGTCTGTAGTAAAGCATGAGCTGAAGAAGGAACCATTACATTTTCAAGTATTGTCTTTTAAAATATTATTGTAATTTGAATCTCAAAGATTGGGAGTCATTTGTTCCAATGTAAAAAATAATTGAAATAGGGGCCAAGGTAAATTGCCTCAAATTACAATAATATTTTTAATAATTTCCCTCAAGGAATTTACATTTAAATCTTGACTCATAGAACATAACACATCTCCCCTTACTCACAGGAACCATATTTATTTCTTACAATTTTGTCTAAAAGACATTAGCAAATGAATATTACCTTATGAGGCAAGTGTATGTGTACAGGTATTTATGTGTGTGGTGTCTGGGTATATGCATGTACACATGCCTGTGTTATCTCTGTGCTGCTTTGCAGTTCACATTAAAGGTGTAGAATGTCCATATGGGAGTGTTGGAGAGATCATTGTGAAAGGTTGTATTAATGCCTCAGAAAATTTTCCACTCCTGAAGTCTTAGATGCTCTTCCTAACTCTTCTATGAAAAAAATTATATTTTATCACTTCTTTCTAATCACAAATCTCTTAATATTTTCTCACATATCTTGGAAAACAACTCCTCTCTATACTATGTACTATGAAAGTAATACATTATATAACTCTTCATGTATTTTAATTTTATAATTTTATAATGTACAAACTAAATTTGTGAAATTTGTTTTTTTGTTCACTGTATATTTGTGAGATTCATCGACAAATGTAGATAGCTATGCTCCTTTCACTTGAAAGCAGTGAAAATGATACATATTATTTATCCATTCTTCATTTGAAAGGATGAAGATTATTTCAAATATTTCTCTATTAGCAGTGCTGTGAAGATTATTACTGTTCATTACTCTTATGCTATTATGGAAAATTCTTTCCTAGTTCACATGCATAAAACTGAAATTACAGGATTTG
>NW_025999932.1:18753895-18760646 GCF_001458135.2 Marmota marmota marmota
ACACACACACACACACACACACACACACAATTGGTCTGTTTCTCTATAGAATTCTTTTGATTCTCTGAAATAATAGTTATTGCTTGTCCAGAGAGATAAGCACAGACAAGTTAGAGCCATATAGTTTATGGAAAGGAGTTCAGATTCCATTCATATTTTCCATAGAAATAATCCCAAGAATAAAATAATTGACATTTATATATTTAAATAACTTCCGTGTGGCAATTTTATTTAGAAGAGGTAAAGCATGGAAACCAGAATATCAGGTTGGATCGAGTTGCCCAGTTGATTATTGATGGCAGCTAACTCCAAGATCACAGAAATAGAAATGAGAAAGAGTGATCAAATTTAGAATAAGCTGTTTATACAGTTAATAGGACTTGTTAATAAGCTGAAGATTAGAGAAAAAGAAAGAGATGACATATGATTAGCAATTTGGGGGCTTGTGCAAATGTGGAAAATAACATACGAAATTAGGAATGTTCAGGATAAAGGTGGGTTTTAGACATAGGAAGTTTGAGATGTTGACAAATCTAGTCAACAGCCAATGGGCTAAATTTGAATATATAATTTGGAGAATCAGTGAACATAGAGATGGCACTCGGTTATATAAGACTCAGTGAGATTAACCTGGAAAATCGGCACCTATAGGGGGAAAAAGAGGATAGTTGAAATCTGAAGTCCAGATCAATACAGCATTGAACAGTTTATGCAGAGTAGGAGGAGATATCAGAGGGGACTGCAAACAGGGTGAATGCATAAGGAGGAAAGTTTTTCAAGAAGAAGCGGGGAGTAGTAACTATGAAAAATCCTGCTGTGAGGTTGATTAGAAGAGAGCAGACTATTTTCCATGGGGTTGGACAAAATGTAAGCACTGGAGATTTTTAAAGGATCTCTTTCATTAAGGGTCAGATAAACAATTTGTAGGACTCAGTGCAAAATGAAAGTGTGATGCTGCATTTCAAATAGCAGGAAGAAATTGCTGTTAACGAAAATACAATATAAAATATTTTTTGTTTTCTGTGATCTCTGTCTCTCAAGCTGCCGTGATGATTTTATTTTATTTTTTGGTTATTTTATATTGCCTTACCACAGTTAGACATACTTTCCATCAGTGTTTAGGCACTCATAAGTAGCTGGTAATCCATCCTGTGGCTTTTTTATGGATACCTGCATTTGTAGCCCATAGACCAGATTGACCCAGTAGGAAGAGCAACCTAAGCACCTAGTATGCATTTCCCTTCTCATGAGCTTCCTGTCCCAATCTCCAGCAGATGGATTACCCCTGAAAGATTGCAACTGTTCACTTGGACATGCTCAATATCTGGCTTAGGGATGGGTTAGAGAGATTTGATCCAAGCCAGTCATTCACTAATTATGTCATGGTGCTGAAACTGGGTGGCTGCCACCATGTCCTACCCTGAGATAATGTGGGATATTTTTGTCTGAACCTAACCCTCTCAGCATCCTCATGGGAAATCAGTAGATAGCAACAAGTGTGTGAAACTGAAGGGGGGAAGATGAGAGAGAGAGAAAGGTGGGAACCAGATGCCAGTGACAGGCATTGAATGGTCAGACACTCATCCTAGGAAGGCAGAGATGTGGTGGGAGGAAGACCTTGTTTTCATTGTGCTCCATGATAAACTTATCAAGAATTTCAAGATAGTAACACCAGAGTATTAAGCTCAAGTACAAGGTCCCTCTGAGCAGGGGCCTCCTATTTGAGTGCTTTCATCCTTCATCCATGTAGCTGTATCTGTTTAGAGTAGAGAATTAAATTAATTTCTTAATAGAGTGGATTGGGGCAGGTTCCTTATACCTGTGATGTGATGATTCTGTGTTTTCAGTGGGTTTTTAATTATTCCCTTTAATTCATCCCTTCTAAATAAAAGTCCAAATTCTGTTTTATCAGCTATTGCAGAAATACATGATGAGCTTCTTGAACCTTAGAAAGGTTGCTTTTTATTGGACTCCTATAGTCTCTCTTGCACGTTTAAGTTAGTATACCTATAAGAAATTGAAGAGTATCTATTAGAAGAATTTAGAAGTCCTCAACACTTTCGGTATCCAAGTGTGTTGGTCTGCTTGGACTCGAAATCTTGTCTCTATAGGCTAATGGATTTGTGTCTTTCTGCTCACTTCAAGTAGCCCCATGATTCCAGCACTCCGTTGATTGTACTGTGTTACCTTTCTTTTTTGTGTGTGTGTAAGAAAAATTTTTATGGAAATTTAAGTTTTCATTTCTCTGGAACTTAGAAATTAAGAATGCATATTGTTATCCCTGAACAAACACTAAAAATTAAAAAAAGAATTATTTCTAATGAACAAGTTGAGGAAATATATTAATACAAAAGATTTAAGTAACCTAAAGGAATCTAGGAAGAGAGTACTAGGAACAAAATATATAAAAAAAGACAAATAGAAAACAAATAGGAGAATGTTTTGCCTAAAACCAATCCTATAAGTTACTATATTACATTTGAAATAATGCTAAATTGACATAGTATAATCAGATTGACAGGAATCAGATCTTATTCAATATTAAACCTCACTAAACATTTTCAGGATGTAATTTGCAACAAAACAGGAGCAAAGCGTGGAGATTCCTGAAAACTGCCTGCAGTATCTCCATGTCCTTTCTTCCATGTCAGAATGTCTGTAATATCCCAGAATGGAGGTAGATTTCCAAGTGATGCATGCCACACAGGCACCATTTACCCAAAGGGAATAGTTTCTCTTGAATCATCTCCATTTTATATTCTGGTATAACCTAGTAATTTCCCGGGTAACATGAACATTCTCTATCAAAAGAGCAAACTACAGGTTTCTTTACCATAAACAAGCATAGACAATTGAGGTACATTGTCTTAGAAGCATTCTGTAGATGATGTGACCTTTCTTTTAAGGACTAAATCAGTTGCAGTAAGAAACTACATTTGGTCGTAGTCCAGTGTCTTCAAATATTTGGATTTTTTTTCTTGGTTTGATTTTGCAACTTTGGTAAAATTAGTCTGTGTTATTTAGCTTTCTGTTACTGTAATAAAATACTAGAGATATTAAACTAAAAAAGAAGATAGGCTTATATTTACTCATGGACTCAGAAGTTTCAGTCCATAGTCAATTTTCCCTGTTGCTTTTGGGCCAGTGGCAAGGCACATCATGATAGGAAGCTCATGGTGAAGCAAACTGGTCACAGTATAGTGAGCATATGTTATGTAAAAGAGAAAGGAAGAGACCAGGGTCCCATAATTCTCTGAAAAGGTACACCTAATTAAATAAAATCTCATAGTAGGCTTTACTTGTTAAAGGTCTCACTACTTTCCAGCAAGCTGAGGATTAAGCCTTTTAACATCTGGGCCTTTGAGCATATTAGAGATATAGGCTATCATGCATTCCAATATGAATTATTCTCTCCTCAATAGAATGGATACATGAGTGAATTCTTTGGCTAGTGAAATTTGAGAAGAAATCTTCTGGGAGACTTTTGGAAACAATCTTTATTTATATATTCAAATAAAAAGGACAAATAATGCTGGGACTGACCTTTACATTTTCTTTTTTGCCTAAATTTTAAACAATATTCCAGAGACAGGATGGTAATTTCATAACCATAAAGTTATAAGCATATGTTCAAATAAGCCAACATACTAAGAAACGCAGGAACAATTGACAAAAATAGCTTAGGTTTCTGAGAACATTTTTTTTTTAACACTCTAGCCTTGAAATACTTAACTCCAGAGTTCTTAATGGATGACAAAAATGTACTGATATGTATAGAGCCACGGATTTTTGCTTTAGTGTCATTTGCAATGAAACTATTCCGTTTGGATTCAATTATTCTCTGGCAGAGTATCACAAAAAGCCATACACTCAGAAGGATTAGATAGAAGAATATGTTGATAATTACACTTTAAATGGTAATTGTCTCGTATTTCTTGATAACGTTCTTTTTCCTTCTGCCTGCATTCCACTACCCCTGTAAACATATGTCCTGGGTGGCTATGATATCCTTAAATTGTGATTCTGAAATCAGAATCTAATTGCTCTTCTGCAGATGTACAAACACATACATACACACACACACACACACACACACTCACACTTCTCCATATCTACATAATAAACATAGACACAGATATATACAAGAGAAAAGGAGAGATTTGAGAAATTGGCTCTTATGCTTGTGGGAGTTGTCAAGTAGGAAACCTGCAAGGCAGGCAGCAGGCTGAGAGAATTCCTAAAAGACCAAATGTTGCAGTCCAAAGTCTGAAGGCAGTTTGCAGGCAGAATTCCTTCCTCTCCAGGGACCTCAGTCTTTTCTTTGAAGGCCTTCAATTGATCCAGTGAAAGGTAATCTGCTTTTTTCAAATTCTACTGATTTAAATGCTAAAAAGTACCTTCCAGCATCATCTAGCCTGTTGTCTGACTAAGCAACTAGGCAGCATAGCCTAACCCAGTTTCCAAGTTGCTCCACAAATTTAAACATGGCATAGCATATATAATTGTCTGAATATGTGTGTGTGTGTGTGTGTGTGTGTGAGTGTGTAAGAGATGTGAGTATTTCTGGGGTTAGTCTATAGTGTTTTTTTAATTCATTAATCTAATACAATTTCACAAAGTTTTACAAGCCAGGTTATGTATGTATATGTATGAATATAAGATAAAATACATTTGTGATGGTTAATTTTATCTTGATGGATGATACATGGCCAACATCATTCTGGATGTTTCCATGAGGATATTTTGGATGACAGTAATGTTCTTGTTGGAAGACTTGGGTAAAATTGATTGTCCTCTACCTGTGGTAGGCCACTTCCAATCAGATGAAAGCCTGAATAGAACCAAGGGCTGACCTCTGTTGTATAGAGGGAATTACATGAGAGACAGCTTTTTTCAGACTTCAGATACATTATTGATCTTTTCCTGGTCCATAGTTTTCAGGCCCACCCTGCAGACTTGCCAAAAGCCATAATTATGTGAATCAACTCTTGAAATAAATGTCTTTCCGTACATATAAACATCCTTTTGATTCTGTTTCTTTGGAGAACATGACAACACAGCCTTTCTTCCAGTTCTGAAGTTATGTGTCCATTAGTGTTTGTTCTTTGATGTGGACAAGGTAGAAAACAGAAAGATTATTTACCCATGTAGATTAAGTTTCTATGTTTCCATTACTGTTGTTATCAGTTTATTATCATTGATAACATAATTATCATTGAATCTAAGAAGAAAATTTCCTCTCTGTTGGTGAAAATTTCTTTCTTTTTAAAAATATGTTCATATCCTTTGATCTTCATACTGATATATTTAGTTGTTAGTATATTCAATTAGATTCTCTTCTTTCATTTTATCATTATTTCTTCAATTTGATAATCACTTTTTTCTTGGAAAAATCACTTACCCTTTTCTGAACAGAAACATTTCTTCAAAATTATCATTCTTTTTCAAATATCACCATCCTTGAATCTAGGGAGGAAAGGCCTTTTCTGGGGGTCCCAATATTAGAACAGATGTGATCTAGAATAGTTGCCTTTGTAAGCAGTGGAAGCACTTGGTAACCACAAGACAAATTACTAATATGACAAATCCGTATCTTTACTCAAAAGGGATAAAATAGATGTCATGCAACATGGTGTTACTCCAGAGTTTCATTAATCATTCATTTTATTCTTGCTTTTGTGTTTCAATAGATGGTTCTAGAAGGGTTACTAATAAAAACATGGTTCACAACAGTTCTAAACTTTTACAAACAATTGGTGAGTTTGAAGATATATGAGTGATCTTTATAATGATCACTCCAATTTGGGAATTTTAGAATTTTTCAAAATGAAGAGAAGATGCCAAATATTATATATAGTATGATGCCTCTTCTGTAAATTTTTAAATAAGAACATAATTTTTTATTTCCATGAATTTACATAAAAATTTAAAGGGAATGTAATGATAACTCTAGTCAGATCAGCAGGGATGAAACTGAAAGACCTTTCTTAGACACCTCTTTATATTTATTTTGAGAACATATGCATATATTTCCTATTAAATTAAAAATAATAAGTTTATGAAATGATCAGTTGCCTGAAAGAAGTCTAGAAAACCTCTAGGGCTGAAAGGAATGAGAAAAAAGTTTACATGATTTGGGAACTAACTGGTCATCAACGTAATCCACAATATTGTAGACTAAATGTAATTGGTTTAGAGTCACATGTAGCTCTGTTGCTGGGTGATTGTTCATTAGTAGCTTCACTCTTCTGAACTTAAATGCTTTCATCTTATAATGAAGAAACAACTAATTCATAGGATACCTGAAAGGAACAATGAAGTAAAGAATATCAAACCTAGAGAACAATGCCTGCTATTTATTCCGTGTACCACCCAGTAACAGGAACATTGTGAATGTTATAATTCTATTAAAGGGAGCATCTGAGATTCCCCACAGGTTTGAGAGAAGAGGTACTTTAACCTCAAGTCTTCATTTGATGACCCTATAGTCCTGTTGGACATGTGAAGCACATTTTGCTGCAGAGAAGGAAGTAAACCACAGGGTTCTGTCACAAAGCCATTGCAATGATTTAGGAGAATGAAGATGAGAAACGGACTGTGTGCATGCATATGAGAATCCAAACACAGACACATTAAATGGCTTTGTAGCATATATGTGACTGAATCTAAGTGAATACAGGGTGGAAAGAGACAAAGTCATCAGGTGTGGAAAAACACAACTAGAAGAGCATGGGAGGTGGGAGAGGAGAAA